>NC_135439.1:24419376-24731876 GCF_051991255.1 Vanacampus margaritifer | reverse complement strand
TGCTGGTGTGGTGGATCTAGCATGCATGAAAATCTCCACCAAAGAGGGGAGCCGTCAACCTCCGCCAGGACAGAGCAAGCGCAACACCTCAGGGCCCCCCAGGCCGCGGCCGCGCCAAAGGACGACCCCCGGGCCCCGCAGGGGCCACCGGCCGGAGAGCAAACCCCGGAGCAGGAGCGCCCCCCACCCCAACGCGGCCCGCGCCCCCAACCCAACGCAGCAGGACGGGGCACTGCAGGCCCACCAGGCACCCCACCGGCCCACAACCCCCGCTCCCCCCGCGACCCCCCCGCCCCCCACCCCCGCCACCCACCCCAACCCAGCCCCAACCGCCCCCAGGTCCCCAAATCCCCAGACACCCTCCCCACCCCAGCACCCCCCACCCCGGCACCCCCACCACCACCCCCCCACCAACCAAGCCGCCCCCGCCCCCCGCCCCCACCCCCACCAACCGACAGCCCCCCAGCCCCCGACCCCGGACCCCGGGGACACACCGCACCCAGGCATCCGCGCCGAAGAGGGGGCCGGGCAGCGGAGCGGAGAGGGCACCCGCGCCCACCCCACCACGCGGAGGGACGGAACACCAGGGGCAGAAGGGGAGATGGGGGCACCGGAGGACGGGCGGCATCCCCGAACCCCAGGCCCAGCGGGGAGAGGCCCCGGTCGTCACCCCAACGATCAAAGTGAAAAACTAACCCTGTTACTAAGTTCGCCAGCTCGCCGACTGGCGAACTCTACCCCTAAACCGTGTGTGTGACCCCACCCAGTGTATATACATAAGTGTGTGTGTGTGGTGCATTAAAATTGGGGGCAGGTGAACCGGAGCAGAGGGAAATGATATCCCCCCCTGCTCCGATCCATCCGCCCCCCAGGCATGTCAATGAGCGTATGTGGTGCATTAAAATAAATTAATGGGGGGGGGGGGTGCACACGGACAGGCGACCGCAGCACTGCTTCATACCGCGGCCGCCCCAACCGATGCCCCCCCCCCCCCCCAGTTGTGTGGTGCATTAAAATTTGGAGGGGAGCTGCAGGGCGGAGACGGTGTCTCCACCCCACCCCACTCCCCCCCAAAGTGTGTTATGTGCCCTAAAATGTATTGTGCAAAACTAGTGCAGTGAGTTAAGAGGAGCGACCAGCTGGGCCCCCCCCAACCGGGCGGGGGGGGGGAGGCGCACCCACCCACCAAAACCCCCACCCACCCCACCGGGACCCCGGCGGGGCTTGCCCCCCGGATACCGGGGCCCGCCCGAAGTGCCCGGAGGCCCACCGGAGCGGGGCGGGCACAACACCAATCCCGCCCACTCCCCCGGCTCCCGGAGCGCCGAGACCCGGGCCACGGACGGAACCCCCGGCCTAGGGGAGGGGGAGGAGGGCGGACAGGGGAGGGGGAGGGGACGGGGGAAGGAGACGACAGGAAGGGCAGGAGGCAGCAGCAGGGCCGCAGAGAGAGGGGGAGAGGAGGAGGAAGGGCGACGAGGGAGAAGGGACAGGGAGGCGGAGGACGGGCGGGGAGAGGTGAAGAGGGAGAGGAAGCAAGGGGGAGGAAGGGGGAGGGGAGAGGGAACCACGGGGCACCCCGGCGGCCCACAGGCCCCGACCCGCGTCGCCGGACCCAGAGCGACGGACCGCGCCGGGGCGGCGCCGCCCCGGACACCAGGGAGAGCCCCGCAACACAGCACCCACCACGAGACCCAGGGAACGACCAAGACGCAGCCGCCACCCAGCAGCCAACAGAGGGGCAGACCCGCCCACGCCCAGCCAGGGGGGACAGCACCTGTAGCGTTAGTCCCCTGGCATGCAGTGAATCCGAATATTAGCCTTTAGTGCCCATTGGAGGTGAATCTGTTCGATCCTGTTGGCAGCAACTGGGTTCCTGACTATAAAAACACAACCATTAGTAACAAACTGCCAAATGCAGAGACATCAATGTAAGTTATCACAATGTGGTGGCTCTCGCTAACAGGCAGAATTAAATAACCAGAATTAGGTTAAAATATTCTATATACGTAGACCATATTTCTATGAATTTTGATATTTGTTTTTTATTTGAGGCCGATATTTTTTCCATTAAAATGTGATTTATAAGGAGGTTAGACCATTGGTCGATATTCAGAGTTTGTTTATTTTTCCAGTTAACAAGAATTGTTTTTTTAGCGATAGTAAGGGCTACAAGTGTAGATTGAAATTGTTTATGTGGTAGGTCAGTTGTTGTTAGGTCACCTAGCAAACACAAGTTTGGAGATAAAGGTATCCTATAGTCCAAGATAGCGGAAAGTTTTTCTAAGACTTTAGTCCAGAAATACATAACCGGGGTGCATAACCATAAAGCATGAAAATAAGTGTCTGTAGTGTTTTGTAAACACTGGAGACAAATGTCGGAGTCGGAGAGGCCCATTTTCTTCATCATATATTGAGTAATGTATGTTCTATGGATTATTTTGTATTGGATAAGTTGTAAATTTGTGTGTTTTGTCATTTTAAATGCATTTTCACAAACTTGAATCCAAAAGTCAGATTCCGGAGCTATAGACAAGTCTGTCTCCCATTTTAAGATGGGTAAAGACATTTTATCCGTATATGAAAGTAACTTATATATTTTTGAAAGTTTTTTTGTTGTTGTCGGAGAGAGCTTGGTAATATCTTTAGCTAAGCCAGGCGGTTGGAGCGTACCCTGAAGTGTTGGAATTTGTTTCTTTATCATATTTTTAACTTGCAGATAATGTAAAAAATTTCCGTTTGTTATTTTGTATTTTTGGAGCAAAGATGTATATGATATAAACATATTATCTGAGAAGAGATGGTGAAGATGTGTGATTCCTTTCTGCTCCCACACACCTAAATAAAACGTTTGGTTGTTAATTCGAAAGTCAGGGTTATGCCATAGGGGAGAAAGCCCACAGGGCTCCACTTGGGCTTTTGTAATTTCTAATGCCTTCCACCAAGCAGTCAGGGTGGCGGAGATCATTGGGTTTTTAAAACAATTATGTCGCTTAATCGATGTTGTAATAAAGAGTAAATCTAGAAGTCTGAGGTTATTACAATCCTTCTGTTCTAGTTCCAGCCAACAGTTAGTATCTCTGTTGGGTTGTGCCCATAGAACGATATATTGTAGCTGGTTAGCTATATAGTAGTACATAAAATTTGGTGCCTCTAGGCCACCTTTGGATTTACTTTTCTGAAGAGTGGATAGACTAATCTTTGCTTTTTTTTTTTCCAGTAAAATTTTGTAACGGCTGAGTCCAACAACTGGAACCATTTAGCCGTAGGTTTAAATGGAATCATTGAGAAAAAATAGTTTATTTTAGGTAAAACTTTCATTTTAACGGTGGCTATTCGTCCTATTAAAGAAATAGGAAGATTATTCCAGCGTTCCAAGTCACTATGAATGTTATCCAGAAGTGGAGAAAAATTTAAATGAATTAAATCAGTTAATTTAGGTGAGATTTTTATGCCTAAATATTTTAAATTACCTATAGGAAATGAGTAATGTGGGTCCTGGCTTGCAGGGTTCCATGAATTTTCTGTAATAGGTAGAAGTGTTGATTTTGTCCAGTTAATAGAATAATCTGACAACTGTGAGAATTTAGTTATTAAGTTAAATACTTCCCCTAACGAAATCGCCGGGTTTTCTAGATAAAGTAAAATATCATCGGCATATAGATTAATTTTATGTTCTGTTACCCCAGAGTGAATTCCTTGAATCCTTCTTTCCTGGCGTATGGCTATTGCAAGTGGCTCGATAAATATTGCAAATAATAAAGGGGATAGTGGGCATCCCTGTCTTGTGCCTCTCTGTAAAATAAAGCGCTTAGATATAATCCCGTTAGTAGTAACTGTAGCTTTGGGAGAATCATATAATACTGACACCCAGTGGATAAATGATTTCCCAAAGCCAAATTTATTTAAAACAGCAAAGAGGAAGGACCAGTTAACTTTGTCAAAAGCTTTTTCTGCATCCAACGATATAATAACTGCCTTCTTATCATGCCGCTGTGACATGCTAATAAGGTTAAAGAGCCTCCTAATATTATTAGTAGAGTGGCGATCTTTAATAAAGCCTGTTTGGTCGCTATGAATAATTGTCGAGATTACTGTTTCTAATCTAGATGTGAAAGCCTTAGTAATAATTTTGTTTTATTTTCATATTCAACTCCAGAGGAGTCAGTGCCTCACTAGTCACCGCATGTCACTGCTATGCTAAAATAAAATATTGAACACACCTTTTACTTTATCATCTTCTTTCATGCAATTGCATTTGGTTGTTGTAGTTACACATACAATACAGTGGCCATTGTACTATGTTAGTTGAGGACAGTCCCTCAAAGCTAAAATGTAAGGCTACTCCTTCCTTCATAGAGGGGTGACCCTGCCCCTATAAGAGCCCCTCCCCTCCAAGATAGACCCTCAGGCAACCCTTTCTTATTGAAACGAGACAACAAGCACGGCTGACCAAACATTTAGCTGGGTATAAGCCTACTTTACTGCTGTCTCCATGAAGCTGTTGAACTGCGAAGAAAGACCGGTCTTTCCCTAATCTGCACTAATGATGGCTTTCACTATGCTGAGGTCGATGTCCACTCATCACTTCTCGTTCTCCGTTGACCTGACCCTGACGTCGGACGAGGACGAAGGAAACCGCAGCGAAAGCGAAAGCAGCACGGACCAAGGTTATAGCTGCTGCGCAGTGCGGGGCACAGGCGGCGTCGTGGTACAGCAGCGGAACGCCGCCAACGCCAGAGAGAGACACCGGACGCAGAACGTCAACACGGCTTTCAGCGCATTACGGACGCTCATTCCCACGGAGCCGGTGGACCGAAAACTGTCCAAAATCGAAACGCTGCGCCTGGCGTCCAGCTATATTTCGCACCTGGCCAATGTGCTCGTGGTGGGCGATGAGAGGGAGGACGGCGCCCCGTGTCTGAGCGCCGTGTACAAGGAGGCAAGGGGCAGTGGAAACTCCAGACAGCCCCGGAGCATCTGCACGTTCTGCCTCAGCAAACAGCGAAAAGGGGTAATTGTTCACATTTACATCCGTTTTACTAAACATAGTGCACTTAAATCCACACGACTCCCCATGTTGAAATAGATTGTTGTGAATAACATCGAATAGGCGGAGAAGCTGTCAAAACAAGAATACTAACACACTTTCCAATTCTATTAAATACAACAAATGTTCAATAGTGGGTTAGCTTTATAAACTGTAAAAAAAAAAAAAAGAAAAAAAAAGAATGAGTAATATTTACTTGAAAACACCTAGGAAAGTTTTTTTCACTCAGAAAATTTGATTACATTTTCGAAGAGGGTTTTTGAAAATACATTTTACTTGCATATTATTAGTTTATTAAAAAGAATAACTCAAATAATAAACCAATGACAGAAAATCGTAAAGAAAGCCCTTTTGCTCTGAAAAAAAGCAAAACAGTCACTTTGCAATAGAGACTTAAATTACAAAATAAATTACAAACAATTTACCCGAATTTTGGATTCATTTATAACAAATTAACCAAAGTGCAGAAAAAATTACAACTCCAAGTTTCCTGGATGGCATTAAGCAGGAAAAATAATTTAATAATAATTTCATTAATTAAAAACACACTAATATATTACGTTAGTGTACATACATAATGTAATTAGTGTACAATGTCCATTATAATGTACGTTAAGCATTTAAACGTAAAATTATAAAAATTCTCTCTCTCTCTCTCTCTCTCTCTCTCTCTCGCTCTCTCACTCTCTCTTTTCCTATAAAGCTTACTTGTTATTAGCAGTTCTTAAATTAATCTCGTTAACTGAGTAAATCATACTTATTATTTTAATTGGGAAAAAAAGTAAATATAAATATAATTATGAAACCAAGGTAATATTTACAAGGGCAAAAATCTTTTTTTATCAGTGCAGTTTGTGAATGGGATATAAGCAGCTATAAAGCACTCCTACATTATATTTCAGCAAAGTTGTGTTTCAAACCCAACATGTGCTGGTACAGAAGCAACATTTAGGGAAAATGAGTCATTTTTGATGAAGACAGTTTATATGAATTATTTAAGCATAGAGTTTGAATAAAACCTATTACAAACATTCTCAATTTAGCTCAATTTATGTTCAAAAATGTCTCTTGTGATTTTTTAAAGAAACCTCAAACCTGCCAATGTCTTCTTTAGATTGAAATGATCTGAACATTGCCGTTGTAAAATAATCTGACTGACAGCCATTTCTTTCTTTGTTCACAGGCGAAAGACAGACGATGTTGTGTGAAAATGCATAAAGGGCCAGTGAGAAAACTACATTCTCGATAAAACTCTCCCTTTATTGGAACTATTAAAAAAAAGTCCTGGTGTTTTGAGGAAATTTAAGCCACCAAAGACTCTTTACCGGACTGTTCTGTTTTTGTTTTGTTTTTTGCCCATGAGGAAGTGTCACCAAACAAGATGCATTCTGGCTCAAGTGTGCATACTAATGCTTCATAAAGCCAAGAATGAGCAATGTTAATGTAAGAAACATAAAGCATCAACATATTGGGTGATCGGTTCATGTTTATTGTCAAACATGGCAAATAAAATAAAAAAACAGTAGTCCAATACTGTTTTACACAGGAAGGACTATGCATTGTTTGTATGCACTTAACTACTAAGGAATGCTGAAATGATGAGAACAAATAATAATAATAATGATTAACAAAATAACAGTTAGTGTTTGTTCTTCCCAGCCATTTTCTGATTTGCCCTTTGGTTGATTTTGCTGATGAATTAGCATTGCATGTTTTTTTGTTTTACATAAAAGTCATTCTCTTCAAATCAATCACATTTACTTGTTTAACAGAGTCTGATGGTTGATTGTTCAGATTGTCTGATGTTTTATTAGGTTTTTGTAACTAATGGCAGCGTTTTGTTTTCTAGATGAATGTATTCACCAAATGGAGTTCAATTAATTGAGCATGTTAAAGAACGAGTCGAGCTGTCTTTGGTTGCGTTTGATTCACAAATATTTTATAGATGCCGATAGTCTCAGGGTGAGTGGCAGCCTAGGGAACATTGTCATGTTTTACTTTTACATGTCTACAAAAAAATGTAAACTATTTTTACATTTTTATTGGATCTTCATTTTAAATCATGCAGTGCTGTAATATATATATATATATTAGGGGTGTTTAAAAAATCGATTCCGCAATATTACAGCACACAATTCTTGTATCGATATGCAGCCGAATCGATTTTTAAAGATCAATTTTGGATGGAAATATTCAACAAAATGTCTTAATTAGAGTTAGGGTTCACACTTAAAGCATGGAAGAATGTTATATTAATGGAACATTAAGCCTTAAAATGTTATTTGTTTGTTTGTTAAATACGGTGAACCACAGTTTATAAGCCTGAAGTACATTTTCATATAAATCTTACAGTGTACATGTACAAGTTTATTGATTAGTATTTTCTAAATTTGAGTTTTAAAAAAATCACAATAATTTACTTAATTGGTATCGAATCGAATCGTGACCTATGAATCGTGATACAGATCGAATCGCAAGCTACTAGGCAATTCACACCCCTAATATATATATGTATATATATATATATATATATATATATATATATATAATATGTATGTATGTATATATATATATATGCATATATATATATATATATATATATATATATATATATATGTATATATATATATATATATATATATATATGTATGTATGTATATATATATATATATATATATATATGTATATATATATATATATATATATATATATATATATGTATGTATATATATATATGTATGTATATATGTATATATATATATATGTATGTATATATATATATGTATGTATATATGTATATATATATATATATGTATATATGTATATATATATATATATATATATATATATATATATATATATATATATATATATATATATATATATATATATATATATATATATATATGTATATAGGCATATTTTGCCTACATGGGGAATTCCAGTGAGGGTAACCTCAATCTGAGTAATTCCAAAGAATCACAAGAGAGGAAGCCATTAATCTTTTTCTCAGTGGGATTACTGTGGATTTCTTCAACGTATTTCAGTTGTACCTTCCACTGCTTTTGGTAGGTGGTAGTTCATGCCGAGCACCATTTAGGAAGGTATGAATCAGTGTCAGCCACGCGAGTTGCATAAAGGCAAAACAGGAAAGACACAAATTAGCCCTGTTGCATCTATTGTAAAGGCTGATGATTACTCATGGGACAGTACCACACACTGTTGGACATAGGCCAACAAGCTCAAACTTAAAAAGAAGAAGCACAGTTAAAAGCTTCACATTCCATCTAAAAAAGATACAATACAATTACCTTACAAACACAGAGCCAACAGTCTGTGCCTTCTCATATAGAAACAACAATCTTCCTAAATATACTGCTAAAAAAAATAATCAAGAAACAGTGTTCCCTTAATTGTTTTGAGCAGTGTATATCCTACGTATATATGTACTGCTCAAAAAATTAGGGGAACACTCTGTTCCTTTCATTTTTTTTTAGCAGTATAAAATACTGAAATGAGTGTTTTCGACGTATTGTTCAGCAACACGAATGCTGATCTTAGACATACAGTACATGCCTGTGTTCTACTAAATATCCCCTAAGAGGATACACATGTGGTGTTGATCAGTCACAGTTAAGATCACCTAGCACCCTGTGTCCTGACAAGCTGTTGTTAAGGTAAAGGAATAAATCAGAAAAACAAAGGGGAAGAATCCCAGAGATTCTACATGTATACTGGAATAATGATAATAGTAAGGCCGCACTCTGGTTTCAAACACATCTACTTCATAGGTTAGATGTCCCAAAGTTGAATCACGGCTCAAGCCTCCTTATGTTGAGTTTACATTTGAGTTTGTAAGGTATGTCTCAACTTGGCAAGGTTATTATAGTTAATAAAATCTAACAAAATAACCAGCGGCGTCTCTGGCATGAAAAGTTGAATGGGGCACAACAGTGGGCACTTTACATCCACAAGCAGCAAAGCCTACACAATAAATTCTAATTCAATTCAAGATCACAATCCGGTGGAAAGGCACTGTCTAAATGAAGAAGCCTACCATTTATTCATAGCCTTACAAATTAAGGTTTATGAATGAAACCTTCGAATGGTTCAAAATAGGGCTGTGCAATTAATCGGAATTACAATTATTACACTCCACAATTACAAAATTGGCATAATCGTAAACAAAAATAAAAAAATATTAATGCTCATTTTGAGTTGTTTAAATGTATATATTTGCACTTTTTTATTTAAAAATGACTAATTCAATAAATCATGTTTGCTCCAAAAGAACTTACATAAATAATTAAAAGTTTCAAATAATTTTATTTGTCTTAATATTTTTAAATGTTTAAACATTGTCTTGTTCTCATGATTTGAATTATTACCAAAATAATCAGGATTATTATTTTTTCCATAATCGAGCAGCCCTAGTTAAAAATAAAAGTGCTACTCACCAGTGCTGTTTATTCAGCTCCGTTTCTAGCCTCACTTTATTACCAATAGGCCAGATTTTATTTGCTGCTTCAAATTCAGCACATGGAAATTTTTGCTGAAATTACTGAAAAGTGTGCTGCTGAGAGCAGTTTGGGATATGCGCATGATTTGAGTGGCTCATTGCTTAAACAGGCTCATGGGGCCGGCCCTATTTCAGTCCTGTTTAGAAAGTTAGACCACTGAACTTGGCTTTGTATTATACATATATATGTTTATAACGAAATTAGCTTACAAACTTAATTGGTATTTTGAATAGTATTAGCTATAAAGAAGACCAATTATGAGCCTGCATAGTGCTCAACAGCGCCATTTGGTGCGGCCCAGCTCCACTGGCCCAAATGCAGAGACGTCACAATTGAGAAAAAAAATGTGTTCGTTAATGAAATAAAATAAAAATAGAATAAGTTTTAATTAAAACAAAAACTAGTCAAAACTACATTTTAAATTGCGAAAATGGCCTTCGGGTCTGTCTTTATAAAATTGTATACATGATCTTTCTGGTTTAATTTTAAATGTATTTATTTCAGTATTACTGTTCAGTCGTTCAGGAATTGTATTTTGGTTTAAAAAAATACTCGATGTGACATTTTTGTTAATTTTGCAATCAGCAAATACAAACTCGTCCTAAAAACTAATCGAAACCAACTGAATTTAAAAACAAAAAAAATGACTGAGACTTCATCTCACGTTCCAAAAATATGCTTTTTTCTTTTAACTCTTTGACTGCCATGGACGTTAAAAGACGTCAAGTAAAAACCTACGGAGGGCCGCCAATGACGTTAAAAGACGTCATCCAATTTAAAAAAAAAAAAATTGAAACGGGTGGAGGAAAGCCTTGGCCAGCTGTGGTGAAAGTTTCAAACAGATCTAGTTAGCCTAATGACTATTTTTGGCCCCTAGATGGCAGCAATGACTCTCTTTTGACAAGATTGAGTAGGCGTCAGTAGAAGACGTGAGACGGCGCTAGAGGGGACAATGGCTGGGGAAGGGAAGAGAACATGGCGACCGGTTGCAAGCACGCTCGAGCAGTTTTTTTCAAAGACGAAAAGCATCGACCAACGCTAAAGAGCACATTGATGACGACGATGATCATCATCGATGATGATGATGGTGACTCCGAGGTTGGAAGCATTGACGTGGCAGTAGAAGACGTGAGGCGGAGCTAGATGGCTGAGGAAGCAAACAATGGCGACCGGTTGCAAGCAGCTCACACTTGGGAATTTTTTTCAAAGACGAAATGCATCGACCAACGCTAAAGAGCACATTGATGACGACGATGATCATCATCGATGATGATGATGGTGACGCCGAGGTTGACGCCGAAGTTGGAAGCGTTGACGCGGCGGCTATGACGATGTCATAAAGGTTCACCGGCTAGCGATGCTAACACCGGAAAACGCGGAGCACAACCAAGCACTTCTGCACAGGCGGACGTTCAATCGGACGGCGAAGAGTACCCCGAGTCCAATGCATATTCATCGGAGGAGTATGTACAGTCTGCTACTTCCCGGAAAAAAAGGCCGTCAAGAAAGTGTAACGTCTGCACGCGAAAGGGACAATCGCAGTGAAACTACTCTGTTGTGCAAATCCTGCTCCCTCTCCTTGCACGCAGGGGAGTGTTACAAAAAGAAAAACTGTATTTGAGGCACCAAATTTTATGTACTACTATATAGCTAACCAGCTACAATATATCGTTCTATGGGCGCAACCCAACAGAGATACTAACTGTTGGCTGGAACTAGAACAAAAGGATTGTAATAACCTCAGACTTCTAGATTTACTCTTTATTACAACATCAATTAAGCGGCATAATTGTTTTAAAAACCCAATGATTTCCGCCACCCTGACTGCTTGGTGGAAGGCATTAGAAATTACAAAAGCCCAAGTGGAGCCCTGTGGGCTTTCTCCCCTATGGCATAACCCTGACTTTCGAATTAACAACCAATCGTTTTATTTAGGTGTGTGGGAGCAGAAAGGAATTACACAGCTCCACCATCTCTTCTCAGATAATATGTTTATATCATATACATCCTTGCTCCAAAAATACAAAATAACAAACGGAAATTTTTTACATTATCTGCAAGTTAAAAATATGATAAAGAAACAAATTCCAACACTTCAGGGTACACTCCAACCGCCTGGTTTAGCTGAAGATATTACCAAGCTTTCTCCGACAACAACAAAAAAACTTTCAAAAATATATAAGTTACTTTCATATACGGATAAAATGTCTTTACCCATCTCGAAATGGGAGACAGACTTGTCTATAGCTCCGGAATCTGACTTTTGGATTCAAGTTTGTGAAAATGCATTTAAAATGACAAAACACACAAATTTACAACTTATCCAATATAAAATTATCCATAGAACATACATTACTCAATATATGATGAAGAAAATGGGACTCTCCGACTCCGAAATTTGTCTCCAGTGTTTACAAAACACTACAGACACTTATTTTCATGCTTTATGGTTATGCACTCCGGTTATGTATTTCTGGACTAAAGTCTTAGAAAAACTTTCCGGTATCTTGGACTATAGGATACCTTTATCTCCAAACTTGTGTTTGCTAGGTGACCTAACAACAACTGACTTACCACACAAACAATTTCAATCTACACTTGTAGCCCTTACTATCGCAAAAAAAACAATTCTTGTTAACTGGAAAAATAAACAAACTCTGAATATCGACCAATGGTCTAACCTCCTCATAAATCACATTTTAATGGAAAAAATATCGGTCTGGGGTCTGGGGATTTGGGGACCTGGGGGCGATTGGGGTTGGGTTGGGGTGGATGGCGGGGGTGGGGGTTTGGGGCGGGGGGGGTCGTGGGGGGAGTGGTGGTTGTGGGCCGGTGGGGTGACTGGTGGGCCTGCAGTGCCCCGTCCTGCTGCGTTGGGTTGGGGGCGCGGGCCGCGTTGGGGTGGGGGGCGTGGGCCGCGTTGGGGTGGGGGGCGCTCCTGCTCCTGGGTTTGCTCTTCGGCCGGTGGCCCCTGCGGGGCCCGGGGGTCGTCCTTTGGCGCTGCCGCGGCCTGGGGGGCCCTGAGGTGTTGTGCTTGCTCTGTCCTGGCGGGGGTCGACGGCTCCCCTCTTTGGTGGAGATTTTCATGCATACCAGATCCACCACACCAGCATCTATCGAAACTCAGACTCAATTTGTTTCTCCCTCAGGTCATTGATTCGGTGGAGGCGGGTGTCTGTGGATCTCACTCTGCTTCGTCTGTCCTTTCTACCTTTCCTCAGTTTCTCCTTCGGGCCCTTGAGGTCTCCCTGATTTGTTGGAATTTAGATGTCTCTGGGGTTGGTGAAGGACTCTGGTTAGTGGCCCGGTGGGTGGTGTCTGGTCGGTGCTGGGCTTCGCTTTTCTTTCTTTTCTTTGGTCCCTCTTCGGGTCTCCTGGCGGCCCCACGACTCTGGCTGGATTTTGAAGTGTTCGGTTTAGGTGAACGGTATGGTAATTCTTATTTTTTTTTACACGCACGCACGCACGCACACACACACACACGCACAAACACACACCCACATACCAAAAAAAAAAAGAAAAAAAAAAAAGGGAGAACAATGATGATGACGTGTCAAATGATCAATACTGAGCTCTCCCCGAAAAGAAAAAAAAAGAAAAACTGTATTTGAAACATCCACATAATTGTAAATAGTACCACAGTTGCACACATTTGTAAATAGTTTGCGAAATTGTTTTGTCAAATTGTTACACTGTTGAATGGAAATAAACATATTTTGCAATCTAAAAACACTTTTTCATTGTTGGTGATAGTGTTTTACAGAAGTAAAGCACTATTTAGGTGTTTGTGGCATCATTCATGGACAAAAAGAAGTGTACAATTCACTAGAGTGCATGAAATAATATCGTTTCACAAAAAGCTCTTTTTCTCCGCTTTTTGTTTCAAAACAGAGCATTTCGGTGAAACTAACCATTTTCTATTGTTGATTACTGAAGAACAGAATAAGGTAGAAACAAACTTTTTCTGATGAAAGAGTTCAATCTTTCATTTGGTAGTATGTGTGTTTCCATAGTCCAAACACAACATTTTCTGTGGACCTTGAAAGATCAGTTAAAATGCTTAAATCGGCTGGCACTGGCGACATCCCGTTTCTGAAAACGTTTGGCAGTCAAAGAGTTAATTGAAGATTCTTCTGTTATCCATAGGTTTGAATCGATTCTGAATGGTCTTTTATTTATGTCATACTAAAATCCTTAATTGTTCCTCAACGCTGTCAGTACGTAAGGACTTTGTCCTGGGATCTAAAGTTTGAATCCTTTGTAGGAAACGAGCAACACAAAAAAAAGCACCCCAACCTTCCGTAATGTTTTCATCTGTCTGTGCTAAGGCCTAATTAGAAGCTGCTGTTCAGAATGATCTTGCAGCTCTTCAGTTCAGGTGGAACCTTTCTTAAAGACTCCCACAGGTATCCAGAATCAGGTAGATGTCATAGAAGAGCAGGAAGGAAACATCCTAAAGGCTCGACCCTGTTGAAATCCTCCCTGTTGGGGCCTTGGATCTTGGGGATCCAGATTGCAGAGGAGTGGCTGTAAAAATGCATTTCTCTTTGTCACAAAACAGTGAATTGTAAATGACTATATGTGATACAGGCGGCACGGTGGGTGACTGGTTAGCACGTCCGCCTCCCAGTGCAGAGGATGTGTGATCGAGTCCGGGCTTCGGCCTTCCTGGGTGGAGTTTGCATGTTCTCCCCGTGCTTGTGTGGGTTTTCTCCGGGTACTCCGGTTTCCTCCCACATTCCAAAGACATGCATGGCAGGTTAATTGAACACTCCAAATTGTCCATAGGTGTGTTTGTGTTTGTGGGTGTGGATGGTTGTTTGTTTTCTTGTGCCCTGCGATTGGCTGGCAACCAGTTCAGGTTGTACCCCGCCTACTGCCAGCAGCCAGCTGGGATAGGCTCCAGCTCCCCCCGCGACCCTTGTGAGGACAAGCGGTTAAGAAAATGGATGGATGCGTATATGTGATACAGTATACAATTAGGCCACACATGCTATAAAGCAGGGTTCATGTTTCCAAAGGAGGACCAACATTAAAAATAATATAAAAAATATATAATTCCAAAATTAAATACAAATAAATAAATGTAAATGAAAATAAAAAAATGTTTGCATTTATTTCAACATTTATTTTTCATATTTATTTTAATTGTTTTAAATCGTTTTTATTTTTGTATTTATTTTTACTTTTATTTATTTATTTAGAATATATATATATATTTTAATTAAGTTTTGTATATCCGTTTTTATTTTCACTTGTATTCAGGTTTAATGGATGAGTGGCAGCCTAGGGAACATTATCACGTTTGACTTTTACATATCTACAAAATAATTAAAACTATTTTTACATTTCATCGGATCTTCATTTTAAACAAATATTTGCATGTGTATGTCAGTAACAATGCAGTGCTGTAAAATACAAAATCCAACCATTTCTGTGTATATATATATATATATATATATATATATATATATATATATATATATATATATATATATATATATATATATATATTTCCATTTATATTTATTTTTTGTAATTCATTTTTTAATTAAGTTTTTTCGATCCGTTTGTATTTTCACTTGTATTCATTTATTTAGTCATTTATTTATTTAAAATTTTGGCAGTTTTGGTCCCCCATAGTTTCCGCCCACTGACTCATATAATCAGCTCATCAACATGTCTGATAACGAACCTGATCTTTAGTATCAGGTGTTGGTAGGCGGAAACATCTAAAACATGCAGGATTCCGGACCTTGCATGAAGGGACTTATCTATTTTAAATTTTTTATTTTATTCATGTCCATATTTGTTTTTATATACTGTAACTTGAATATTTCATGAACAATGTGTACAAAAAAAAAAACACTTTTGAATTACTCCTATGACTTGACAGCAAGAATGGATGATGTGCAGAAACTTACAAGCGACAGTCTGTCTGTCAGCAAGCCTACACCGTCGGAAGCACAATATCAAAAGCAAAGGGTAAGCAAAGCTGCATCGTTGTTTTGTGGCTGCACAGATAAGCATTACAGTATATTAGTGGTAGGCCTAAATGTCACAAACTTGGTTGCTCAGTAAAGTTGATGTGGTTGGTGGGTTTTTTGTGTTTCACGATGTGTCTGCGACAGTCCATATGCCACTTTCACATGTACACTCCCTAAGTGTAATTCAGCAGCTCGGTGTCTAGGTGCTACCTCCATGAGGGAATAAACTGTTTAGGGGTGTGGTGTGCGGATCCCAAAAAAGCAGAAACAGATAAATGTTTTACAAAATTGTATTTATTTACAAGAAAATCAAAACCGCTAACAATGGCAAGTGTAAACATAATATGCTTACAGAATGGCAAGGGGCAAAAATGAACAGAAAGCGCACGCACAAGCGCGGAAACAATGAACTAGCAAAAAGTGTTGAGATGATGAAATGTACAGAGTACTTTTTTTCATTTCTGTGAATGATATTACAACTGTTTCGAAATTGTTCAAATGTATCTTGTTTGCAGATGACACCACTTTATTTTATGCCGGGAAAAATATATATAATGTATCACAAGTAATAGAGAAAGAGTTTAAGAACATTATGCAGTGGTTCAATGCCAACAGACTGTCTATAAATATTAATAAAATCAGATTTATGATTTTTAGTTGTAGAAATATAGAAGTTGAAGCAACACTGCAGTGGAATAGAAATAGAAATAACTAATTAAATTAAGTTTCTAGGTATCATTATTGATGAACATCTAACATGGAAAACACATATAGAATATGTTAAATCTAAGCCAGGTATCCCAAACCGGAGCCGTTTTACATAAGGTTAAAGAATCATTGAACAAGAATGCTTTGTTATTACATGCAGTCAATATTCGGGTTAAGGTCAGAACTCCGGTTTCTGAAACAATCAAGGTAACATGTTACTCCCGTTTACATGCTTATTTGTGCTTGATTGGAATAACCTGTTTGGACCGCGACAAACAGACAACGTAATTCCGTAAATAACGTCATTTCCTCTTTTAACTTACTTTACGTTCAATAAAAGACATTATATTTATGTCACTCACCGCGCTAAATAAAGTAGTCAGTTTCCTCCTTGCTCCAGAAGTGTGGTTCTATTTTGTGTATAAAAGGGGATCGTGTCTCTTTGAACCTTCTCGCGCTCTCACTCGCGGTGTTTACCGCTCTTCTTCGTCGCCGTGGCTGGTGACCTGTGATCTTGCTGATCGGGGCAGCGGGTTTCCCTGCCCCCCTTGGCTGCGAAGGCTCGGTGTATTTTTTTTAGTTTTGAAATATATGTATGGACATTGGAGCTCCCCTTCCATCTTTACATGATCTCCGCTCCTCATCGCTGAGTGCAGCTTCAAGTTCGTAAATACTGATGGTGGATGTCAGCGACTGTTGACGTCTTGCCTACAGTTGCTTTGACTTGTTTTGAATACAACTCGCTAGTGTTGATACGGTTATTCATATCCTTACCTAGCTTGTATTGCTTTGCAACTCCATCCGTGGGTCGCCAGCCGCCTTGATGTTGTTTGATGGCTTTGATATTGTCTGTCATGACTTCTGCTAGTTTATGACGACACAAACGTTCACTTTTACGTGTTGCTGTGTGCACTTGTGGATTCATTTGTTCTGTTGGTGAAGAGGTCGGATTTTCACCTCTCCCACACGAAGATAGCAGCCTGTTGACTTCTGCACACTCATTGCGTGTCAATTGGCGGCTGCTATGGAGGACGACGCTCACTGTAAGCACTGTGGCGGCTCCTTGCCCGAAGAGGGACGCACTGACTGCTGTCTTGACTGTCGCACAGTAGCGACCGCTGCTGCTGTGATCCATACTCTGGTGAACACAATTAATGTTGCACCTCACCAGGATGCAGCGGCTCTCCAGGGGCAGTCATCGTCGGCGGTGGCGAGTCAGACTGGAGTAGATCTTGACAATTTTTTGCATATCTATAAATTGAAGCAGAAATCATTGTCAATCAAATAATTTTTAATCTAAAATCGTTCAGAATCGATAATAGATTCTGAATCGAATTGCAGACCCAAAAATCGGAATCGGATCGAATTGTGAGAATTGCCCTAATCAAAACCCTTCTGTTTCTCAGGCCTCTGCTGTGGCGTTGCCCTATGCAGGGTTGAACATGCCGGATGCAACTCTTCAATTACCCTCCCAAGCGGACGACGTCACAGAGGATGCCGTCTCCGTCTGGGATTCTGAGGCATATTTCCACTGCCCCGTCTTTTCTTCCTTCTGACTGTTTTTCAGCTGGAGCGGAATTGGTGCACACGGTTATGCTTAGAGCTTTCCAACGTTTAAAGTTGTACACATCTGACTTTTCTCAGCCTCTTACTGAGTGTGGCCTCTCTCCGATGGACTACTCAACCATGTCTTTTTTTGACAGACCTTCATTCCTGCTGGTACAATTCTAGTGTTTATCCTCGGCTCCTGGCGGACGGCCGTGCCCTGGCAAGCATGCGGTTTCTTAATCCTATTGGTTTGGACCTTAATCCTATTATCCTATGTAGATTATTCTGTGGCTTCACTCATCGTCTCCCCGGAGGAAGCCCTTAGAGAGGCTGTAAGATGCCCTAGCCCTCAGTGGCGCTTGATGGACGAACTGGTCACTAAGTTGTACAACGCGGCGACGGTGGTAGCAGGCCTGGCTAACGTCGAGGCGCATC
This sequence comes from Vanacampus margaritifer, assembly GCF_051991255.1. Classification (NCBI taxonomy): domain Eukaryota; kingdom Metazoa; phylum Chordata; class Actinopteri; order Syngnathiformes; family Syngnathidae; genus Vanacampus; species Vanacampus margaritifer. The sequence continues at coordinate 24,713,628 of NC_135439.1, read as the reverse complement.
TCCTACTTTCTCTTTCCGAGGCTTTGAGAGACAACGAAGTAGATGAGGCCACATGGTTCTGTAACATGGCGCTGAGGGATTTATCCCTCCTTTCGAGGTATCATGGCCGTAGTAGAGGCACCTCTGTGAGATACAGTTTCCCGGGTCTTCGTGACATCGCTGGTATTCGGCATTCCGTGCTGTTTCAGCACCGGCATCTGGCGGTCGGGAGGGATGAAATAGATCGACAGTTACGTATGTAACCACGGTTCTTTGAGTCCTGAATGACCGCCAGCTTTGCTTGTCACTCAGAGCCCTCGTGTTGGTTTGCGCGAGAAGGTTCTGAGAGACGCGTTTCCGGCTACGATCCTCTTTTATACATGAGGATCACATCAGTCGGAACCCTGGAAATGTCCTTTTTTCTTCTCATTCTTTCTTTTCATTCTTTCTCGAGTGACGCATGTGCGTGGGGGGATTTCCGTGCTGTTTCAGCACAGCCACCTGGCGATCATTTGGGACTCATAGAACCGTAGTTACATACTTAACTGTAATTCTTTGCTTCGTCGTCATGTTTGTTGACACCAGCTTGAATATTTCCAGTAAGTTACACACCAGAAGCACAGAATTATATACTTGTAGATATGTGTGTGTACAGGCACAAACTGTGGCGTTTTTGCCGTAGAGACACAAAAAATGTCAAAACACAGTGGAGAAATCAATTTATTCAAGGGAGGCTTCTTTAGCAAGTAGGACGGAGCTGCACATAATTCGCATAATTTACATAGACCAAGATTCCTTGTGAATCAAATGAGTGAAGAAGAAGAAGAGAAGACAGAAGAAAATAGCGAGCATGCGCACAGCGAAAAACATTGCCCCGATTGATCGAGGTATTCCGAAGGTGTTTATATGAGCAAGAATTTTGGTTATAAAAGGAGTAAACCAGGGGTCTTTTAAAAAACCCGAACAAGAGCTTATTCGGGTTGTTGCACATGTTTACAGGCCTTACAAAACCCGAATATTGTTAATATTCGGGTTTTAAAAGGGTTGTTGCCTGCATGTAAACATAGTCATTGATTGTTCGATACCTGACCTATTGCATTGAAGTGTGGGGGTGTGCTAGCAAAACCTATTCTTCTACAGAAACATGCTATTCTAGTCGTTTTCGGATGCAAATACAGAGATCACACTAACCCAAAATTTATACAAGTAACAACTGTAAAATTGAATGAATTGATGGCGTAAAACCGCTCTAAATGTATAAAGCCCAGACACGTACTAAGCCCTATATATATATATATATATATATATATATATATATATATATATATATATATATATATATATATATATATATATATATATATATATATAAACCATAGAGTTTAAAAGTAATATTTAAACAACAAAAATATAGTATATCACCCCCATTTGATAAAAAAAATGGTTTGATCCACCTCAGCCATCGGCTGTAGCATTCAAGCAGAGCATCCATTGATCGTGCTCCAGCGGTACCTCGCTGTGACTGTCTAGTCAAGCGAAATTGTAAGTTCCTTACTTTCCCCATATGTGAAAGGTTTGTTACTCTACCACTCAATACTAACACATTATTTTAATTACCAGTCTGCTTTTTTTTTGCTGTTCAGTCATGATACTTCGTAGGTAGCCAAAGTACCCCCCCCCCCCAACCCAACCCCACCCTACCCTCCAAGCTAGTAAACATCACAGGTGGTCAGACTGCAGGCTTATGCCCATCACTGTCATTTTTGAGTGGAATGAGGGAAACAAGTGTTAATATTAGTGTCTCTATTGTGCTGCTATTGGCTAGCATACTAACATGTGTGGCGTGCGTTTGTGCCTGTGTGTCTGCACCAGGGGTGAAAGTGGGCCGGAACTGCGTTCCGGTAAAAAAAAAAAAAAAGTCCGAAAATATGATGGCAACTGTCAAAACCTCATTTTAAATAACCTGCCATGTTGACACCCAAGAAGAAAAAAAATCTACTAATGTCAGATTTACATACACAAGTCCCCAAAAGCGGGGGGAGCGTGAGGCGGCGCGATTGTACTGTATATCACGCGGACGGGCGCGTTGTGTGGGGCGGCTCGGAAGACGCGTTTGGAGACACGGTGCGGTGCGGCAAAATTTAGCATATTAGCCAAAGTTGAAAAATGTGAACTTTCTTCGCATTTCGCCTTGCGGCCTGATAGGCTGAATTATGTGGCACATCGGCTTCGGGGATGGACTACGTCACACACAGCGTCTGTTGTCACCTATGCTCAACCACAGCCACTTAATACCCCCGTACAAAAAAGTATCCCCTACTGCGGGTTCAAGGCATGTTTTTCAATAAATACATAAAAACACACGTGGGCTTTGTTTTGAAACAAGAAAAAAGTATTTATCACGGAGAAGCAAAAGAAAAGCAAGCACTAGCGCTATTCAAAGACCACAAGCGCAGTAGGAAATCTCAGGTATACATAGAAAAACCTTAGACGACGAATGTCCTGTTTTTTTCCAGATGTTTGAAGTTTAAATATCTGTTTAAAAATAATATTTTCAAAGAATCTCCACTTTTCTGTGGTAAAAGTAATAATAACCCACGGCAGGGGATGCAATTTTTGTACGGGGGTAACTACTTTTGGGACGACAGCTGAACGCTTCCACCTATTTTGGTGTGGATATATCATAAAGTGCTTCTGAATTACTCCAGTGTGCTTGTGTAGCGTAATCCGTTTCCAACGATATCTATTATTTATTTTTCCTACGCAGTTCTGTACACCGGCTCCGTTCTCTGTGTATTTGACGAATCGCGTCGATGTGTGCACGTCTGTGTTTTTGTTATCTGCTATTTTGCACATCATTAAAAAAAAAAAAAACATTCTGGCTGCGCAGCGACCTTTATGTCAGGGAGTTCCGGCAAGAAATTCTAGCCACTTTCACACCTGGTCACACAGAAAAAAAGTAGCCTCATGGAGAGTCATGGACATTGTTTTTCAGCAAACAAAAGCTCCATTTTGAAACATTTGTATTTATATATTTGTATTAAATCCAGACCAGATGTAAAAAGGCAGAGAAAAACAGTGTTAAAGGTGAATGTCGCAAGATTGACGCAAATTGGAGTGTTAAAATAGCCATATATTTTTTTTAAGAATTGTAAAATGGACAGGAGGGACTACTGTGGGACAATGGCAGCTGCCCCTATTTTCCTGTAGAGTGAAATAATGATCACGGTTTGGGGGCAGAAACTTTAGGTTTTGTCTCGCGCGTGACGTCAGACGCATGCACGCTTGCTCACTCGCTCAGCGGGAAGCGCTAGGAAGGCGAAAGTGTTGTTTGAGAGTGTGTGGATACGACCGTAGAAAAAAGACAAGCGGATATGAAAGTGTGTCAAAATAATAAATAATAATAAACCAAGACTGCAGTACAACCCTCCGTCTCCCGGTGGCTCCTTTTGTTTGACAATCGGGCGAAAGTTTGGGGACATGCAACGGAAGTTGCCCCGGAGATGACTCTGACCATGGAGGAAAAAATCTCTCCTGACCACGGTCAGGATACCGATCAGGAAAAGGATAACCAATTTCAATTGTAACAAAAAGGGCAAAACTGAAGTCACACAAGTGTCGCGGGAGGACATGAATCAATATTGGAGCAGTGTGAATATTGTAGTATGTGGAAAGACCGAAGACGAAACGGGACCCACAGCTTGCTAAAAAAAACGAAAATGCGACAAGGTCTGTTTATGATGAGCAATGCACAATAAAACTACCACTAATGTCACTCTGGGCGCGTGCACGTTGCTGGCTTCCATTACGCTTTTCTCCAGAGGGGGTCGCAAATCTGCAAAAACTCGGTAACTTGCGTTCAGTGCCTTTAAAGTAAATTTGTTTTGTTAAATAATATGTTTCATATTACTTGTCTGCACTTCACCCATACACAGACTTGTGCATGTAATATTATAATTTTACAGATTCAAGCACATTTCTTTTTTTTTATATGTATATGTTTTTTGTTTTGTTTTTGTTTTAAATAGTACAGACAAGCAATATATAGTTAGAAAACAAACAAGTCCAGGGTCCATTTTTGTTCTCACTGTAAACTGTGGGGAGCTGGTTTACTCCAGAAACATGTATATTGTCAATGCGTATGTTGAGGAGCTGTTGTATAAAAAAAAAAAAAAAAGTACCCTTCCCCATAATTAGAGTTGGGATATGTTTATATTTTACTATTACAGTCATTTTCTCCTTTGCATAACTTTTATTAGATTTGGTTTACTCACTGACTTCCCATGTAATTATTGGAGCGGCAAGTACCCCCAAAACACGACAGACTAGCCCCCCCACACACACACGCTTTGTAGCAGCCCTAAACATCTTTATAGCACTCCTAAACCTCTGATCCTAGAATCGCCTCTGATAAAGCCTATCATGAAATTTTAAACAAATAACATGCAAATCAGATTTAAAAGAAAAGGGTATGTGAGTACAAATTAAGAGGAAAGAAATTATATATTTTTTCCAAACCTAAACACAGAACAAAACAAAAAGAAATAAGTATTTGAATTCAAGGTGTCAGTTTGTGGAACAATATGGATTGTAAAATCAAAACATCTCAGTCTAGCTGTATATTTTTTTTATGTATAAAAGTACAATTACTAATCACCATCATCATGTTGTTGAATTAATTTGTAAAATTGGTATGTTGAAAACGTCTTGACTGTTTGCTGTCATTCATTTTGTGTTGATCAGCAGATATCACAAGTTTTAATTCTTTCTGTCCCCCAATCATTTCTTTTTTTAATGAGTGATTTAAATAAAATAAAATAAATAAAACAGATTATATAAATGAACCCCAGAAAACCACATTATTATTGATTATATAAATGAATGATGATAATATGATTTGATTATATAAATGAACCCCAGAAGACCACATTTTGGTGTTTTGATTCCAATTCATGCCACATTCATTCATTCATGTCACACAGTTCAAATAACAATCAAAGCTGAAGCCTCACGAGCTGAACCTTTTTGTGAACCAACTGGATGGAAAACTTCAAGAGTTCAAAAGGCTTCGTCTGCCCATCACTTGGTTCAGCTGCCTTTTAAAGCAGTCTGATTACAGATCAGCGGTAGATGCGTCGCTGGAGGATCCGTCCACCATAATTCAAGTTGAACTAAAAAAAACACAAAACAAGCCTGAGAGCAGAGATATGACACACACATTGCATGCTTTCGTGATATTCGAGCTCAGCAGACTTAAGGTAAGAAGCAAAGCACACACCCTGGATTGATCACCTTCCAATCACAGGCCAGACATTTATAAACAGAAAAACACAATTAGCAATCCTATTTGCTGTCTGTGTCTTCAGTGACTTTAAAATACAGTACATGTTTTTAGGAGGAAGCTACCTGAATAAAAAACTTCCACGCAGAGAGACTATTTTGTTGTGAGGCAGCAGTGCTAACTCATCCATTGTGCTATTATAATCAGTATAGTGTATTTGCTGCATTTTAGTAAATGTTTATTTTGAACATTTTTGACAGAAGACAATTTAATATATACATATATATATATATATATATAATTGAAGGAATTTCCCTGACGGGATTCTCCTATAAATAGGCAATTGATAGGAAAAGTGTGTGATTGACAACTAAAAGCCATCTTCACCATCTAGTGCAATTGTATAGAGGATATCCTCAATCAATCAGAGTGCTTAGAATAGCCTCACTAACAGAAAACAGCTGTTCCCAAACATCCTCAACATCATGCATGGGGTCAAGCAGAGACAATAAAGTAGGCGTGCTTCAACCAATGTGACATTCTATCTTCATTCCTCATCTAAAACAGATTCAAATCATCACATATATACAATAGCATCAATATCAAATGTTTTTTGTTCACATCCAGGTTGTTATTCATTTACAGTATTATTGATCCTGACCGACTCCAGCGTGCAGGCATGCAAAGAGCGCGCAAATTCACAAAATAGACTCGTAGCTGTTTCAGGTTTGATGGGTGCCTTCTCCAACGAGCATGTTTGAACTTGTTCTTTCACAGTAGGCACAATGTTTAGGAATTACACTGATGAAGAGCAGTGCAGCAAAGAGGCAAAGATTGCAACAAAAGTAATACGTACAAGAGCACTGTACTGAGCAAACATAGGCTATGGATGATCAGAATTCTAAATATAATTTCATGAATAGCTTGTATGATATTTTTAATTACTGTATCATTTATTCAACTGGATGAAAGTCCTCAGTGAGATCCAGAGAAAAATCTTTTTATCCAGAGTTAGCTGGAACATAAAAGATAACTTCATTAATTAAAAAAAGAAGAAGAAAGTCAACCATAGCACACAGTTTATAAAACACTGCACACAATCTGTAAATGAGGAGCAGCATTAAGTTTTGAACAATTCCACTATACATTTATTTGCAATCACATCGGAAAATCTAACTTTATTCAAGATCTTTTAGGCTGTACTGATTCAGTAACCCAAGAAGAGATGACGTTTTTGCAATATTTTGTGTGATTTTTATAGCAGAGTTCCTGAATAAGTGTCTTCAATATGTTCAGTATAGGCTATACTGTGTGGATTAGTGTGTAGCACCCTCCTTTGGTAGGATAAGGTATATTAGTAAAACTAGAAAAATTCCCACGGAAATTTTGAATGGGACTGCTGACTTTTGTAAATGAGCTGAACAGTTTAAAATTTAAACCACTGGAATCGCTCAAGAAATGTGGAAGTTAACCATAATCAACATCAACTAAAAGTATCTCACTGTCCCTGAAAATGTATTTAAAAAAATGTAAATGAGCTAAACAGTTTAAAATTTAAATGACTGGAATCGGTCAAGAAATGTGGAAGTTAACCATAATCTAAAAATATGTCACTGTCACTTTAAGAGCGCACACACATTTTTGACTTGGAGCCGTCACGCACCCCACATTCCATTGAGATTGCATGAGAGAAGCACCCCTTCAACAAAAGCCTCTCACGACTTAACGGTTGAAGATACAGATTCAAGAAATGACTCGTTAGAACGGCAAGGGTTTGGGGAACACGAGCATGTTCTCATTTTCTTAATCGGATAAAAAATGACCAAATGAGAGCAGGTTGAAAACTTATGATTTATCAGAAATGGAGAGAGGAAGGCGCCTGAAATTAACATGTAAAAGACAGGCGAATTAGTCCGACTTCTCTTGCTTAAGGTGAAAATAAAGGTACTAAATGACACCTTAGCCAAATAAAAGTTAGTTTGTCTGAAAGAAGACACTCGTGACTACAAAATGTGAGAATTTGATGTCTAGTGAGCAAAGATTGTGGCCATGGTGACGAGTTGAAGTGAAACTTTTGACTTTTGGCAAGAGATTTGTTGGTTCCCGGCACTCTGGCTAATTGCTAAAACAGAGTGTGTTAAAATGCTATATGACTCACTGTCTTTGAACCCGCACAGAGGAGAGAGCTTTCATTCCTTAAAAAAAATTTCGACACTAAGCTAAAGATGGGAAAAATTCCTACAAAATGAGCTAAAATTCGTATCGGTCGGATAACGTATGCGTGCACAGCGTGTCTTGGAAAAAGGTGCTTGATGTGTGATTTTTTCTTTCCATTTCCCATTCATTCCTATGGCACTTTTTGGGGTAGTTTTTGGGGTATTGCGTCGCCATGATAAGTGGGAATTCCTAGAAAATAATGCCGCACCGAGTCAGATCGCGCCGCACCGTTTGATACCTCATTTGTCCAGGTGCGATCTACGGTACGGAATTCTTGCGGAAAAATCGGTGTGCTATAATAATAATAAACCCTTTTTTCTAGGAATAGTAATATGGGCTGCTTGCTTCGCAGCGAAGCTGCTGCTTGCTTGCTACGCTCAGCAGTCCCATAATTAGTCACCAATCTATTATGCTCATCGGACACTATTGCAATTCCTTCAGAAATTGCACATGCATGCTGAGAACAATAGCAGAAATACAAAATATCTATCTACATATGAGTGATTGAATGATTTAACATCAATTACAAATTATTTGAATTTTTGTTACAAACTTAAAGTAGTTTGTAATATACCAACAACAACAAAAAAACATATTAACTAGCCCAATAAAGATCATACCTTTTTTGCATCATCTTTTTGTGGTCAGCTCAGCTGTTAGGGGCTTCATGCCGCTAGTAGGTGAAAAGCAGGTCCTAGTTGTGTGATCAGAGATGGATGGCTGATGGCTCACAGCCGCCAATGATGACCACAAAAAATGGACAAAATTGTTCCTTAAGTGGTCACCTGGTGGCCAAGCCCGCAACCATGGCACAGCCCAAAGAGCCATCTCAGACTGTTCTGCTGCGCTGGCCTTGGGACGTCAACCATGTCAGCGAGGGTCGCTGGGAAGAGAAAGTGACATACAGTATTTTGAACCTCAGGTGCAGCCAGAAAGAAAAGAGGAAAGTTCTGACATTATTTTTCATTCTTTTTTTGTTGTTTATTCACATTAAATGAGGTCCATCAAGCTCAACCCGTCCACCCGGTCACGCAATATTTATAGGGAAAACTGTTTTGTTTTTTAAATTAAAAAATGTACACTATTAATTTAAAGACAAATACAAAAGTGTCTGAATGTCAGATGAATGCTAAAAACCAGATCATATAAAGAGACAGAGTTTGTCCATACCACCCCATCACAGTAAACTACTCCGTCACAGGGTCATCTTGCTAAAAATAAATAAATAAATAAATGAGGGAAACGGAGTGAAAAGCTTCATAAAGTAAATGCTGAATAATGTTCTTGTTTTGTGGACTAATTAAAGGACTATAGGTTTTATTTTGAATTTTGAAGTCGATAGATATTTTGTAAAAACAATGACACAGATGACGTGAAATTCATATTTCATGGCCAATGAGCCTAAAAACGAAAAAACTGATTAAATTACATACTGTCTTTTGATGGTATAAAAAAAGAGGACACTTCACTATTTTCAAAATTTATTTAATGTGCCATCACTCAAATAGTGCACATATTGTCCCTGACGTAGTGGAGAGGTGGGATATAAATGTATATACAGTGCTGCTCAAAAGCTTGTGAACCTCTTAGCAATTTGGATTTTCCAATTGTTTCAACCTGATTTTGTTATTCAATCTGAGCCATTACATTTTATATGAATTAACAGGTGTAGGTTTAGCATTTCAATGCATTTTTCTTTTTTTAAAAATCAATTGTGTAGTCAAAACTAAATTCAAAATAGTTTTTGGTCAATTCATGTAGGTGCAAAAGTAAGTGAACCCCGAGCTGCATTGCTTAAAACAAGCAGCCAAGTAGGATCAAGTCGGACAAATTGGTAGCTAAACTAACCACTGAAATGGACCAATGAAATGAGAGAAGTTTAGCGAAGAAATTGTGCATCACTGACTGAAACAAAGACAAAACCACGTCACTTTAATCTTACCCATGTGAACCCTTACAGGTCAGTCAAACTGAGAGTAAGAAAAATCTCAGGGGACCTCAGGAAGTTTGTAGTGACAGCACATCTCAAAACTCATCTGTTTAGACAAGCATACTCTCTCTGACTAGAACTGTTTCGTCTTTTCTTAATTTTTTTATTGACCTTATGTTGTTCTTACCTTTGTACTTTTTAACTGATGTTGTAAGGTGACCTTGAGTGTCCAGAAAGGCACATATAAATAAAATGTATTATTATTATTATTATTGTTATTACATCTGTCTGGGGAAAGCTATAAAGTCATCTAAAAAAGTTGAGCGTCATCATTCGACTGTGAAGCAGATCATCTGCCACTAGAGAACACTGAAAATTACTACAATCCAGCCTAGAAGTGAATAACCTACTAAAATATCAGCAAGACTGAAGAGGAATCTAGAATTTTGTCCTCTTTGCGTGTTCCAAAAATGAAGATAGATTTAATGTAAGAAAAAATACACCTTTGCAAAAATGATTTAATAAAAAACAGAGAATCTCTGGACAAATAACTGCCTCTAATCAACACTTAAACAGGTGGGATTCAGAGCGTCAAATGTAGCTCTTCCGCGTTCACAACGGTTTCTTATAGTTAAAAAGACCTCCTCTCTTTCATTTGTAGACAAAACATACTCTCTGGTACTTTTCCGTGAGCGATGGCGAAAATAGAGTCAGGTGTGGGTATTCAAAACAGATTCTGTTCTCAAGGACCAAATGTGTTTTCGCACAAAGCGCTGAGAAGGAACTTTTTTAGACTAAATAGTATGTCCCAGCTTAAGGTCAGCCTATACGAAGTCAACACCATCTGCTCTGCACAGGACACAAAACATTTCGACATGGTTAATATAAAGAATTAAAATGTTAATAATGTGTAACAATGGTTAATAAAATAAAATGAAGTATTAAAAAATGTTACAATATCTATCAGTCCGCCCTTTGGGCTTTTTAAATAAAGCCCAACAACTAAATATTTAAACATTTTTAGCAAAGGATTCCAGCGGGATTTGCATCATCGCAATGGCAGATGCAACAGTAGAATAAAAGGAAAAAAAATAAAAAACATTCTTTTTAGCAGGAGAGGAGGTTAGTCATATGTCAAAACAATGTGATTCATTAAAAGATTTTTCAGTAAAATAAGCATATCATATATGAAGACAATATGTTATGATTATGTTAAAAATTGTGGTGGGGGATCCCAGAAATAGCAAATTGGCATGACAGTCAGTATGAGAAAGAGTGTCATTATGTACGTGCAATTGGAGACGCGATTGAAGACTTGTTGTCGTTTGGGCTAGGGAAGTTTTTGTTGACGTTTGTCAGTTCCGTTTTCGTTCTTGCGTTTGTTTTTTTAAACCGAGTCCTTCAGCTTTGCGATTGGCTGGCAACCTGTTCAGGTTGCACCCCGCCTACTGCCCGAAGCCAGTTGGGATAGGCTCCAGTACCCTCACAATCCTTGTGAGGACAAGCGGTCAAGGGAATGGATGGATGGATGGATCCTCAGCTCTTTTAGAACCCACATCAACTGCCAGAGATGATCACCGGGCCCAAGGTGTGACTCATTCTTTGTGGAACGCCCGGAAAAGGGACACATTCCTCCTATCTCCATTGGGTAATCCTCAGGTCGTCTGGTGGGAACTGGAAGCAGTTGAATGGCCTCTCAGCTGGCACGTCTGGTCACTGGAGCAGTTGACTGGTTTCTCAGTTGGCTCCCGCTGGTGGCTGGCTCCTGAAGGTGGGGGTTGAGTAGAAAGCGGACCTCCGGCTGGTCTAATAGGCAAGATGTGGAACCAGGTGCCCCGTGGACTGGACTAGATTGACATTTTCATCACCTCATCTGGGTGCAAAATATTTTCATTTAGTCACTAATAAACATTTATTCACATCCTTTCTTTTTGAAAGAGCATTTTGGTAGTGTTATTAGTTAGGAGTTAGGAAATGTTAGTAAAGTTCTGTAGGCCTGTCCTGTGGGAAAAAATTCTGTTTGTTGTGACATTCAATTAGGATCCAGCCTTTGGCTGACTTTAATGATCTAAGCACATTCATTAATGCAAAAAATGAAAATCTTAGCCAATTCAAATCTGACGAGGCCAATTTTGTTTACAGAATATAATGATTATTGAAATGTTTTATTATAATATTTACTGTTATAGATATAGCATGAATGTGCTTCCAGCCATTAAATAAATGCAACTTTCGCCAACAAATAAAATCAAAAAATAACATCTAACCCCAGGGCCCCAGGGGAAAATAGAAATGGAACATATTCACATTCGCCGTCCCTGCCAAAACTTACTCCTTCTCCATGGTCAAAAAAATCCCCAATTGTCCTCCTGTAAAATTCATTCTCACGGAATATCTATAATTATCACATTAAGACTAACTTTTAATTTTATATTTATTTAATTCAACATGGACTGTTTGTGTCCTTCGCAACGATATACCCAGACCGACCAATAATTCCCCCATCTGAAAAAATCGACTTAGAGAATTTTTCAGACTCTAATAATATGCAAGTTCTGCAGTAAATAAATTTTGCTTGTTTTTTGTTTAGAAAGAGGGGAAAATTTTACTTTTAACCAGTAAATTCGACCATATTCTATTCAAATTTCACAAGAAAATTTGGAAAATATTAAAAGACTAAATTCAATAAGCGTAAAATATAATAATTAAGATTTAAATAAATTTTATCTTATCTTTATTCACATTAGCTGTTTTCAATTTCTGAAACCAGACAAAATTTACCTGTATTATCTTTTGTACTATAAAAATATTGCAGCTAAAGCCAATGAATTTTACAAAGAATTTCAGTTTTCAGCCAATCCATCAAATATTATTAATACATAAAGTTGCCCTTAGTTTTAATGTTACCATTAAGCTTGCTAGTCCCCCTTGTTGATGTTTGTCCAAAAAGCTGACTGTTTTAAAATAGACAGAGATAAACAAATCAGATCAAATCAAAATAGACATCAAACGTTTTTAAAATGTAATAAATCTGTGTGTATATAGTGTTGTCAATCAGTTCGTTATTTTTACGAAATGTTTTACTGTAAATGTTATCACCTTATATCTGTCAAAAAATATAGAGTGCAGTGTAAACAATCAGTATCACATCATATGGTCTGGTATCACTAACTCAAGGCACAGGAAATTTTGAGAAGGGGGAAGAAAAAAAAAAATTTTAATAAAATTTTTTGTTTTTTTTTAAAAATATAAAATAATTAAAACAATGAAAGTTTACCATTTTAAATAATTGCTAATTATATGTCAATATTTGTTATGGTTTACAATATTTAATTTAATATGTTTTGCATACCTTCATAAATAATACTTAGGATGAGATAGGACAGATATACTCTAACAATTTACAAATATAGTCAATTAATAAGTGTGTAGTTTTGAATTAATGTTTTCTCAATGGAGGCCGCAGCCCGTAAAGTCAGCCTTTGGTCAAACATCAAAGCAGGAATGATTTTTTAATTACATAGCACCTCAAATTATGTCAAAAATGTGATTCTTCCAGATAGCTTCCCCATGGAACAGTCCTATCTTCCAGGGTAGCGTAGTCCAATTCTGAAATGAGACTTCAAATGTTGAATTCAAAGGTTAAATATATTCAGGAGAGATTAAAATTATTTTTCTATTTATAAACATGGGAAAAAACTCCTTTTTAAATTATAATTAACACATTACTTCATCCCTAGGATGGGAGATAAGGAATTTGTCGTCTCCACTCCTTCTAATGGGTGATAGCCGCTTCTGAAAAGATATTTCAAGGTTAAATAATGTTCTCGCATACGAGAAAAATCATGAGGGAAAAACAATCAACTATATAAAGAATTATTCCACATTAGTCGCCATCCAAGTTATTCATTTTAGTTATTATTATTATTATTATTATTATTAAAATAGGAGAGTAGAGACTAAACTATTTAATCTAAAAATAATCCAAAAAAGTTAAATATATATTTTCTCATTAAACTTTAAAAGCAGATTAACAATCACACAATTAACATCTTCCTTTTATAAAAACATTTTATTTTACCTCATTACAAAGGTTGATTGGCCTTTGGCATTTTTAATTTGAAAAAGGGGGACATCTGGTGGTCAAAATGAGTCACAGCAACTAAAATTTTCAAACTGACCTGCGTCAATAATTTATAAAAGGATGACACCTGGCGGTCAGCTAGAGTCATAGCAACTACAATCAGTCAAAGTTATTTATGTTCAATAAGCATCATATATGCATTGAAATTTTATAATATCTTAAAACTATACCTCTCTATGTTATTTGTGTATTAATATTCATTCATTTTATATCAAACATAATTTTAAATATGACGTATTTGCACTCGTGAAGCCAGATTAAGTATTTAACATTAGTGCTTAAGAAATTTATATAAAGGGGCTTATAAAATCAGTTACGGCAACAATTTATGTAATGTCGTTCAATTATTTAACGCAGACGCTTGCGGTTTTAGCGTTAGAAATTTTATTAGTAATTTTACCGTCTAATTAATTTATCCCGTTTAGCGTTTATTAACCATTTTCATTTATTTTATTACTGTTATTTGTATTATACAGCTGTTTTATTTGCAAAGCAACATTTCAGCAGTAATCATTATTTAATACACTTTTCTTAAAGTTACGTCCGGGATTTTCCTCTATATTAAAATACATATAACTCTAATACTTTTCTAATCCGCGGTCGGCGTTTACGGAAATACAAAGTTAAACTACCGCCTTTGAAACCATCGAACAGATTACATATCTTATTAGAATAAATCAACCTTTTCCACAATAAATTCAAGTCCCATCGTTCAATATTAAATACATTTTATATCATGATTCGACGGTCAATTATATAACCTAGAAGCTTTAGTTACGTCTAGCGGAAAATCATTTAGTCCTTCAGAATAAAAGCACACCGTAGTCCCAACATTATTACTTTATTAAAGTTATATAAATGGTTATAACTTCACAAAAATACCTAAAGCTAGTATTCTAGCATTATTCATCATCTTATCCAAAATACACTATTATGTGTCGTTTTTATTCCACTCGTAAACGCGTTCTTATATCTCGTATTTTACGTCAAACACCCGGCGGCGCAAGCCTCAACGTCCCCCATCAATAAAATTAATTTACCGTAGCTTATAACGGCGCCATAACATTTATTCCACCGCAATCGTACACCCAGTCGTGCAATTGTTTTGATTTTTCGTCTTTATTTCATAGATAATTCTCCGTCTTATAACGGCGCATGCGCTCTCAACTTTTTCAAAGCGTCATCCCATGGTTTAACGGAAGCTTATTCGGGTCAAACAATTATATTACGCGCTCGAATAAAGCGTACATTTCTCTTCTTATTTATTGACTCCCGTATGTTATTAGCTTATTATATTATATTATATTGTAGTTAAGTCGTATTAATATTTATTTAATGCAGTGACGTCTCACTTATAACAGAATTAGTCGACAAAATAGCTCTTTGCGCCCCCTTTTAAAATAGTGACGTCTGGCTTTGTACAACACATACAACGGACAGACAAGATATATCGCTTTGTACGACATACCAAAACATATAAAATCCGGATGACTGTCTTTTCACATCTGAACAGTCTTGTCTAAAAATTTTAATCACGAATATTCAAAGACCTAGCGACTGATCTCAAAGCGGCGTATCAAATCTGCTTATGTCAGTCCGACTTACACAAGTTGAGCAAATATAACTTGTCTAAGAATATCAATAACCAATTATTCAAAAGACCTAGCGATTAATCTTAAAACGGCGTATTAAATCCGTTTTATGTCAATCCGACTTACACAAGTTGAGCTTGTCCCGAGTACATAACAGCAGTCGTACCTCCTGCTGCGTCTATCGGCGACTTACTTTTATTCAAGGTTCATTTCTAATCAGCCAAGAATCTACTGCTTGTAAAAACAAAATGCTTTTCTTGTAAAGACAAAAATGCTTTTCAAGCCGACTTTTCCTCAACTTTAACACATACACAAGTTGAGCTTGTCCCAATTACATAACAGCAGTCGTACTTCCTGCTGCGTCTATCCGCGACTTACTTTTATTCAAGGTTCATTTCTAATCACCCAAGAATCTACTGCTTGTAAAAACAAAATGCTTTTCAAGCCGACTTTTCCTCAACTTGCAATATATGGACTTCAAACCAATAATCCAAATATCCAACGTTTGTAAAAACAAAAATGCTTTTCAAACTGATTTACCTCAACTTCAACAACTTATACAACTTCTCAAACAACTTCCAAGCGATCGCGTAACACATATACATAGACTTCAAATCAATTACCTACGTATCTACCGTTTGTAAAAAGAAAATTGTAAAAACAAAATGCTTCTCAGACTGATTTACAAGCGATCGCGAACAACGTGACAGCATACACATATACATAGACTTTAAATCAATTATCTACGTATCTATCGTCTGTAAAAACAGAATTGTAAAAACAAAAGCTTCTCAAACTGATTTCGAGCGATCGCGTACAGCATTTTCGTATACAATGCTACGTCACCACGTGTATAGTTCAAACACCGTGGTAAAATCCGAAATATGGGACTTCGCGTCCAAACACACGATTTCAAAATTTATTACTATTTTTCTTACACAAATTCCATCCTCAATATAATTTTGCAAGACGAATTTATCAGCCACAGCGTTCTGAAACAGACAGAATTCCTAAAACGTGGATAAAGTGTCCACTTACCGTAATTAATATGTGGCCGGGGAATTCTGCCCGTTTGAACGCCCCGCTGTAAAATGTCGCTACGTCGGGGGTCACCATTTTGAAGAGGAATCTAGAATTTTGTCCTCTTTGCGTGTTCCAAAAATGAAGATAGATTTAATGTAAGAAAAAATACACCTTTGCAAAAATGATTTAATAAAAAACAGAGAATCTCTGGACAAATAACTGCCTCTAATCATCACTTAAACAGGTGAGATTCAGAGCGTCAAATGTAGCTCTTCCGCGTGCACAACGGTTTCTTATAGTTAAAAAGACCTCCTCTCTTTCATTTGTAGACAAAACATACTCTCTGGTACTTTTCCATGAGCGATGGCGAAAACAGAGTCAGGTGTGGGTGTTCAAAACAGATTCTGTTCTCAAGGACCAAATGTGTTTTCGCACAAAGCGCTGAGAAGGAACTTTTTTAGACTAAATAGTATGTCCCAGCTTAAGGTCAGCCTATACGAAGTCAACACCATCTGCTCTGCACAGGACACAAAACATTTCGACAAGGTTAATATAAAGAATTAAAATGTTAATAATGTGTAACAATGGTTAATAAAATAAAATGAAGTATTAAAAATGTTACAATATCTATCAAGACCCACAAGACAAATGATAATTCAGGTGGACGCCAAACTGTGCATCACGTTGAGGGATTTGCAGACCTTTTTTTCTGCATCTGGGACACATGTGCATGCTTCAACAATCAGAAGAAAAGTCAATCGACAAGGCTTTCATAGAAGGCTTGCTAGGTAGAAGCCTCTGCTCACAAAAAAGATCAAAGCTGCCCATCTCAACTTTGCCAGAGAGTAGTACCTGGACAAACCTGAAGCTTTTTGGAAGTCCCTTCTGTGGACAGATGAGTCCAAAATTGAACTGTTTGGTCACAACTTGTTTGTCATGTTTGGTGAAAAGTCAACACTGCATGCCAGCAAAAGAACCTTCTCCCTACAGTAAAGCAGGGTGGTGAGAATTTAAAATTCTGGGCTGGCTTTTCATCCTCAGGACCCGGACAACTCCACTAGTCCAGGGAATCATGAATTCAGAGGAATATTGTGAAATTCTGGATCATAACCTGAAGCCGTTCTTTGTGAAGTTACAGCCTGGTAGAAGATGGATCATGCAACATGACAATAATCCAAAGCATTCCAGCAATACAACCAAGGAATGGCTGGAGAACAAGATTAATGTTCTGGATGTGCCCAGTTAAAATCCCAATTTAAATTATTTCAAAATACTGTGGCAGGACCTGAAGCGGGCAGTTTATGCTGGACGCCCATTTTACCTCTCACAATTGGCTGCACATTACAAGGAAGAGTGGCAAAAATCCCCAAAGTAGATGTGAAAGACTGATAAGTCACTAAAGAAAGTGTTTGGATGAAGCTATCATTGATATATATATATATATATATACAGTGAGGAAAATAAGTATTTCACCCCCTGGTGATTTTGTGAGTTTGACCCTTTACAAAGAAAGGAACGGTCTATAATTTTCATGGTAGGTTCATCTTAACAGTGAGAGACAGAATATTAAAAAAAATCCCAGGAAATCACATTATATTAATTTTAAACATTTATTTGTCTTTTATTGAGGAAAATAAGTATTTCACCCCCTACCAACCAGCAAGAATTCTGGCTCCCACAGACCCAGGGACAAGATTGTAGACCTGCACAAGGCTGGAATGGGCTACAAGACCATTAGCAAGCAGCTGGGTGAAAAGGAGTCAACTGTTGGTGCGATAGTTAGAAAATGGAAGACACACCAATTGACCATCAATCTCCCTCGGTCTGGTGCTCCACGCAAGATCTCACCTCGTGGAGTGAACCGGATCATGAAAAAGGTGAGGAAACAACCCAGAACTACACGGCAGGAGCTTGTTGATGATATCAAGGCAGCTGGGACCACAGTCACCAAGATGACCATTGGTAACACACTACGCCGTAATGGATTGAAATCCTGTAGTGCCCGCAAGGTCCCCCTGCTCAAGAAGGCACATGTACAGGCCCGTCTGAAGTTTGCCAATGAGCACCTGGATGATTCAGAGGAGGCTTGGGAGAAAGTGCTGTGGTCAGATGAGACTAAAATCGAGCTCTTTGGCATCAACTCGACTCGCCGTGTTTGGAGGGCGAAAAAAGCTGACTTTGACCCCAAGAACACCATCCCCACCGTCAAGCATGGTGGTGGAAACATTATGTTTTGGGGCTGTTTCTCTGCTAAGGGTACAGGACGACTTCACCGGATCGAGGGGAGGATGAATGGGGCCATGTACCGGGAAATCTTGGGTGAGAACCTCCTTCCCTCAGCCAGGATATTGAAAATGGGTCGTGGATGGGTGTTTCAGCATGACAATGACCCAAAA
The DNA here is from genome assembly GCF_051991255.1 of Vanacampus margaritifer. Classification (NCBI taxonomy): domain Eukaryota; kingdom Metazoa; phylum Chordata; class Actinopteri; order Syngnathiformes; family Syngnathidae; genus Vanacampus; species Vanacampus margaritifer. The sequence continues at coordinate 24,695,066 of NC_135439.1, read as the reverse complement.
CAGACAGCAAAGGCAACAAAGGAGTGGCTCAAGAAGAAGCACATTAAGGTTATGGAGTGGCCTAGTCAGTCTCCAGACCTTAATCCTATAGAGAACTTGTGGAGGGAGCTGAAGCTTCGAGTTGCCAAGCAACAGCCTCGAAATCTTCAGGATTTGGAGAGGATCTGCAAAGAGGAGTGGGCCACAATCCCTCCTGGGATCTGCGCAAACTTGGTGACCAACTACAAGAAACGTCTGACCGCTGTGCTTGCCAACAAGGGTTTCTCCACCAAGTACTGAGTCATGTTTTGCTAGGGGGTGAAATACTTATTTTCCTCAATAAAAGACAAATAAATGTTTAAAATTAATATAATGTGATTTCCTGGGATTTTTTTTAATATTCTGTCTCTCACTGTTAAGATGAACCTACCATGAAAATTATAGACCGTTCCTTTCTTTGTAAAGGGTCAAACTCACAAAATCACCAGGGGGTGAAATACTTATTTTCCTCACTGTATATATATATATATATATATATATATATATATATATATATATATATATATATATATATATATATTGTATTGGAGGATCAATTGCGTGTCTTTCATTTGCTAGATTTAAAAAAAAAGGAATTTGCCCTGCATGAAAAGCTTACAATTCTCTCTCTCTCTCTCTCTCTCTCTCTCTCTCTCTCTCTCTCTCTCTCTCTCTCTCTCTCTCTCTCTCTCTCTCTCTCTCTCTCTCTCTCTCTCTCTCTCTCTCTCTCTTCTCTCGCACATAATTTGTAAATTAGTCGAAATACCTCGGGCTTGTTTGTCCTTCTGCGTCTTCCGTCTCACTACTTGGTGACGTAGCAGTCGTGTTCCGCCATATTGTCTCTGATACAGCAGAAATCTCATATTAGAGCAGGCATACCGGCGACCGTCCGAAATTTGACAATTGGGATTGACAACTGATTTTCTGGGGCAGCGTTTTGTTCGTCTCATTGATTACGGGGGTAAATATGTACAGTATATCTGATGATGATGTAAACCAGTCAAAACTGGCTGACAAAACAAGTGAGCCTTTGCCGTTTGCTATGGCTAGGATGCTAACGTCAAGGGTCCGCCCAACACAGATGAGTTTGTAGTTCTCTGTTAGCAGTAAACCCAGTCAATTACGCCAACCATATCGCAGGCCAATGTGCTCTTATTTCTCTCATCCTTCTGCATTTCTCAAAACAAATTTTCAACATGCACGTTTAATATAATTTGATTACCAGCTTGTATTCGGCTGTGAGTCCCAATGCATCTAATTGTGTGCGAATAATCTTACCAAACAGCAGAAAACTAATCATCTAAACAGAAACCTCGTAAGTAATGTGCTTGGTTTCCTTATTGTGTACTTTATATGTTCTGATTGCATTACAGACTGCTGCATGACATAGTCACTTAATATATTGCCAGCGGTTATTGTTGTCTATGCTTAACATACAGCATCTTATGGGTCATTTCGGACAAACGATTACATATGTCGTTGTTGTTTGTTATCTACAGTCAAGTGGCTTTTATTGATTATGACAAGTAGACACAAGGTTTCCTATTTGCTGTGTCTGGAGAAGCATTTTGTATGACAGGAGTAATGCCATCATCTCCAGACGAGCTCAATTGGATTCTATTCAGCTTTGTTTTGTGTTTGTTGTAATGGTCGCTTAACACATTTTTATTAGTGCTCTAAAAAAATAATAACTACCCATTTGAAACAGTGTAAGGTGGTCAAACATGAGTGATATGCTTTGCTACGGATGAGCCTGCAGTAGTTAGTTGTTACCCACAACCCAACAGTAAGATGGAACACGGACTGGAGCATGCTGTATTTGCGTGTGCATAGTGTTTGTTATATTAACTATAAAAGTATGGTTCTAAGTTGCCACTAGGTATGGGCCGATATTAGATTCTGATGGTATGATAACCGTGAGCAAAAATTACATCTCTAAAATGTCCTTTTTGCAATTATGAGGGTGCGTCAATTACTCACTGATTTTTGCTGTTTGCTGAGTTCACCAGTGCTTTCTTTTTACCATAGTGTATATTTTGCCATACCTAATGTTATAGCAACTTTGCGAAAGTTTATTTTTTGTTTTTGTAGCTTAAGGATGATTTTTTTTCTTCCAATCTTCCAAATGCAATAGTATTTCATTCATTTTCTTATCATTTTTTTAAGCGACAACAACCACGTGCCCTGGTTCCCCCTCCCTTGTCCTCTAATAACCCCTCCCCCTCCCATACCCCTTCCCCTTCTGAATTAAACCCTGCACCCCTCACCTTTGCTCCTACCCCTTCCTTCCTGATCCTTCTGCTGCTGAGAGAGCCCACCATCCACTCTGCCAAGCTGTCGGACATGTCAGGACCTGTGCCAAGCCGGGCCAGAGTATACAATGAGGTCAACACTCACCGGCCAAGGGAGTACTGGGACTATGAATCCCACGTAGTGGAATGGGGGTAAAGTGCTTGTTGCCTGCTTCACTATATTTTCACCATGTTGTTTCCGGTTTCCAACCTGAATTATGTATTTACAGTAACCAAGATGACTTTCAGCTGGTGCGAAAGCTAGGCCGTGGCAAATACAGTGAAGTGTTTGAGGCCATCAATATCACCAATAATGAGAAGATTGTAGTAAAGATCCTCAAGGTAAATGAAGCCATAAAATGACGATTCCCTATTTGCTTCAATGGTGTGCCGCACGATACACATCACCACACTTAATTAAAATTCATGACACTATTGACTGAGGCTGGGAGGGGGTGGGGGGCAAATTCAGGGGGACAGTCATGCTCGACGCATGTAGGTCTATGAGTGTGATGTCTACTGATCTTAACCTACTCATTCTGTCCAAGAATGATGTCCCTGGTGCCAAATTCATTGGTATAGACGTTGAAGAGCATACTATTGTTCAATTGAAGAGATGGCTTGAGTGTAGAGGGCTGAAAAAGGCAGGAAAAAGAGCCAATCTGATCCAGAGGTTATCATTATTATTTTTTTCTGTCAAAAACATCGTCCTACGCAACTGACACTGACATTCTCCTGTTTCAACAAGCCATCCTTTACCACTATATGCCCTGTCTGTCATATCTGGTTGTCTTAGATCTTTGACAGTTGTTGTGGTAAATTTGTATTGCTTTTTTTTGGGTGTGTAGCAATCGCAAATTCTACTCCGAAATTCTACTTGGGCACAATCAAAAACACTTGCTATATTAACAAACTTCAATTATTTTAATCCTTCCCCCTTAACTTTTCATACATCTCACAGCATACCACGATTTATATGTAAGGCAAAAAAAAAATCAGGCGGTAAGCAAGACGGCAAAAGCCATTTTTAGCATTCATTATTGTCGTCCAGCAGTCAGGGTAGTGCCAAACACCACACACACAAAAAAAAAGAAGAAAATTGCTTACTAGTACCTCTTCGGGACAAGCGGTGGCCGGTAAGGGATCAAGATTGTCGTCTGTAGGAGCATGCATGGCCCCCAACAAAATGTTTACTACATACAAGGATGAAGATGAAAGGCTTCACCTCGCTGGCGTTAAACTGGTGTTTTCGACGTCTGTGCAAAGTTGACTTATCGTTCACATATAGTTGACATACTGTATAGAGTTTTTGGCTTCGGGAAGCAAAAAAAAAACCCAAACATCCTTCATATGTGGATGGTCGTAGTGTCTGGATTTGTTTCTGCAAGTTCCATAGCAGCAGTGTTTACTTGGCATGTTGTTTTTCTTAGATAAACGAGAACAAAAACAAGCAGTACTAGCATGGGTCATCTGTGAGCGCGCTTCTACATTGACCCTCTTCCGGTTCAAGATGCTGACGCCACGCGGCCTTGCAGTCTAAAAATAGCACTTGTGTTGCACCCTATTATCTATGCTAGCCGTACTTTCATTCCAAAAACATTAATGAAATTTATGTCTTGTCAGCCTGTCAAGAAAAAGAAAATAAAGCGTGAAATCAAGATTTTGGAGAATCTACAAGGAGGCCCAAATATCATCTCCCTCATAGATATTGTCAAAGACCCTGTGGTAAGTGTGCATTTTTTATAATTGATATACTGTATAGGAATGGTCAAATCAATTTGATATATTTCTCTTGTCACCAAATGTAATAGCATGGTGATACTGTCACTTGTGTAAGCTTATCAATGTTTTTTTTTTTTTGCATAAAATGATGTGACACCTCATCCTTTTTATGGAGTTGACTTTCTTCCCGTTTAGGCTCTGCACACAGCCATCTAGTGAAAAGCAGAGTAATTAGTCTTTTTAAAGATAGCTTTTTTGTTGCTCCAAAAGCAACACAATACCTTGAACATTGTTGTGTTTCAATGTGCACATTGATGTCCAAACGGTGTTTTAACCAACCATGGATTTTCCAGTGAGTTTAACTCCCTCGTGAGTTGTGATGGCTACCACAGTGCATTAAAGCAACACTAAATAAGATTTGAACCTTCAATTCATATTTTCATAATTGTGCTGATGAAACATTCACTTACAGCTAGATTAATGAAACCATCGTCATGGCCTGAGGGGGGTTGGTATCATTTTTACTTGTACTAAACAACTTTGAGGAGGATGGTGGGAAAACTGGCACACAAAATAGTGCGAACGTGCAGACTGCTTTACGGCATACATCACATCCCCCTTTCTCCATTCGATCCAAAGACAGAAGTTAAATCAAACGCCTACGCTTGATTAATATTGTCATGCAGAAGCTGCAAAACAACCCAAGAAACGAAGATTTTTGTCTAAGGAGACAAACGAAATAAATAAAAAAGGAGTCTACCTGGATAAAAGCTAGTGTTGTTCCAGTTTTTTGGCCCCCAATTCCGATACCCCCGATTCTGATACCCAGATGATGTTGTTGTTTGGCTGACCTATTTTTATACTGTGGTTTTGTGCTTCTTTATGGACCCGAAGCGGCTAGCCATACACCTAATTAGTTTTCACTGCGGGCCACATGATGTCAAGGTTGCCAAGTCACAGGCCAAATTGTTGTTTTTTCTTGGGTGTGCCAGCACCAACATTTTTGACCATATCACATTTGACACCGCAGTTCTACAGTTTTAATGTTATTTAAAAATTAAAAAAAACTAAAATAATCTTATTGAAAAACAAAACAAAAAAAACCTGTATTTTCTGTAGTTTAGGGTACCGTATCTTCACGACCATAAGGCGCACCGTATTAAAAGGCACAGTCTCAGTTACGTGCTTTATCTGTATTTAACACACACATAAGGAGCACCGTATTATTGGGCGCAGGCATGGTAAAACATACGCTATCTTAAAAAATACTGTAGCATGCTTTCACGCTAACACATACCTAGCATATAAAAAAAAAGGCAGTGTAACTGGAACTACAGTCATATACTAATAATAATTTTAACAGCAATAACTTATTGTATTTACTGTATTTTCACAACCAGAAGTATTAAAAGGCACAAAATAACCACCACACATTAACAGAAGCCCAGAGGTGTAGATTGAGAAGGAGTTTATGTTTAAACATCCTGTATTTAAGAAGTGTTTATATCTGAGTCAAAACGTTGGACAGTGCCTTTAAATACAGAAATAGCACACGTAACTGAGATTGCGCCTTTTAATACTTAAGATCGTGAAAATATGGTCAGTTGTCGCTGTTAAAATTATTATTAGTATATGATTGTAGTTCCAATTACATTGAGTGTATTGGGTGAAACGTGTTTTTTCCCCCCATGTTTTTTGAGAAGCTGGACTGTCATTGTTTATGCACACGTGTGTTCTGAGGATGTTCTAAATTTGTTCGCAGAATACGCACAAATTCAAGTACGAAGATAATGATGAATCTCACATTTCATGCGTACCCATGTTTTGCACACGACTTGGTGCGTGAGCACAATAGTAAATCAGGCCCATTGTCCTTAAACGGTTTGATTATTTTCTCACGCACGTGGTCACAAAGAGGTGAACCTCCCCACGTCTTTTCTTGTGAATAACTGAGCAAATCAGAGAACTCTTTTTTTTATACCCAATCATGGTGCCCACCTGTTAGCCTGTGGGATTTTCCAAACAGGTGTTTGATGAGCATTTCTAAAACGTCTTTTTTGCCACCTGTCCCAGCTTTTTTGGAACGTGTTCAGGGTTTTTTCTGGCTCAAATTGAGGCAGAGATGGTACCGTCCTGACTATGATGGGTGACTACCGATACCAGTATAATCTGTATCGGTGCCAATTCCAGTCTTATTTTAAGGTATCGTTACACACGGCGTTGACAATACCATTATCGGCCACAAAGTTGCCATTAACTTCATCCAATTTTAAAGAAAAATAATATATTGGGATGTATAGGTCTTTCTTTAAAATCATTTGTCATTAAAGGGTGGGAAATTGTATTTACTAGTGGTTTCGGTATTTGGTCTCAGTAGCAGTGACTACTGAAGAGTTGCGTATTGGTCGGGAAAAAAGTGGTATTGAACATCCCTAATTCTGACCATGCGTCATGACCTGCATGTATTCTGTAAATTCAATTGACTCTCTTTAATTTTTTACTGGCAATATATAATAATTCCATGTTCCAATAATAAGAATAATTGTTCCAATAACAATATGACTATTATCATGTTAAAGCATTCATTCATTATCAGTCACTCAGGCTAGAAGTGGTGAGCAAAAAAGGTGGAGGTGGCCGCCTCTGAATTTTGTACACAGGAAAAACCCTGGCGTTGCAGCCATAAAATTCTAAGTTAATGATTATTTGCTAAAAACGAAGTTTATCAGTTTGAGCATGAAATGTTTTGTCTTTTTTGTATATTCAATAGGTTGAATATGATTTGTAAATCATTGTATTCTTTTTATATTGTTTAACACAATGTCCCAACTCCACTGGAGTTGTTTGTATGCAACTTTCAAATTGTAGCCATTGCTATATGAAAATTGCATACTGTTACATTGCAATGTTGGTTTGAATTTTGATTAATTGTCCCTAAGTGTTATAAATGTATCATTGTTCTTTTTTCAGTCTCGTACACCTGCCTTAGTCTTTGAGCATGTTAACAACACCGACTTCAAGGTGAGAATTTTTTAATTTCTTCAAATTATTTTAACATTCTAAAACATCCTTCTTCTTCTTTTTGCACTTTTTCTTTTTTTGTTCTTTGGTATGTATGTATTGACAAAGTTGTTGGAAAGGAAAACCTATGGTCACAGAAATAACTTGAACCAGACAAAATTAGTTATAAATTGAATGAAATTCTTTTTATCATCGCACATGTACAGAGCAACGAAATTAAAAGGCACAACCCATGAAACATGAAAAGCAATGATAAACAGAGGGAGACAGAAAGGGAGACAGAACAGGAAAGCATGTCAATTGGCCACTGAGGTGCCCCGAGATCTAAACTAAGGAAAGAAACCACTAAGAAGGGTGAGGGGAGGAAAAACAAGGCTCAAACTATGCTCCTTTAAAGGGGGATGCCACAAAAGGAAATGGCAAATTGGGCAAAAAACTACTTTAAAGGTCTGGAATAAAATACAGTTCGCATTCAAACAGTTTCACCTTTAGCAAACATTGTCATTTGTACTACCTTCACCCTTGAAAACCTTGATGCTGGCTTTATGAATGGGTCAAATAATATTAAGCGGAGCAATATATATCAGCTAACCGTGACAATCTTAAATCATTTGTCAAAAACAAAGCTCATGCTTGAGGGAGTATGGCACAAATATGGCCACATTCATGTATTCTGGTCATGCGCCAAATTTGACATGTTCTGGGAAGATATTTTTGACACGCTTAGTTATTTTTTTTTTAAACAGAATATTATTCCACAAAGCCCTGTAAGAATATTAATCCATATTCCTCCACATAATGTATTCTAATGTAAATAGGGGACATTTATCAGGTGGGTGCAAATTACATATTCGTTAAGCCTCCAAAAACATTTAACGAACGTTGGAAACCTGCCATGCCCTTACTAATACAATGAATTGGTGACCTATGACTGCTGACATAATACATAATGGAGCGTAAAGAAGTGCACAACAGGAGCTTTAAGATTGCACTGGCTGTTGAGAGTGGATTTATACACTTTTTATTCTATTCTATTTATGTATGTATGTATGTTCTTTTTCTCTTTACCCTCTGTCTTCCCCTTTTTTTTTTTCAAGTGTCTGTAATTGTCAATATTTCCCATTTATGTTTATTTGACCTTTGTATAAGAATATAAAAAATGTGCACAGTTGTAAGATGGAAATGTACTTGTACGCAAAAGGAAATGTATACTGTTAAAAGAAAATAAAAATTACCGTAATTTCCGGACTATAAGCCGCAACAGTGTGGCTTCTCCACCAGGTCTCGAGGAGGCGCAGTATAAAGGAAGTGCAAGGGCGCCAGGCAGAGCAAGTCAATCCAAGTGAGCCCAAATACAGTAGGAGAGACAGAACGAGAGCGAAACAGTTTGAGCCCTCATTATGGAAAAGAAACTGAGAAGTGAAAAATATGCTGCATTTAAGTTGAAGGCAATTGACATGTTTGATTCTGACACTGGCAAAAGAGGAAGAAGAGTTCTTTTGGTTTTGAGAACGACAACCAAGGAGAGAGAGTGGCTGACGAGGCCTTTCTGGGCCTGTTTATTTCCGACACTAAGGATGAGGATGATAGCACGAGAATCGCCGTTAATGACTGACTTTTCTGCTATAGTAGGCTGGTTATTTTGGTTACAGTAATGTATATTTGTACAGCCGTGTTATTAAAGCACCTTTATTGCCGTGTTACAGGCAAGCACTTTTAAAAACGGATTTCATTTAGCCATTTGACGTTATTGCCTCGACAAGTACTACAAGTTTTGTTCTCTTATACTGTACTACTGTGAATGCAGGACGTGCACTTTTTTAAAAAAAATTGTGCACCTCACGAATGTTGTTCAGATGTTAATAAATGAGACGCTTTGCGTTCCCAAACAGTCACCTCTGTCCCGACAATCCCCTCTGTGGTAGCGGGAACCCTTATATACCGGTATATATATACCTGTGGCTTAAAGTCGGGTGCAGTTTATACATATAATAATCTCGAGTATTCCCCAAATTTAGCTAGCGCTTATCGTTAGGTGTGCCTCATAGTCGGGGAAATTACGGTAAACTTAAAAAAAGGTTGTGCAAGGCTGTGAGGTTAAGATCAGGGGATGTTAATATTTGCAAACTGAGTGTGTGTGTGAATCTGTTTAAGACTGTTGTGATTCAAGGCTATATAAATAAACGTGACTTAACAAAATATCAAGTTACACAAAGAAATAAGCATCGACAAACAGTAGTTTCAGAGCAAGAAAACAAAAGTAGGTTACAAAATTTACTAAAAGAACATACATTGACAATGTTAAAACATTAGACAGCAAACTTTAAAAACATTTAGTGTAAGGAAGTAAAAAAAATAAAAATAATAAAAGAGAAAATACATGATTTAAAACTGTTTAAAATACCTTAATCAAAGGTATGTGAAAAAAGCAGTTTTCAACCTGGATTTAAAAGCATTTACACTCGGGGCTGACTTCACTTCTGTTGGCATCTTATTCCATTTGTGTGCAGCATAACAGCTAAATGCAGCTTCACCATGTTTACTTTGAACTCTGGGTTCTACTAGTTGGCCCAAGTCTGTAGATCTCAGAGCCCTGCTGGGTTTGGATTCAATTAGCATTTCTTGAATATATTCAGGACCCAAACCATTAAGTGATTTATAGACCAGTAGCATAATTTTGAAATCTATTCTACAGCTGACTGGGAGCCAGTGTAAAACCTTAAGGACTGGAGTGATATGTTCTCATCTCTTTGTTTTGGTTAGAACTTGAGCTGCAGTGTTCTGAATGAGCCGCAATTGTCTGATGTTCTTTTGAGAGAGTCCAGTCAGAAGACCGTTACAGTAATCAAGTCTGCTACAGATAAAAGCATGGATAAGCTTCTCTTGGACTGCTTGGAGCATGGAGTCCTTTAGTCTGGATATGTTTTTCAGATGATTAAAGGCTGTCTTAGTAATTGATTTGATATGATTACTGAAAGTCAAGTCTGAGTCAATTAGCATCCCAAGATTTCAAACTCGGTCTTTAGTTTCTAAAGACAGTGACTCAATGTGTTTTCTAACAGCAATCCTCTTTACTTTACTGCCGAAAAACTATGACCTCTGTTGTGTTTTTATTTAGTTGAAGGACATTTTGGTTCATCCAGTTGTTAATTCGCTCTAGTGAGTAACACAATACGTTAATTGAACTGCTGTCATTTGGGGACATTGATAAATGCAGTTGTGTGTCATCTGCATAACTATGATAGTCAACATTGGCGTTCTGAAGCATTTGACCCAAAGGTAACTTATACAGACTGAACAACAGGGGTCCAAGGAGTGACCCTTGAGGGACCCCACATGCCATGCCCATTCGATCAGATTCAAAATTTCCAATGATCACAATGTAACTCCTTTCCTCCAAGTAGGACCTGAACCATTTTAGGACTGTTCCATTTTACCCTACCCAAGTTTCCAGCCTGTCCAACAGTATATTATGATCAATCGTGTCAAATGTTGCACTGAGGTCCAGTAAGACGAGTACCGAAACCTTCCCTGCGTTACTGAGTGCTCAATCTTATATCATTTAGTACTTTAATCAGCGCTGTTTCTGTACTGTGTTGAGGTCGGAAACCTGACTGGAATTTATGAAAAAGTCAGTTTGAGCTCAAGAAATTGCTGAGTTGATTTAGAACCACTTTTCCAACAATTTAGGTTAAGAAGGGAAGGTGGCTGGGCAATAAATCAAATTAATTCGATACATCGTCATTTTAAAAATCGAATCGTTGAAAATTTGCTAAATCGTGAAATCGAATTTTGTCTTCCGGATTATTAAAAGATGTTCTTATGTTCTGTTGCATTCAAATGTGTTTGTGATTTGCAATTTTGCACAAGTGGCAGAGAATGCTGGATGGGTGGTTTACAAGACATGTTTACAATAGCTGCCAACTACTTAATTTTGGCATTTAAGCACAAACTATGAATGTTAAATTTATGTTAAAACTAATTTATAACCAGTATACATTATTGTTGTCTTAACATTTTGCAGAGAAATTATTTTTGAAAAATGAAACCTTTAAATGTTTGTTTGGTTTATTAGATTAAAATCGATTAAAATCGTAATCGTCCTGAATGACTGCAAAAATTTAGATTTTTTGGGGGGGTGGGGGGCATATTGCCCAGCCCTCGATAGGTCTATAATTTGCTAGAAGGGATACATCCAGCATTCTCTTTTAAGATGGGCTGGACGGCAGCTACTTTCAGAGATTTAGGAAGCTCGCCTGATTGAAGTGAGCGGTTGATTATTTCCTTTTTGTTTCTTTATTACATATTTCACAATAGTTTTGAAAAACCCAGAGTCAAGACAGCTCGTGGAAGGTTTCAAATGCTGAACCAAGTCTGTTATAGTATAGAGTCAAATTCTGTCATGGTAGTTATTAATAATTATTATTAATTATTTTTATAATTAATAATTATTATTAATTACTTTTTATAATTAATAATTATAATTATTCCTAGGTGATTTTAAGTGCTGCATCATTTTTTTCATTGTGTTGGTTTGTGACAATGTTTGACCTGACGGCTTGTACTTTTTTCACTAAAGTAGCAGGCAAATTCATTGCATTTATCTGTTGAAATGAGTTCTGGCGCTGTTTGATGTGGGGGATTTGTGAGTTTGCCGACCACGGCAAATAGGGTGCGTGTATTGTTGAGGTTCTTACTAATGATTTCAGAAAAGTGTTGTCTAGCTACTACTAGCTCTTTGTTAAAATTGCAAAGACATTGTCTGTACAGATCAAAATGAACTTGGAATTTAGTTTTTCTCTACTTTCGCTCTGCTCCTCTGCACTTTGATTTCAAAGTCATTACGTTGGTAGCACACCTCCAAGGTGTTTTAGGTCAGGATGAAATGGTCTTAGTTTTAATAGGAGCAACAGCATCCAGAACATTTGAGATTTTTGAGGTGAATTCATCCAGAAGTTCATCAATAGTCTCTGCATTGACAGTTGGTGAATAGTCTCTGCATTGACAGTTGGTGATGGAGCCATTAATTCCATAAACATATTGCTTGTGTTCTCATTTATATACTTTTTTTTAAGAGAGACAGTGGTTGTCTTAATTTCTGGGATGGTTTGTACTTCAAATAACACAGAGAAATGATCTAAAATAGCCAGATCTTTCACCTCAACAGATAAAATGTCAACACCTTTAGAGATGTCGAGATCAAGAATGTGACCTTGATTGTGTGAAGGATGTGAAAATGCAAGCAAAAACCTTTAATGCATATTTTCTAGGAGTGCTGAGCAATGTGAAACTCCTCTGTCACTATCTCTGTCACAGCTGCCTTCCCACAGGACATTGTTTGGAGCTTGGGGTCAAATTAAACTAGAGAAGCAGCAGAGGGGTAGGTGTTTTGTACTGGTCAGAGTACGCATTTGCATTAATTCCACCAGCTGTTAGCTGCCTTCATCAACTCACGAGCTGCCAATCACAGTTTGACTGGCTCCGTACAGGGTCTAAAGCTAATTATTTGGAGGAAAACACAAGTCATACAAACCACGGTATTGTTCTTGACATTCCTAAACATAATTGCAAAATTATTCAGACCAATTGTTTTGGAAGTGAAATGTATTGTTTGGCAGCTCTGCCTGCTAAGATCAGACTTGGGACAAAAGGAGTGGGTGGGTGGTAGAGTAGCAGTGCTTTGCACTGCCGCGGTCGCTCACGGTGCATCTTGGTCAGCCACAAATGCACTGATGTCCCGTTGTACCGAGCGGAGGTAGGTTGGGAACTCAGAATTCCCCTGTTGCTACAGCCAGTCACTGGCCTGGGGCAAAAAAAAAAAGCATGCGAAACGTGCACATCGCTCGTAATTTGTAAAGTTCTAGTGTGCTTTTAATAAGCAAGCATTACCTTGAACTTTTATGCTAGCTTCAGCTAGCTGCTTATCTTTAATTAACAAACCTGCAGTCGTACTGTCTTTCTTAGCCGACTTGGTGAAATCACAATGACAAGGACATTCCTATCTATGGTGACAGCACACGTCACTACAAAAAGAACCAGGGAGCGCACACTTATTTTAAAAAAACAACTTTTTTTTAAATGTTTCTAACACATAATCTCTTTCGGGTTTTGGCCTTGGTTTCCTAATTTTCAGTTTTCGTTTTTTGGCCAGGAATATTCATTTTGGTGCATCACTAATGTATGTGATAGTGGAGCATTATTATCCAGTGCCATATCTTCTTGTTATATCCTCAAGCACTGGTGCCTTCTGGCTGCATTTTTTATTTTTTTTTTGCAATGAGTGATGCATTGCTGTAGTCATACAGTCATTATTCTAAGATGGACCACCCTAATAACTTTGCTCTGATCCCTAGCAATTGTACCAAACTTTGACAGATTATGACATCCGGTTCTACATGTATGAGATCCTTAAGGTGAGTCAACCCTGAATTGTCTGCTGCACACAAATCTAGGCTTTGTTTTCTTTCCATATGTTATGCAAGTTGATGGGGTGGTTCTTTTCTACAGGCGCTGGACTATTGTCACAGTATGGGAATCATGCATAGAGATGTCAAGCCACATAATGTGATGATTGATCATGAACACCGCAAGGTAAGAAAATGTCTTGGTCTCATTTTTCTGAGTTGCACCACAAAAAGCTGGCATTTTGACAGGGTTATGTAGCCTTTTTTTAAAACGTTTTTTTTAATCCACTGTATCTTGTTTACACTTGGAACCAGCTCAGTGGCCTAGTGGTAGAGTGTCTGTCCTGAGACTGGGAGGTTGTGGGGTTAATTCCTGGCCGGGTCTTACCAAAGACTATACAAATGGGACCCATTTGCCTCCCTGCTTGGCACTCAGCATTAAGGGTTGGAATTTCGGGGAGGGGGGTTGGATCAACAAATTATTCCAGAGTCCAGCCGCTGCTGCTGCTCACCGATCCCCTGCAGAGAACAAATTAGTATTCCAAGGCAAGACTGTATAGGGCTCCAACCGATCTTTTTGAGCAGTCTCTCGACTGATACTGTTTCTGTTTGTCCACATGTTTATGTATGTGTTACAAACTGTTATGTGTCTGTCTGTAGTTACGTCTTATTGACTGGGGCCTGGCAGAATTTTACCACCCAGGACAGGAGTACAACGTCAGGGTCGCCTCACGCTACTTTAAAGGACCAGAGCTTTTGGTGGACTATCAGGTACAGCTGAGATTAATAGGGTGTAAAAGGAGAACATATCCTTGTTTTATCCATTTCACATGAAATTTATTGTGAATTGTAAGGTAAATTTTTGAATGATTTAAGAAAAAAAAAAAAAAAATTTTTAGAAAGTCTCCCCGCTGCTGGAATTCTTTTTTGCATAGATTGCCCACTTTAAAGTTGCTGAACGCAGAAAATTTAATGTGGCAGTAGCAAAAATGCACACTCCCTACTTCATGTACACTCCCTACTTCATGTACACAATGCGCATGTGACATCATGTGTGACGTCACATCCACAGACAGAGGGTGGGAAATTCGAACCAAATCCAGTCTAAAAACTATTGGCCAGACGTTTGTAGGAGTACCCATTGTGAACAACTAAGGTGTTAAAGGTATACTTGACTGATTGAGCCATTATCAGCAGTAAAAAGTTCATATTTTGTCCAGAATTAATTTGATAACTTCATTATTTTGCTTGTACAATTAATAATAAAAAAACAACAACAAAAAAAGCACTTGCTGTCGACTGAAGATGACATGCGCTGAGGAAATAGGTAACAACCAATCATGGCTCACTTGTTTTCTGGGTTTGGTCAGTAAATTATTGGTCGTCACCTACTTCCTCAGCACAGGTTATGTCATCTTCAGTTGACAGCAAGTGGAAAAATTAGTATTTAAAATTATCAATTGTACATGAAAAATAATGAAGTTACCAAATTCAAAATATTAACTTTTTGCTGCTAAAAATGGCTCAATGATTCAAGTATCCCTTTAATCTGCTAATTAGAAGATGTTTCAGTCATGAATGGTCAAAAGATAAGGCTATTGTAAAGATATTTTTATGCTATATATGCTATGATATTGTTACATAGAGCTACATAGACATTGGGATCGTCAATAAAAAAGGAAATATACAAGGATGACCCAAGTAAACATTAAATATAGCTTATTTTTAAAATTTTGTTTTTATTTAATAAGAAAACAAAACTATTCAAAGCTATCTCTGTGTGTGGGGATAAAAATACTTGTCCCTTTGTTAAATCATGAATTAACTCACATATTTAGAAAACTGGGTTTTCCCTCATTAAGTGAAGTCTTAGCAGTGTGCTGCCCACCAGCACCTGACCTCTGGCGGCTGTGCAAAGATATTTTCTGCATTGACAAAACATGCTTTTTTATAAAACATCACTAACGCTAATGCTAAAGTGATTGTTGTATCACATTCGAATGCTAACGGCAAATTAGCATCAACTTCGGGTGTGATATTCCTTCAAATAATGAATATTCACAACCAAACGCTGTCGAAACACATATATATAAGTAAGATAACACTACTCAGAGGCACATTTTTTTCCCCCGATATGTGAAAAACAAGTTATATTAACAGAGCTCAAATGCAACTTTCTTCTACCTCATTGTAAACGTGTACTCCATGCATGCACGGCACCACACTGCCCCTAAGAGGACAACACGCTCAGGAATGGTTAGTTAAAAAAAAATAAAAAATACTATATTAGTATACAATATACAGTATTTTTTTTACGTTCTTACTAAATTCTTCCTGTCATTTTAAGTTATATTTAAAGTTTAATTTTGAAGGAATTTTCCTTTCTTCATAATTCAAGGATTTAATACTTAATACTAATACTAATTTAATACATTTCCACATGGCATGGCACAAAATACAATCCCTGAGGTCCCAGGTTAGCCACTAAGTCCCAAGACTTGTGAACATAAGATAAAATAAATATGATGAAGAGATAAGGATATTATAATGCTTCAGACTGAAAATTAAGGTGGGAAAAAGCAAAAGGCTTGAATTATAAACTAGTTCATTTTTGGAACAATGAACTTAGTTCGGAAAATTTCAGTTATTTCCTATGAACTGAACTAGTCAAGTTTATTTATATAGCCCTTAATCACACAAGAGTCCCAGTTGACAAATATCAACAACATCCCCTAATCGAACCACAAGAACAACTAGTTCATTTAAAAATTTGTGAGCTGAACTTTAATAATTTGTGTAGAAAATGAAGTTTCCCAAAACTGAAGATTGCAAAGATGTTCGCAAACAGTTTACATTTATTTAGCTCTATAAAAGTTGTACTGTTGCGCATTTCATGAGACGTTGTTACTCTCATTTCTTATTACTATTTCTTACGCAGCACCACAATGTGACCATGCATTTTTATTATACATTGATATGGTTTTCTAAATCAGCTGTCGCTGCTCGGGCCCTAAAAAGATTATTTTCCATAATCTTTCAGACCTAGTTTGTTCAGTATTATTCAAATAATTGTACATGGACCTACTGCAGGATTGGCATCTCTGTGTTTCAGATGTATGACTACAGTCTGGATATGTGGAGCTTGGGGTGTATGCTGGCGAGCATGATCTTCAGGAAAGAGCCTTTCTTCCACGGCCATGACAACTATGACCAGGTAAACGCATTTTCAAGAGTGAGCTCTTTATAGCCCAATTGCTTTTCTTTATGGTTCACTTCTCAAAGATTCATTCAAACCCCTCTTGCGCCATCAATTGCCTGCCAATTGCAGATCTCAAACAGATTTTAGTGTTAAAAAAATAAATACAATATTTATTCAATAATATTTTGTAAACAATTCTGGTTTTGGTCACAAAATTACTTCCTATTTGGGCACATACGTTAGAGAGTGAGAGAGAGACAGAAAGCTAGACGGAGTCTATTACTGGGTTGCAAAGCACACATGGTACGTTGCTTTATTGTTTATTAAATGTTTGAGTCAAGGAGATGATTATAAATATTAGTGATGTGGCATTCATAAATAAATCTAGTCTTTTGAACGGCTTTTCAATATGAACGATGGGAACCGAGTCTTTATAGAGAGCCGTTTACCCCCTTATTTTCTGATCTTAGAGAGTCAAACCTAATCTTTCAGTCAGAAGCTGCGTCAGACCCTCCTGTACACTCTTGCATGAGAAAAACGCTTATGACGCATAAATACCTCATTTGTGTGGTGACTATGACTTTTATAACATATTTATTATGTATAGAAAGAGTTAAAATAGTTTAAATAGGTCAAGGAACAGTGTGCAAACTGTTTCTTTTTGGAAACTAGATATATTTGACACGCTTTGGGTTACTTTATTGGCTATTTTCTGAACAATAATGTTTTTTTGTTTGTTTAAAAAAACTAACTTTGGAGATACGTTTTTTTTTTCACAGGACAGCGACGATATGTTCTTTATGTGTTGATAAAATTTTTCGAGAGATACATGTCCTTTTTTAGTCTTAATCGGTGGAAAAACATTTGATCATCACTCCAATATAGAGTATCCGTTATGCTAAGTAGCTGAGTAAGATTTTATAACTTGACTTTTGACTTGCTCGAACAAAGTAATGACTAGACCCGCTTTTTTGGTAACTTGCTTGATTTATTTTCCCACTTGAGACTTGTTTTTGATATGACTTGCACATATGTGACTTACTCCCATCTTTGGTGAGTACACAGCTTTGTTGTACCTTTTGCCATCCAATGAAAGAAGAGGTGGGCATTTTACATATTTTTGATGTTCCGTCATTCCTCGATGTCTAGCGCCCCCTTCTGTCATTGTCAGTCTGACATTTTTTTTTTTCAAGCTGAGCCAACCTGTAATCGCTGGTCTGTCGATTTGCTGTGTTATTTTACCTGTGCTTCCATTGTCACTTTATCACTACTATTTTAGGACATTCCGTCAGTATTAATGGACCGTTTGACAGTAGTCCTTTACGTAAAAAAAAAAAAAAGCACTGCTGCTCTTATTAGTCGAGTTCACATTCACATGAAACACATAATTAAACTAGAGCTGCGAGCAGCTATAAAGGGCCCTCGCAACCTGGGCCACATTGGGGTACTGGCACATCAGGGTATTGGCACGTTGGGGTACTGGCATGTCAGGATATTGGCACGTTGGGGTACTGGTAAATAGGACAAGGACCGTCTAAAATTTTAATGTTTTTGCCAAGCCCTGTGTGTGCAAAGTTAAAAGGTAAAACAATTATGCGCAGTTCCCAAAATAAAATAGAAATGGCGAACTTCCTGTTAGGTTTAGCATATGGCTACAAAATACTTTTTTGTAGGTCTTAGGCTGGTAGGTATGTTTTTGTATTTTCACAGATCTAGCTGAATCATATTATCAGAAATGCTTCATAAAAATGTGTAGAGGGCACAATTGAGCCATTTATTGCAAATAGCACAAGACATCTCTAAAATATTCATGTTCATGACAGGTCTGATGTGTGTGTGCAAAGTTTAATTTGTTTTTTTGCACATTAAGACTCTAAAAAAGAGCTGCATTCGTCTTTGCAAACAATGCATCGCTACGGCAACACCAAGCAACAAACTAAAAAGCTTTCCATAACATTTCATCTTAAACATCTTAAGAGGAAACACGCAAAGTTTAAAGACGATCGGATGCATTTTGCAGTAGGAGTTTGCAGTAGGAGTTTGATCAAATATGACCCCTATAAAAGACCACAAAAAATGGCTATAAATCCCAAAGTAAATCAAAATGGCGGATTTCCTTTTTTATTTTTTATTTTATTATTTTTTTCTTCTGGAGAGCTCAGTATTGTTCATTCGGTAATTTTACCGATTTGACATGTCATCGTCATTGCTCTTTTTTTTTTTTTTTTGTATGTGGGTGAGCATGTGTGTGTGCGTGCGAGTGTGTGTGTATTCATTAGATCACCTAAAACCTATTAAAAAATCCCATACCGTTCACATAAACCGAACACTTCCAGCCAGAGTCGTGAGGCCGTCGTGAGGCCGTCAGGAGACCCGAGGAAGGACCAAAGAAAATAAAGGAAAGTGAAATCCAGCACCGACCAGACACCACCCACCAGGCCACCAACCAGAGTCCTTCACCAACCCCAGAGACATCTAAATTCCAACAAATCAGGGAGACCTCAAGAGACCAAAGGAGAGACTGAGGAAAGGAAGGAAGGACAGACGAAGCAGAGTGAGATCCACAGACTCCAGCCTCCACTGATTCAATGACCCGAGGAAGAAGCAGATTGTTTCGATAGATGCTGGTGTGGTGGATCTGGCATGCATGAAAATCTCCACCAAAGAGGGGAGCCGTCGACCCCTGCCAGGACAGAGCAAGCGCAACACCTCAGGGCCCCCCCAGGCCGCGGAAGCGCCAAAGGACGACCCCCGGGCCCCGCAGGGGCCACCGGCCGGAGAGAAAACCAGGAGCGGGAGCGCCCCCCACCCCAACATGGCCCGCACCCCCAACCCAACGCAGCAGGGTGGGGCACTGCAGACCCACCAGGCACCCCACCGGTCCACAGCCCCCGCTCCCCCCACGCGATAGTACTCGCCCCCCGGATGCTGGGGCCCGCCCGAGGTGCCAGGAGGTCCACCGGAGCGGGGCGGACACAACACCAACCCAGCCACCCTCCTGGCCCCTGGAGCGCCGAGACCCGGGCTACGGATGGAGCACCCAGCCCAGGGGAGGGGGAGGAAGGCGGACAGGGGAGGGGGAAGGGACGTGGGAAGGAGACGACAAGAAGGGCAAGGGGCAGCGGCAGGGCCACAGAGAGAGGGGGAGAGGAGGAGGAGGAAGGGTGACGAGGGAGAAGGGACAGGGAGGCGGAGGACGGGCGGGGAGAGGCGAGGAGGGAGAGGCAGCAAGGGGGAGGAAGGGGGACGAAGGGGGAGGGGAGAGGGAACCACGGGGCACCCCGGCGGCCCACAGGCCCCGAACCGCGTCACCGGGCTCAGAGCGACGGACCGCGCCGGAGCGGCGCCGCCCCGGACACCAGGGAGAGCCCCGCTACGCAGCACCCCCAAGAGACCCAGGGAACGGCCAAGACGCAGCCGCCACCCAGCAGCCAACAGAGGGGCAGACCCGCCCACGCCCAGCCAGGGGGGGACAGCACCTATAGAATTAACCCCCTGGCATGCAGTGAATCCGAATATTAACCCTTAGTGCCCATTGGAGCTGAATCTGCTCGATCCTGTGGCAGCAACTGGGTTCCTGACTATAAAAACACAACCATTAGTTACAGATTGCCAAATACAGAAACATCAATGTAAGTTATCGCGATGTGGTGGCTCTCGCTAACAGGCAGAATTAAGTAACCAGAATTAGGTTAAAATATTCTATATACGTAGACCATGTCTCTATAAATTTTGATATTTGGTTTTTATTTGAGGCAGATATTTTTTCCATTAAAATGTGATTTATGAGGAGGTTAGACCATTGGTCGAGTTTGTTTATTTTTCCAGTTAACAAGAATTGTTTTTTTTTTTGCGACGCCGCCACCGCTGCTCGGGCCCTAATTGCAGGGTTTAAATACTCTGGCACAGAGACGGATTTCCTGCGCAAGCCCTATGTGTATGTCTTGTTTTTTTTAGAGAGAGCTCAATATTATTAATTTGGCAGCCTTTCTGAGTCAACATGTCATCATCATTGCTCCCTTTTTTCTTTTCTTTTTTGCATGCATGTGTATGTGTGTTTGTGCTCTTTAATTCACCTGAAACCTATTATAAATCCAAGACCCTTCACCGGATATATCAGAGTCCCGGCAGAATCGTGAAGTTGTCAGGAGACCAGAGGAAGCAAAGTGACATCCACAGACACCAACCTCCACCAACAGTTACAAATTCAGGACAATTTACCAACCCCAGATGCATCAGAATTCCAACCGGATCCAGGAGACATCAGGAGACCATAGGACAGACAAACGGAAAGATAGATGAAGCAGAGTGAGATCCACAAACGCCAAACTCCATTGATTCAGCGACCGGTGGGAGAATCAAATTATTTTTGGATTTTTAGTAGATGCTGGTGTGGTGTATCTGGCATGCATCTGGCAAGAACCTCCATCAAACGAGGGGCGCGGTCGACTTCGGCCTGACGAGGCACGCTAAATGCGTCTATACACACTTAAGCGAATCAAAAGACTTAATTCCCTGGCAGTAAAAGTCCACCAATAGCATAAGTCAAATTAACAGCCACTGGCCAATCAGGCAGAGTAGGGCGGGTCTTGTCTTGAAGTAGCGCGATGGCATATGCAAATTTGCGACGCACACATCTTCAAAGATGGAAGGGAAATCATAAACACGGTGAGAACACATCTTTAAAGAAAAAAGTGTAAAAAACATGGCGCTGGGCATGGCTCAATGTAAAAGATGGAAAGCCTTTCTATCATTTGTGCCACAATTTGACACAGACAAGTGCTAGCTTATGCTATATGTGCTCGAAGAAAGATGTACAGTAGTAGCGGAAAGAGAGAGTGCTAGTCTGCCAATAACGCCATGAAGGGGACCCCAGCCACAAAGCTTCGGTTCGTGCGCTTAGCTATTACTAGTACATTGCAGATTTAGTGCCAATATAGTTACCCTGAAAAATTTGCGCGATATATACGTTTGTTTATATTATATTTCAAGACATGATTACGCTTTTTTTTTTTTACATTTTCAAAAAAGTGCTTGCATTTAACAATGATAGCTAGCTGTGTGGAGAGACGCAAAAGAAAAGTACAGTAGGCTGCTACGTTAGTCGCGTTTGCCAGTAGACTCAAGGTGCGACATCTGAATTAAACATAGGAAAATCTCATTTAATGTATCAAACCGAAATAACTAGTCGTATTTGAGCACATTGCAGTGGGTAGTTGAAAACATTTGATAATTTATTGTATTGCTGTTGTTTTATGTCATGTGTGTCTGTATCAGCCACATGTAAAGTCAATTGTCATACACATATTTAGAATCATCTCCTTGACTCAAACATTTAATAAACAAAAATGTAACATTATGTGTGCGCCTTGTTAACCCAGTAGTAGACTCACTCTCTCTCTCTGTCACTCTCTCTCTGTCTGCTTAAGTGTCCAAACAGGAAGTAATTGTATGACCCAAACCTATTTATAATAATAGAGCATTCCTATTTATATTTTATTGTTGGTAATATTTAACATATATCTGAGAGGACTGTTTGTGTTCATTTAGCTGGTGAGAATAGCCAAGGTTTTGGGAACAGAAGATCTATACGACTATGTCGACAAGTACAACATTGAGCTAGAACCTCGCTTCAATGATATACTTGGAAGGTAAAGTGCTACTCAAGTCTTTTGATTTTAATAGTGTCTCATATCTGCAAATTTCACTTTGAAAAGAGTAAAAACCTTTTGAGTTTCCCATAGCCTCCGCCGCTACAATATTTTAATATATATTCTGTATCTCAAGAAGGTTTAATAGGTGGCATCTTGCACAATTTTTGCTTGTCCTCTAGGCATTCTCGTAAGCGGTGGGAACGTTTTGTCCACAGTGAAAATCAGCATCTGGTCAGCCCGGACGCTTTAGATTTTCTTGATAAGCTGCTGCGCTATGATCACCAGGCCCGGCTGACTGCTCGTGAGGCCATGGATCACTCCTACTTCTGTAAGCACTCGCATGCAGTCACGAGAGTTCAATTAATAATGGGAATTGCTTGAAGTCCTTTGCACAAGTTGTGTCTCTGAAACTTTCGTGGTACAACAATGTATTTAGTGCACTGCTACAAAAAAAGGGAACTTAAAAAAAAAACACCCAAGTACAAGTAAGCAGAGCTGGGCGAGTCAATGAATTTTTGATCGTCTCATTTGGCAATCGTCAACAGTCAAGACACCCTTCCGTCATCGTTAATCCGTCAATATTTCAAGTCGAACTGCATTGTAATGTCAATCCGTCATTCGCTCAGCGAATGAGCACTTTTTTTCCAAACCTAACATTAACGTCAGGCTCGCATCGAAGTCCATGCGCTAGGCATGACTGACATCTAATTGTAGAAACAGCACACTGCATGCTTCCAAACATGCTTCCAAAATCATTGTTTGTGAGACCAATTTTTCCGTCATGGTTTCATGAAATAAAATTTCAAACATATTAAAAATACAAGCAGGACCATATCTAAGTAATAGGCAGGTTTATTTATAATTGTGACGAAGTAAGTGTCATTGTGCTATGGTAGACATGGTTTCAATTGATGTGCCATCAATTGCACTGTGTAAAATGGAGATCACTGATTGGCTCTCTCTCTTAGCACGCAAATACAAAAGCATTCCTCCTCTGGCCGAAGATCTCCGCTGGTTTATGATGTCACGCTACGGCAACGCCATTAGGACAAACTGCATTGCACCCCATTAAATAAGAGTGATAGGTAATTTATTAGTTCAATTTGTTCGTTGAATTCACCTGGAACTTTTGTCTCAATGTGTACTATATCCATTGAGCCAGCGTATAAGAATAAGTTGGAATGCACTTATCTTTTGACTGAGACTTTAACTAACTAACATAGGTGAGTCCGACCTCTTAATGTGTCACACCAGATATCTACCATTAGTTCCTATCTAACTACTCCCAGCACGCCATGTAGTAAAGATAATGACAATTAACTGAACTTTGATTTGTGTTTTGATATTTTTTAATGAAATCTTTAGATCCTTGAATGTGAGTCTTACTGTAACTCTTGCGTTAAATTTAAGTTGCGAAGACTGTTTGGCTTGCAAATCATTATTATTCCGGACAGAATCACCATGTTTTTCTTCTCTAATTGAGATATAACTGGAAGGGCTAGAGTCATTGGTTCAATAATTTGGGGAAATACTCCCTTTATAAGTCCCACCGACTCTAAGCCACAGGTGTTTTAATTCTACCGCACCGGTATTATAAAGGTTTCCGCTACCACAGAGGGGATTGTCGGGACAGAGGTGACTGTTTAGGAACGCAAAGCGTCCCATTTATTAACATCTGAACAGCATTCGTGAGGTGCACAAATAATGTAGCGCACGTTCTGCAGTCACAGTAGTAGTACAGTATAACAACAAAACAAAATTTACAGCGCTTTGACGAGGCAATAACGTCAAATGAGTCAATGAAATCCGTTTTTGAGTGCTTGGCAGTAACACGGCAGTAAAGGTGCATTAATAACATGGCTGTACAAAAATACATTACTGTAACAAAAATAACCAGCCTACTATAGCAGAAAAGTCAGTCATTACTGGGAATTCTCGTGTCATCGTCGTCTTCGTCATCGACGAACAGACCCAGAATTGCCTCGTCAGCCACTCTGTCCTTTGTTGTCGCTCTCAACAAAAAAAAAAACTCCTCTTTGTTAGTGTCAGAACCAAACAGGTCAATTTAACTTGAATGCAGGTCAATTGTCTTCAACTTAAATGCAGCATCTTTTGCACTTCTCAGTCTCTTTTCCATAATGAGGGCGCAAACTGTCTCGCTCTCGTTTTGTCTCCTACTGTGTTTGGGCTCACTGGTTTGTTTTGTTCTGCTTGGCACTCTTGCGCTTCCTTTATAGGAGGATCCTTTGTTTCATCTTTGTTTATGTTTTGCGTGTTGCATCACGGGAGCTGGGTAGCAAGAAACAGTGTGTTTTACATGTAGCACATTTGGAGGAGGATTAAGATGGTTCGTTCTTGTTGTGCCATCAATTGTACCTGTTGGGGGGTCTGTTAAAAAAGTTTTATCGCATCCCAACCAAAAGGGGCCGCAAAAAAAGAAAGAAATGGCTGTGAGCGATCAAGAGGGTGTCCCTGGACGTTTTGGAGTGACGTCTTTCACAAACTTACTGTAATGCGATACACCTCCTGCATCGTCTTTCCTTTGGCACTACAAAGGACATTTATCAATGAAAAATGATTACCCAGCTTTGCAGTCGTATTGAGCAGTGATGATTTCCCCGTTGTCTTTACGATCACCCACGGGCTGGGACACTTATAGCACAGTCACGGATTTGTGCTTGGTTGACAAGACTGGTCCAACTTTCCTCGAAACAAAATAATCGTAGGCCTCCAGGTTTTTTGAAAGCCTTTAATTTTTCTTGAGAAAAAGGTCCAGGGCTTTCTATTAAAAAGAGTAAATGTCCCCAAAGCAGAGGTCTGTGTGGCCAGGAAACAGGTTAGTCGGACCAGTGTTTATCATCATCCCACATCTCATATCATGAGTTTTGAAGAATTTCAATTTTGTCGCCAATACATATATTATACTTCTCTGTAAACCTCCTTCGGTTGTTTAAGTGCTTAAATAGGGGTGATTTTCGCCCGCTAACTTTAATGTTGTATGCCGCATTTATACAGCACACGTTCATTTTCTGCCACCCAACCAACTGCAGATTTGCAAAATGTCAACAAAGGATCCTCCTATAGTGCGCCCCCTTGTGACCTGGTGGATAAGTCGCATCGTTGTATTAGCCACGGGGTTGAATGCAAGTGAAAAAAGTAGCACCTTATAGTCCGGAAATTACAGTACTACCAAAATAATCGTGATTTTTATTTTTTTTCATAATCGTGCAGCCCTACTCTAAACATACCTCTAGCTTCTGGTGGCGGGCAAGCAAGCACAACTAGTTTGTGCCAGTCACAAGCCCATATAAAATAATAGGGAGGGTTTGAGTCAATAACGGCCTTTGTCCTTATTAAGCCACACCAAAACTTCATGCAGCGATCTTGAATAGGGAAAATGTTGGGATGAAGAAGCTAGGGATATTTTTTTAATAAAACAAATGCAATTTTGCCAGGGGTGGCCAAAATAGAGCTTTTTGCTTGACTGCAGACTTTTGGAGGATCCTGAATTGGGAGGGGCTTGGGACTCCAGAAACTCCAGCAGCTTCAAATATCAGTTTACAGTGACCTTTTAAACAGTACAATGATTTCTCTGAAGTTTTCTTAAAATGTTCAGTGTCTTCAATCTTTTCGGAAAAACGTTTTTCATTATTACTTTAAGTAGTTTTCCTTTACTTGAGCTGAGCTGGGAAATGAATTATCAAACCTTTTTTAGATTGATATATGTGAGCTACATTTACATGGACAGAAAAACATAATTTACAAAAACTAAAATGTTTAAAATGAATCCAACCTACAGAATTACTTGAAACTGTAAATGTTTCTGACTTGCTACTGCTACTTGCTTATTAGGTGAATAATCTGGTTGTTGATGACTTCCAATTCTACACCACAATACAAGGTTGTGACATGACTTGTCCATGCAAAAAAAAAAAATAAACATGCCTCTTGGTTTTTATAATTATCTGGATGAGGACCAAAATATGGTATGTTGTTCTAGTATGAATTTATTCCAATAATTTTTGGTTGTTGTTCTTTTAGTCCCCATTGTGAAGGACCAGTCTCGTGGTGGAGCTGGAGTTGCCAACCTACCCAGTGGGAACACGGCTGTCAGCACAGCCAGCATTATCACTGGTGAGAACCATCACACCTCAGATCTCCACATCACAGTTTTCACATACTACTACAGTACAGTCTTGTATTATTATATTTTGGTCCATGTATTGTAGTGAAACGCCGTGCCATGTTTACTGCACGTTTCCATTTGTGAGACAAGAACTGATCACTCTTGCAGTGTTTTAATAAATCAAGCATCCATACTGTAACTTAACATTATTATGCCTAATGTTTTGGGCTCATCAACAGCAATCTGAGTGATTGGCGCTTGCTTGCAGGTCATAACTAGGTGGCTAAATTAGGCCATTAAGTTGCAGTGTTTATTTGATATATCAAGGCAATATTTTACTGCATTGTATTGCCATGACAAACTCAGGAAGCCATTTTTACACATGGACATACAACTCCTATTGCTATTGTAAATTATATATAAATGTGCACATTTTCAATAGATTGCCACTTGTAAGATTAGTTGTGTTGAGCCGTTAAGTATTTTGAAATTGGAGTTGAATAATATTGAGTGTAATATTGACTCAACTCAACTTTATTTATAAAGCACTTTAAAACAAGCATTGCTGTATACAGAGTGCTGTACATGGAAGAGAAATTAGTCATTCAGTAAACAAAACAAACATACGGACAGACATTCTGGACATTTCACAACGTTTATGGTGTATTTCTGCATAAATTTGCTTCAAAGGACCTTTTCATGTTACTAGGAAAAAGGTCATGTGAGATACAGCCCTGTCATTGTAAAGTGACAATATTCTTATTTACTCATATCCAGTGGTGTAGTGGTCCCTGGAGAAGTGGGTATACTCAGAATTTTCAATTTTTTTTTTAAGTATGCCAGAAAAATGTGCTCTTTTAGAAACGGTGACATGTAAGAATTAAAAAGCCATCATTTGTGCTTGCTCACAATAAAAAAAAATTATGACTTGTTAAGAAAAGTTTGGTATCACAAGCAGCCTAAAATAATGTAAAATGTATTCATCATGAGACATACAAGGTATATGTCCATAAAACAAATTACAATATTTAGTTAACAATGAACAAAAATAGTGAAAAACAGTCTGGTTAGACATCACTTCAATATTGTTTTGTGCTGAATCTTAAACTATTTGTCCTCATTGTTGTGTTTTAATATACCGGTATTTATAAATCAAGTACCAGCCTATAGCTACTATAAAACTTAACTAGAACATGTAGTTAGTGTGTAACCGGCAGCGTCCACCCCAGGAATCGAACCCACGTTGCGATCAAGTAAATCAGGGCACATCAGTTCACCTGAGCTAAATTTCTAGGTTATCATTGCGGCTCGGGGGAGCATTTGAAGGATTGCTTTCCTCGACATGACCCACCCTACTCTGCCTCTGATTGGATTTTCAGTCCTCTAATCAGTGTAGGCATTGGGTACCAGCCAATTAGAGGCAAAGGAGGGTAGGTCATGGCTGAACAGAGTGCATCAGGAGGATTTAGAAGTGGGTATACGCAATTGGGTATATGCCACGGAGGAGGCAGGACTTTCGACTTCCGGGTTTCACACACTAGCGCTGTTTCCGGTTGCTGTTTGCGACATGTGGGCCGTGTCCCAGTGCTTGTGCTTCCGCCTTTGTGCCCCTCGGTTGCGTGTTCCCCTCCACGCGTGTGAGCGTGTAGTGTGTTTGTCTCAGTTGTCCGAAGCATTTCGGAGAGCTGAGACGGGCGGTGGGCAGGAGCGCGCGGTTGGGAGGCGCAGGGGTGGGGGTGCGAGTGTTGGAAAGCAGCCAGCAGTGGCCGGAAACGGCGCTGTGTGAAACCCGAAGTCGGACATCCGTGGCATCTACCTCATACTGACTGAAAAAGAAGAGGGTATACTCAATGCTAACTAAAAAAAAAAAGTGGATTATACCCTGGACTACACCACTGCTCATACCTCTCTTTAAAGCTACTGAATGTAGAATATTCAATTGTGAATCGCTACTCCCACCTGCTGATGAAAAATGAAACACATACACATGAAGCACATACCCTTCGTCACATACACAACGCGCACTCAACGTCACTTCCGCAGATTCGTGGGGAAATTCGAACCCGAATCCAGTCTGAAAACTATTGTTCAGAGGCTTGCAGGAGTACCAATTGTGAACAACTAACGGGTTAATCTACTATTTTAGACATTTCAGTCATAGTCAAATAAAAATGCTACTGTAAAGATATTTTGGGGAAAAAAGTTCCATATTGCAGCTTTAAATTTGGCAGGCAAAAAAAGGTTAATAAAAAGCCTTTTTAATTAAGTGATTAATCGTGATGAATCAAAATTCTAAGATATGATTCATCTAAATAAAAATGTAGTCATGTTACAGCTCATATATTATATAGTATTAACTATATATATTCTAAGTATTAATTGTAAGTAAAAATGCATGTGTTGTGCACATAAATTAATGACCAGCACAAAGTGTACTCCATTTGGATCATACTAAAGATCTGTTGAAAAAATATTGCTTTAAAATATCTATTTAATAATTAAAAAGAATACTGACAAGTGACAACATTACCAACTGTCAACACAATATTGCATTGTTGCACTGAAAGGAATATGTTTGCACTGCAGTTAGTGAGACACTTCGGCTTGTGCTTCACCGATGCTCTTTTGTCAGTCGTGCTGGCAAATGCTGTGATCAAGCTCTTTCTTCCTTTTTTTTTGCATTGATGCTGCTTTTTTTGGTAACTTGCATTTTATTGCGTTTTTTAACCTTTTTTGTTAAAAAACAAAAAAACATTACAGTGATAGGACAGATTATACAAATGCAAATAAACAATGTCTATACATCCAGTCCTTATTGCCAGTGGTGGTGTCCTCTTTGTTTGTTTTCCTCGTATAGTCCATCCATTTTTCCCATTTATCCTCAAACTGTCTCTCTTGTAGCCTTAATCGGTGCGTTAATCTCTCCATTACAAATAGTTCTTCCACAGTGCACACCCACTGCTCCACGGTCTGTGATTCTATTTTATACCGTAACCTTGTTATCACTTTCTTACTTGCTGTCAAGAGCACCTTGACAAGGTATTCATCCTCCTTCTGCATTACATGCCGTGTTAAACTCCCCAAGTAAAGTACCTTGCATGTTTTTAGTATTTCATAACCCACACACCATATCCTGTCCCAATACCCGTGTAATCATTGGCAAAACCAAAAAACATGGACATGATCCACATCCATGTGTCCACATGCTCTCCAGCATGATTGCTGGACCGCTACCATTCCTCTTTTAATTTTGGGGGTAACAAAGAATCTGACCATGTTCTTCCAATTGAACTCCCTCCAGATCCTGGAGTTAGTGGATGTGCACTGCGTTTTACAAATACTCCACCACTCTTCCTCAGTTATTGGCTGTTTTAGCGCCTTTTCTCTCTATAGGGCTCTATGGGTGTGCTACAAAGAAAAAGCCATACTTTGAAGAAGCAACATCTCACGGCTTGCAGTATACTATCACACATATGAAAACGAGTCTTGAAAAATTAAACTTGCATATACGGTATAATGCGATGACCTACATCAGGATTTTTTCCCACACAACTGTGATTACTCTTTAGGCATGAAAAAAAGTCACCTTCATTTTTTTTAAACATATATTTTTCAAGGAGATAGTGACATGTCCACTAGGGTGGATAATGTGCATTTGAGTAGATGATGAAATATGTTTGTAAGAAAAGAATAAATAACAAAAAAAAATATGTAATCACTAAATAAAATGTCTCTTTGATTTTTAACATTGTGTTCACATATGTTTAACATATTTCAAAACTACTGCATGTATTGCAAAAACATTTACCTAAAGAAAAATGAATGTTTTATTAAGTACACATAGTAATTATCTTTTTTTCTGGCAACTGAAGACATTTAACATTTTCTATGCATATTTTTACTGTTTATGAATCTACTTATAGTATATAGATGCCATATAACTGTGATAATGTTCTTCCAATTGAACTCCCTCCAGATCCTGGAGTTAGTGGATGTGCACTGCGTTTTACAAATACTCCACCACTCTTCCTCAGTTATTGGCTGTTTTAGCGCCTTTTCCCATTTTTCCTTGATGTAAAGGGATGAATGCCTCTGACATGACATCAAGCTTTTATACATATCTGAAATTGCTTTGCAATTTTTCCCCTCATAAACCTTCTTAAATATCTCAATGACCTTATGCTCACTGTGGCGGATTTGACCTCTTTTTCAAAATAGTCCTTTAGCTGCAGGTACCGAAAATAGTCATGTCCCTGCAATCCAAATCTATCCTTTAACTCAACAAAACTCTGCAGCTTACCTCGTTCCACTATCGTCCACAGTGCTGTTATTCCTTTATTCGCCCATTGCTTGTGATGGAACCCTTTATAATTCACCTCAGGAATTAACCTTTCATCAAATGCAAACCAACTCAAAGCCCTTTCCAACTCAAATCTTTCCACAACCATGTTCCATATTTCCATTGTAGCTTTGATTATCCCACCCAGTTGATTACTTTTTTTTTTAGTGTAGACCCTTGTGTGCTATTAAATTCCGTACCTCAGTGTTTGCCTTCCCCAATTCTATACTTTTCCATTTTGCAACATAACTCTCCTTACACCAGTGATGCTGCTTTTTAAATATATTTTAAAATGTCAAGTACCCTAAGGGATACGAGTACCGTCATTTGAGAACCACTGACATAAAGCATTGATTAACCATTATTTTTAACATGTACATTCTGAATATGTGTTTAATAAATCTATTCTGCATCATGTGATTTTCACGTTTTGAATTGTATTGAAATAAACATTTTCAACTATACAGCAAAACCCCTGCGTTGGCAAATTTACCTATTCATTGTTTTGAGCTTTGCCGCCATCTTATGGCCTCTTGGTGTCGGACTATCATTGTAGGAGCTTCACTTTGACAAAGGATGTGCTTTGCTGCCATCTTTTGGAACCTAGTAGACAAATCTAAACACTTTTTGGAGGTGTTAATTACGCGTAGATTTTTGTTATTCACCGCATGGCTCGGTCTTTCTCATCCCAAATGGTGTTAGTTGACTGTGTACTAATTCATTGACACTTATCCGTGTGCCTTAACAATCACCGTTTTTTCAGTGTTGTAGGCACAAAACACTGCAAACTACAGGTTGTTATCTTCATTTGTTACAGTGCATCTTTTTTCCTTGTTCTCCTGCAGGTATCTCTGCCTTGCCAGCCTCTACTACCCTGGGTCCACTCACTGGCTCGCCTGTCCTGTCTGCCACCACCAACGCTCTAAGTGCCCCGGTGCCCGCTGCTGC
Source organism: Vanacampus margaritifer (assembly GCF_051991255.1). Classification (NCBI taxonomy): domain Eukaryota; kingdom Metazoa; phylum Chordata; class Actinopteri; order Syngnathiformes; family Syngnathidae; genus Vanacampus; species Vanacampus margaritifer. Next base: position 24,663,344 of record NC_135439.1, on the reverse strand, counting down.
CGGAGGCCCCCAGTGACACCCTCATCAAATCCAGATGGAGACAGGTGCAACTCTACCAGCTCTCTACATCGAAACTCTGCGTGGCCAAGCCTCATCAAAACCTTACCATTTTTGATTTTGAAAGTCTCTTCTTCCTTTTCTCTTCCTCGTCTTAGTTTAACATGCTCATGTGACATCCAAAATGAATGTCTTGTGATATTCGTTTCTCCAAATGCAGCAATGCATTCAAGGGGGAAACTGTGGTTGTTGTTTTTGTTGGGATGATGTGGTACTTTAAGAAGTATGTTGGCAGAAAGCAAACAAGATTTGCCATCAGGACCAAAAGGAGCACATCTTGAATAAACGTGTCTCGCTTCCAATAACTCAACACGTGTCTGGTGCTGTTATGTGCTCCAGATGCATGACACGAATGCTTTATTAGCCTTTCAGCACCAACCGACCATGCCAGCCAAAACATGCCAGCCAAAACATGGAGACCAAACCATGCTCATTGGTTAGCGACAATACACATACACTCACATACTCTTCTGGACTGTTGAATACGGCCCAATAAAGAGTCACTGGTTTTATGAGAAATGCTGCTTTCTTGTTCTTTGAAATACTTCAAGATTTAACCAAAGTTTGACCCCATTCACCGGAAAGAATAGTGGAACAAACCTGGTTTTATTCCAATAGATAACGGTGTTTTTTTTTCTACATGCAAATAATTTGCTCAATAACTATGGAGAAAGAACACCGTTAAAAAAAAGAAAAGAAAAAAGAATCATGTCCAAAACTACGTATTAGCACTACATATATATATATATTTCTTTATTTATTGAGGGGGGAAATATTATTCAGAGAAAAAACTCACAAATTTGTCGCTTTCTAAACTCGCAAATTCCCGAGTTTTTTTCTTGCAAATTTGCCATGTTATAAAGTTGCAAATGTGCATGTTTTTTTCTTGGAATATTGCCCCCACCCTCTAAAAAAATATATATAATTATACGTAGCCCTAATGCACCTACTGCCTACAAAAGGAGTTTTTGTTCTGTATATGTTTGAATGAAGTGGAGTTGCTGGTTGAGGCAAAAACGGAATGCTTTCAAGCCCTGGGTATTGCACAGACTATCCAAAGTAATATAAGGCACTGGACAGTAGAATAATAATATGATGGTGCAAATATATTATGAAAAAAAATGTGTTTTACCAATATGAAGAGTTTTTATGCATGGTGGGGGGAGGGTAGTGTGTTTATTTTGTTGTCCCCAATGAATGAAAACCTTAATGGTTACAGTTGACAATGTGAGTATTCATAGCTTTTTATTTGAATAATCGTTCTTGGCAGGTGAGTGAAATGCTGTTGAAGTAAAACTTGGCAGTGTTGTGTGACTCTGTGATGGCGAACAGTTGGACGTTCACAAACATGGTCAAAGTTGAAAAATGCTGAATAGTCTCCTGTGTTCTTGTGCCACAGTTGGAAAGTGTGACTTTCTGACCCTGCTGTACATCTTTTGTAAACATGGAAATGCAAATAAATCAAAATGTGTACATTGAATTCCTATGTCACTGTATATATTTGTATGTCCTTATGTAGAAGACTAGTATTTGCAAATATTGTGTAAATAAACAGTTATTTATCAGGTACCTGGTGTTTTTGTCATCTCTTAAAGATTATTTGTGTCAAGTGTGCATAAGCACACATGCTAGAAGTTTTTTTTTCTTCCAGGTAGAATAAAGCAACCTCTTTATAATTAAAAATGTGTTTTATTTGATGGTAAGTGGACTTGGTTCACCTAGATCTCGTTTTCAACTACTTAGTACAGTGGGATGAAAAAGTATTCACACCCACATGACTAACACTCAATTTCTCAGCAATTAAAAATGTGTTTTATTTGATGGTAAGTGGACTTGGTTCACCTAGATCTCGTTTTCAACTACTTAGTACAGTGGGATGAAAAAGTATTCACACCCACATGACTAACACTCAATTTCTCAGCACAGAACAAAGGAAATGTGTTTTTCACCTGTTTGCGTGAAAGGAAACAGCACAAACACAAACTATCACTGTTTTTCTTTATAAGCAATCTTTACTATAGATATATTAAATAGAAATAGAAAGTACTGTTGCGCTGGTCTGTGAAAGTGAAAGCGTGGATGGAACCACTGTTAAGAACAGTGTGTCCCTCCAACATCACGGAAAAAGGCAAGAGGAAACCCCTCTGTAACTCTTGAAGACCTGAAGAAGTCTCTCCAGATTATTGGGACTAATGTACACATGTCCACAATATCCTGCAGGTAGGGCTCTATGGGTGTGCTACAAAGAAAAAGCCATACTTTGAAGAAGCAACATCTCACGGCTTGCAGTATACTATCACACATATGAAAACGAGTCTTGAAAAATTAAACTTGCATATACGGTATAATGCGATGACCTACATCAGGATTTTTTCCCACACAACTGTGATTACTCTTTAGGCATGAAAAAAAGTCACCTTCATTTTTTTGAAACATATATTTTTCAAGGAGATAGTGACATGTCCACTAGGGTGGATAATGTGCATTTGAGTAGATGATGAAATATGTTTGTAAGAAAAGAATAAATAACAAAAAAAAATATGTAATCACTAAATAAAATGTCTCTTTGATTTTTAACATTGTGTTCACATATGTTTAACATATTTCAAAACTACTACATGTATTGCAAAAACATTTACCTAAAGAAAAATGAATGTTTTATTAAGTACACATAGTAATTATCTTTTTTTCTGGCAACTGAAGACATTTAACATTTTCTATGCATATTTTTACTGTTTATGAATCTACTTATAGTATATAGATGCCATATAACTGTGATAATGTTTGTGTGAAATATATTGGACATATAACTGTATTGTAATGAATAACACTTTTCACTCCCTTCCAGCTGGTGAGATAGGAATGCACATGGGAGGCATGTTCTCAAGTTCTCATGGTGATAACACTGTGGGTCTGAGGGGAGTCTAGGTCGCATGGTAGTACCTGTCCAATCATATATTTCCGGCTTTGGACGGAACTGAAGTAAACATGTCAGTAAATCACTTGTCTGTCTATTATAATTACTAACCCTTTGTCCAGCCTCAGAGGAGGAGTATGCTTTTTTCATCTATAAAGCGACTGTGTGTTTTCATATTGACACACTCGAGGCTTAACATCACTTTTGAATGTAAGCATGTCTTGTGTCTTTTAAGAGCTCTTAAAATAAATTCTTTATAAAGAAGGCTTCTTCATCAGATCTCATTTTTCAATTATTTTTGAACACGCAAAGATTACACTTAATATAGTAATCAAATAATACCTTCAATTGGTGACCTCCGACGGCGACAAATTGGGACGTTTTTGCAACAGCTGTGATGATCTTGGACAACTGAATTTCTAAATGCGCAAATATTAACAAGGTGAGTGGACAAATTATCCACGTAGAGAAATTCTGTTTGTTTAGGATTACTCAGAGCTGCATTACGTCCGTACCAAATTGTATGAGATCTGTGAACAAGTTAGGGTTTTTTTTAAGTCGTATTTGTTACGGAGGGACGCGAAAGTCCTCGATTCTGACAATTACTACGACATTGAACCATGCATGGGTTGGCCCGTTGAATACGGAAGTGACGTCAAGTAGGAGCGCTCCGCCGTTCGGAAACGGCATATGAGATTTGTTCCGCGGTGGAATAGGCTGTGTGGATAAGCCGCCTGTGTAATATCATTTACACAGTGTGGGTGCTGGGAGTGTATTAGCCGCTCGTATTGATATAATTTTACGATGTGTGTGCTGTGGATTATTAGACCGTGGGACATAATTCCTCGGTGTGTGTCTGTTGTGTTGATTTAAAGCCGCCCGTATTGATCACACGGAGCGAGAGCTTTTAAACGCCGTATATCGCTACGGTCTGGTGTGATATTGCCCGTCCGTATATTTTCATGGTTCGGTGCTGCGTGAAAAGCCGCCCGCGAAGATCCGGATAAGTATTTTAGTAAGTCGCGCAAAAAAGATATTTGATTTCTGTTTCGTTTTTTCTTTTTCTTTTTCTTTTTCTAAAAATATATATATAATAATAATAATTTTTGGGGGGATTAATGAGAATAGTTTTGATCTGTTGTATTGTAGTATCATAAGTGAGACGTCACTGACTTTATAAATATTATAACGACTGACTTACTACATATAATGGACGACATTTTTGACCGAAACTCAGGGTGGTTTGATTTGCATAAACTTCCGGTCCATACTCAAAGCTTGTCGCTAAGCGAACAAGTCACGGCCGCAACGCTCGTCATGGCTGAAGCGCTGCCACCACGGCGATGGCGGAAGATGAAAAATCTTTTAAATGAATGGATGCGGACTAATTGTGATAAAGGTTGGTTCCCACCGTTAAAATCTGAGACATGTCTGATTGCATTAATGAAGTCTGTAGAGCTTGCTTGTGTAAAACAGCGCCAAATGCTGATTGACTCCGTGAAAAACACATCTATATTTTCTTTAAATGGAAATAAGTGAGACGACAATGTAAGGTCGTGGACCAAATGTTGGTTAACGCTAGAATGCTTGCTTTGGGCAGCTCTGTGAAAGTTGCTCGTAAAGCTGTGTTGAGCGAGTCCGCTAGCCACGGCTCGGCTAACGACAACGTGTTTGATGAACGCATGGCGAATGCTAGGCTAAAATCTCCGCCATCTTAAAATTGTTAGAAATGAGACATGACCCGGAAAATAGATTAAATAAGGCAAAAGTTTTCGGATAATATATATATATATATATATATATATATATATATATATAATATATAATGTATAATAACTCAATTGTCTTGACCGTTGCTCCTAACACAAACACATCTGTCAAACTCCCCATTAAATCTTTGAAGGGATTTAGTAGTGGGGGGCCGACAAAGGGGGGCCTTTGGCTCAAGTACTAGTGGTATTTGACAGGTAGTGTTTTACGACTGGACTGGAGCACCTTCATTACCACCCAAAGTGGCCGATACTGGCCGTCAGGTGGGGAGGCAGTTTATTTTGCCAAGAGAGTAACATTGAGAAGAATGGGACATCAATTTGAATTAACTTTTGTTCTTCCTGAAGGTAATATCCGGCCACCTAATGTAACCATAAATAACACCTTTTGTTATGGCCTAATGCTGTGGGCATGGTTCTCTGGAACTGATCCCTATTTTCCAATTTTAATTTGCATTGATAAAACTATGAGTAAGACAGAACAACCTAAAATGACTAAATACACAATGGAGTCTGGGGTAGAAGCTTTTAGTTTCCAAATTGATGGAGTAAGTGAATGGTTTCGGGTAACAACGGGCCTGTCTGGTGGCAGTAATAATTGGCTACTGTTAGCAAATGCAGCAGCACAGGCTTCTGGAAAAGATTGCGTCGTATGTGTGGGCCCAAGACCTTTATTGAGGGTAATTCCTGCTAAAATAGAGGATAAATGTGTAATGGAACTAATGAATAAAACTGTCCCCAATGATAAATGCTCTAAATGGGATAAAGTTTATCCACTGGTTGATTGGCAAATTACTAAACCTATTTTTTCAAATAAAGTGGCGGATGGTGATTTTTCATGTATTAAAATGTCAGGTACTGGGAAACAATTGGGGAAACTGAACCACACCACTCACTGCATTTCGGCAACAGATGTGGGTCGTAAATTCCAGCCTCAATCCAGAGCTGACATCTGGTGGTGGTGTGGAGATAGCTGAATATTTGATAAGTTACCTCTGAATATGAAGGGATATTGTGCTCTCATCACCCTCCTTCTGCCAGTAGATATTTTCCCTACATCGGTTGATAACCTTCTGCAAATTGTTAATACTTGGCAACCAAATTTTTCTCATTCTTTTCAGAGGGCCAAAAGATCCACTTGGCAGGATCAAAATGTTCCCACATACATAGATGCGATTGGAGTGCCACGCGGGGTCCCAGATGAGTATAAGATTGCGGACCAGGTGGCTTAAGGTTTTGAATCTTTGATTTGCTGGTGGTGTACCATTAACAAAAATGTAGATAGGATTAATTATGTACATTACAATGTTCAAAGACTAGGAAATTGGACTCAATCAGGTTTCGAAGCAGTACACAGCCAGTTGTCAGCTACATCTTTAATGGCTTTTCAGAATTGTATAGCCCTTGATATGTTACTTGCAGAAAGGGGTGGTGTTTGTTCAATGTTCGGAGAACAATGTTGTACTTTTATTCCTAATAACACTGCACCGGATGGAAGTTTAACCAATGCCATTGAGGGACTCCGAACATTTAATAAAAAAATGAAAGAGCAGTCCGGTATCGATACGTCAATTTGGGATAACTGGATGGATGTTTTTGGAAGATATAAAAGTTTGGTTTCATCAATTTTAATTTCGATATCCGTATTTGCAGCTTTCTTGACAACTTGCGGTTGTTGCTGTATTCCTTGTTTAACTCTTTCACTGCCACTGACGTTTAAAGACGTCAAGTAAAAACCTACGGTTCACTGCCAATGACGTCAAAAGACGTCATCCAATGATTTTTATTTTTTTTTTTGAAACGGGTAGAGGAAACCCTTCCGCATGTCTGGTGAAAGTTTCCAGTCTGTCTGTTGTGCCTAATGACTATTTTTGGCCCCTAGAGGGCAGCGATGACTCTCTTTTGACAAGATCGGGTGGGCGTCAGTAGAGGCGGAGCTAAAGCGTCGAGCAGGAGATGAGAATGGAAGATAAAGGAAAAATGGTGGCCGGTCGCGAGGAGCTCACGCCTGAGACGTTTTTTTCAAAGACCAAAGGCATCGCTGAAAGAGCACATTGTTGAAGACGATGATCATCATCGATGATGAAGATGAGGGTGGTGACTCCGTGGTTGAGAAGCATTGACGCGGCAGTAGAAGACGTTAGATGGAGCTAGATGGAGGAGGGAACGGGCAATGGCGAGCGTTTGCAAGCAGCTCTACACTTACAAGACGAAAGGCATCGACCAACGCTAAAATAGTACATTGATGACGACGATGATCATCCTTGATGATGATAAAGGTGAATACGAGCTTGACGGCGAAATTGGAACCGCTGACGCAGCGGCTATGACGGTGTCGTAACGCGGAACACAACCGAGCACGCACAGGCGGACGTTCGATCGGACGACGGAGAGTGCCCCGAGTCCAATGCATATTCATCGGAGGAAGTGTGTACAGTCTGCTACTTGCTTTTTATTCCCCGGAAAAAAAGGCCGTCAAGAAAGTGTAACGTTTGCACGCAAAACGGACCAATGTGAAAGTGAAAGTAAACTGTTGTGCGAGTCCTGGCGTCTCCTTGCACGCAGGAGAGCGTTACAAAAGGAAAAACTGTATTTGAAACATCCACATAATTGTAAGTAGTACCACAGTTGCACACATTTGTAAATAGTTTGCGAAATTGTTTTGTCAAATTGTTACACTGTTGAATGGAAATAAACGTATTTTGCAATCAAAAAACACTTTTTCATTGTTGGTGAAAGCGTTTTACAGAAATAAAGCACTATTTAGGTGTTTGTGGCATCATTCATGGACAAAAAGAAGTGTACAATTCACTAGAGTGCATGAAATAACATCGTTTCACAAAAAGCTCTTTTTCTCCGTTTTTTGTTTCAAAAGAGAGAATTTCGGTGAAAGTAACCATTTTCTTTTGTTGATTACTGAAGAACGGAATAAGGTAGAAACAAACTTTCTGATGAAAGCTGAGAGTCCAATCTTTCATTTGGTAGTATGTGTGTTTCCATAGTCCAAACACAACATTTTCTGTGGACCTTGAAAGATCACTCAAAATGCTTAAATCGGCTGGCAGTGGGGACAACCCGTTTCTGAAAACGTCTGGCAGTGAAAGAGTTAAGATCGTTGTGCACGCGGCTTATTGCCACAGCCATTGAAAAGCAAGATGTACAAAACAAGTCGTCTTATATGATGGTAGAATCTGTAACTTCTAAAGCTATGACCGCGGTGGCGACATCAGATGAAGATCCGGCTGGAATTTTTCTCTAGACTATTTCTAAGGGATTTAATGTCTTATTTTGAACAAATATATTTTGTTCATTGAGGGACTGAAGACATTTAACATTTTCTATGCATATTTTTACTGTTTATGAATCTACTTATAGTATATAGATGCCATATAACTGTGATAATGTTTGTGTGAAATATATTGGACATATAACTGTGTATTGTAATGAATAACACTTTTCACTCCCTTCCAGCTGGTGAGATAGGAATGCACATGGGAGGCATGTTCTCAAGTTCTCATGGTGATAACACTGTAGGTCTGAGGGGAGTCTAGGTCGCATGGTAGTACCTGTCTAATCATATATTTCCGGCTTTGGACGGAACTGAAGTAAACATGTCAGTAAATCACTTGTCTGTCTATTATAATTACTAACCCTTTGTCCAGCCTCAGAGGAGGAGTATGCTTTTTTCATCTATAAAGCGACTGTGTGTTTTCATATTGACACACTCGAGGCTTAACATCACTTTTGAATGTAAGCATGTCTTGTGTCTTTTAAGAACTCTTAAAATAAATTCTTTATAAAGAAGGCTTCTTCATCAGATCTCATTTTTCAATTATTTTTGAACACGCAAAGATTACACTTAATATAGTAATCAAATAATACCTTCACAACCATTCATCATCACTGCCGCTGTCATGTCCCCACTTGAGTCATATGGTCGACTATCCTGTAGGTTTTAGTAGCATGTTCTGCATATGCCGTGTTTTATTGGCTCGTTGACGTTACTGCAGCGTTCAATTGCCTCATTAATGTCATGAGCTTCGGTGCTAAAAATAGAACAGTGCCGCTTGTGGCCTTCACAGACGCTAATTGTAGCCTTTATAAATACTACATTCTATTTTGTAATGTGGCTTTTTGCGTTTTCTTTGGGTTTTATGTATCTAATTTCTGCTCATTGTTTCTTCCGTTTCAGACCACACACACACAACACATACAAACTTACTCACACGCAATGCTCATGTAAATAATATCCCACCTGCTGCCATTAAAGCATTAAGCGCCCGCTTCAATCAGCGTAATTAAAATAATTAATGTGGACAACACTACATTAAATTTGGTCCTTCAGAGCCGTATTGAAGCAACACTAAATCATTATGGACCCTGCAGCAGAGATGGAGGACACATTCAGCAGGCCCCGCAGAGAGACTCGGCTTCCCCCTCATCTAATGGACTATGAAGTTGGCTATTCAGCTCACGGCTCACAACCTCCAATCACTTCATCCAGCTCCAGCAGCAGACTCAGAAGTACTTTGAGGAGATCCCACAGCTCTGCAACCAACTCCAGTTCACACTCAGGGAGACACACCACTTACTCCGTTGGCCGCTACCCACAAGATAGACTCTCTCCCATCCAAGCTGCAATTCTTGAAGAGAATGCTAAACAACTTCAACTTGCTAATCTTCAGAGACAACTGGAAGAAGATGCAGAGGCTGAGCGTGAACTCCACTGATTACAAGCTCAAGCCAAAGCTGCTTAACAAGCACAAGAGGAAGCCATACAAGCTAGAATGGCCGTTAGCAAACGCCTGGACTGAAACCGCAGACTACAGCAACTACAGACGGATCTGGAACTAGCTAAAATTGTCACGTCAATGCTCAGCACAAACAGCAGCACATCGAGCCACTTCCACCGGCTACATATCTGCGCCAGGTAGCTTTGCTCTTCCGCACTCCAACTCACGTCCAGCTATGATCGAGCCACAACAAACCCCCAATCCAGTCCAAGCAGCTACTACAGCTCAGCCGTTACCTACACCGACAGTAGCGCTAACGGTTATCAACGTCAACGCGGCTGTTCCAACTCGCAGTCAAATCAATACGGCTCAAGTCTCGTCATCCCAGCAGACGAGTGCTGTAAGACAAGCCTGTAGTGTCTACAAGCACGCCGCAAACAACGCAAACTCAAGTAGTGCCCCACTACGACCATCTTACAGCCTCACATCGATTTTCCTGCCACATGAACGCAGCGCAGCCGCCAATCACAAGCCAAGTGCATCTCCAGCCGTGCCGCAGCCTTGTATCAGTCCGAACCGAGCAAGCCAGCTCAAACTAGAAAGAACTTCGGCTCAACTATCGATAACGAGTGGTCCACACCTGTTCTTCCAACGGCGAAGGAAGAGTGTCCTCATCCCAAGCCTGCCAAGCCTGAATCAAGTTCCAAGCCACAGCCTTACTGTCCTCACTGTGATAACGAAGACCATTACCTGAACTCTTGAGAGAATTTCAAGAAGCTCACGCCTAATCAGATTACCCAGTGGATCAAGGATAGAAACCGTTGCTGGAAATGCGGTCGCAGCCACCCTGTAGAGAACTGCAACCTGAAACGCCCCTGCAAGGTCTGCCAAGAACAGCATCTCACAGTCCTGCATGACTCCATTCATGAGACCTCCAATGCAGTCCAGGTGATAAACCCAGCTTCCACAAAGGTCTATCTTGACCGACCCAACCGTGCACAGAGAGTGATGCTGAAGGTGGTAAAGATCCTCATTCATCACGGCAATCAGGCAATAGAAGCGTATGCAATCCTAGACAAAACGTTCAGAACGTACGATCATCTTGTCACAAGTTCTCCAGTCCCTCAAGCTATCAGGAGTGCCGGAGACCACTCCCATTCAGACAATACACCAGAATGTGAGACAGCTACAGGGCCTTACTGTCTCCTTTGAAGTGTCTCCTCTCTCCAAACCTAATGAGAGGTACCTCATCTCCAATACCTTCTCCGCTGACCGACTATGCTTCGCTGAGCACCACTACCCCGTTGGTGCTCTACAACAGGCACATAAGCACTTACGGGGCATCCCACTACAAGCTGTCGACTATGTGCATCCACTTATCCTCATTGGCTCAGACATTTGTCAGCTTATCACTCCAGTGCAGCCAACTGTCCATGGGCCTCCAGATGGTTCAGTTGCAGTCCGCACACGTCTTGGTTGGTGCCTTCAAGGTCCCATGACTCCAGTACAGAGCCGTCACAGTCCATCTCGATGTCTACATATCTTGACAGCTTTGATGAACACAGAGCTACTGCATCATCTGCAGCGCCTCTGGCAGCTGGACACTTTACCTTACTGCGAGAAAGCAGTTACGAGGTCTAAGCTTGACCAAAAAGCACTCAATCTTCTCCAAGCCTCTACCGTCCGGGTAAACACAAGGGGAGTTTTACGCCATGCCATGCCACACCTGTGCCGCTCTCCTCCCGTTCCACTACATGCTCCGAAGGAAGCAGCACTACCAAGTCTTTGCAGCACGGAATGTAGACTTGCCAAGGACCCATCAAAAGCCGGCACCTACTGTGCTGAGATCCAGAAACTGGAAGTAGCAGGCTATGTGGCAAAGATCACAGCTGAAGAAGCACGCAAATCCATAGAGTCCTGGTATATTCCGCACCACCTTGTTCACCATAATGGCAAGGACCGTCTTTAACTGCTCCTTTCAATACAAAGGGCAATCCCTAAACGAACAACTGCTCACAGGCCCTACACTAGGTCCTACTCTGCTGGGGGTGCTCCTAAGGCTTCGCCAGCACAGCGTAGCCATCAGCGGCAACATCCGTAGTATGTTCCATCAGGTGCTCTTGCTTGCTGCTGACAAGCCCATCATGCGTTTCTTGTGGAGAAACATGCAGAGAGCGAAAGAACCTGAGATCTACGAGTGGCAAGTCCTGCCTTTTGGGACCACATGCAGCCCGTGCTGCGCAACATATGCTCTGCAGCGACATGTGGAGGTCTCCCAAGTCAACCAATCAGGACTTACCGAGTTTGTGACCCAAGCGTTCTATGTTGACAACTGCCTTTACAGCACGCCTGATCCCGCACATGCCAAGGCCGTTGTGGACGGATTACGCAGCCTACTCGCCGAAGGTGGCTTCGAGATTAGACAGTGGGTGAGCAATCTGCCTTCAGTCATCGAACACTTGCACTCCGAGGCAAGATCTGTCAGTAGCGAGCTGTGGTTGTCCCGTAAAAGTGTCAACCTCGATGAGCCCACGCTGGGACTGCAGTGGAATTGTCTCGACGACACCATGGGCTACTGGCACCGCTCATCTGAGCCTCTTTAGCCCACACTGAGAAACCTGTACAAAACGCTGGCAAGCCAATACGATCCATTGGTCTTTACAACTCCAGCCAAGGTTCTTATCCAAGATCTCTGGAATCAAAATCTGAGCTGGGACGACCCCTTTGAACATCACCAGCTTAAAGAGCATTGGCTGACATGGGTTGACGAGCTTCCCAACCTTCCTCAAGTGCAGTGGCCCAGGGCCTACACACCACCAAGTGCTGATACCTCCACAGTGACCAGGCAGCTTCACGTGTTCTGCGATGCCTCGGAGAGGGCATATGGCTCCGTCGCTTACCTGCGAACAACTGATGATCAAGGTAAAGTCCATGTCACCTTCGTTCTAGCCCGCTCTAGGGTCGCTCCCAAGAAGTACCTTTCGATGCCTCGTCTTGAGCTCAGTGCCGCATTAACCGGAGCGCAGCTCGTCAGGCTGCTTGAGACCGAACTCACCATCCCTGTCCACCGAGTGGTCTGCTGGTCTGATTCCACCACCGTACTTCACTGGCTGCAGTCCGAGTCATGCCGCTATAAAGTTTTTGTTGGAACGCGAGTAGCAGAAATCCAGACACTGACTGACTCCACAAACCGGAGGTATGTTGATTCACCCCGTAATCCTGCCGATCACATCACTAGAGGCCTCACTCTGAAGGATCTGTTTGGGCCCAAATTTCTGTCCAGACCTCCAGAACAGGTGCCAACCATGCCTAACACCTGTGTCGAACCAGATCACAGTGAGCTCAAGAAGAGTAGTTTTATCGGAGCAGTCTCAGAGCTACCTAGCCTCCAGCTACCTGACCCCAGCCAGTTCCCAACATGTACGGAACTAATCAAAGCTACTGTGCAGTCTCGTCATGGTGCGACCGACTCTGAGTCTCAAATCGAAGCGACAGACTTCACCAGGGATGAGAAAGCCTTGTTAGTCCAAGCTCAAGCAGATTCATTTCCAGCCAAAGTTCAGGCTCTTAAGGTGCTTCGTCCACTCTCTTCAGGAAGCAGGCTTGGTTCTCTTGCTCCAGAGTACGAGCCAGAAACTGGTCTCATCCGTGTGGGTGGCAGGCTTCGACAAACTTATGATCTTGAAGTTGAATCTGTCCATCCCATCGTTCTGGATCCCAGGCACCCTCTCACAAAGTTGCTCATTAAAAGACTGTGACAAAAGACTCCACCATCCAAGCACAGAACAGGTCTTTGCGGAGCTGCAACGCCAATTCTGGATCCTAAGAGGGCGTGAGGCAATCCGCAAGCACCAGTACAGCTGTCGTGAGTGTCAGTTCTAGCGGGCTAAACCCCAAAGTCCAAGAATGGCAGATCTCCCACCTGCCAGACTGAGGCTCTACAAGCCTCCCTTCTACTCAGTGTGTGTTGATGACTGTTTTGGCCCATTTCTTGTGAAGATCGGTCATCGTCAAGAAAAGAGATGGGGCATTCTATTCAAATGCATGACTACCAGGTGCCTCCACTTAGACCTCCTCGAGAGCTTAGACTCTGACGCCTTCCTGCTCTGCCTTCGACGTTTCGTGGCTTGCAGAGGAAGGCCATTTGAGATTCTCTGCGATAATGGCATGAACTTCACCGGTCAGCCGCAAACTCCAATAGGCTTTCCATGCAATGAGCCCTCAACTTCGAGCACAACTAGCAGAGGAGAAGATACAGTTCCGGTTCAACCCTCCAGCCGCGCCGCACTTCGGGGGAACATGGAAGAGGGATGTGAGATCAATCAAGGTCTCCCTGAGAGTCGTCCGAAAGGAACAAGTCATTCCGGAACTCATTCTGCGCACCCTGCTCATCAAAGTAGAAGGCATACTGAACGCCAAGCCACTTGGCTATGTCTCGACGGACATCGCCAATCCTGACCCAATAACGCCGAACATGCTACTTATGGGACGCGGAGATTCGTCACTGCCACAAGCCATCTACGACAGTGAAGATCTTCTTGGGCGACGTCGATGGAGGCATAGCCAGGTGCTTGCCGACAACTTCTGGTCATCATTCCCCTGTGTTGGATATTATTAACATTTAAATTCTTTATTTTCAAATATTAACCATTGTTATACATTATTAACATCTTAATTCTTTATATTAACCATGTTGAAAGGTTTTATAGATATGTAAAGCAAGTAGTGTTGAACTCAGTATAATTTGACCTTAAGCTGCGACATATTATTTGGTCTAGAAGTTCCTTCTCTGTGGGAAAACACATTTGGTCCTTGAGAACAGAATCTGTTTCGAACACGCACCCCTGACTCTGTTTTCGCCATCGCTCATGGAAAAGTACCCAGAGAATATGTTTTGTCTACAAATGAAAGAGAGGCGGTCTTTTTAACTATAAGAAGCCATTTTACACGCGGAAGAGACACATTCAGCACTCTGAAATTCCACCTGTTATGTGATGTTTGGAGCATGTCATGATGTCCAGAGATCTCTGTTAGATTAAAATCATTTTTGCAAAGGTGTTTTTTCTTACATTAAATCTGTCTTCAAGTTTTGGAACACGCAAAGAGGACAAATATTTTTTATTCCTCTTCAAATTGGTGCACCCCGACGTAGAACGACGTTTTGCGAGCGGGGCGTTCAAGGACGAATAGAATTCCCAGCCACATTAATCACGGTAAGTGGACACTTTATCCACGTTTTAGGAATTCTGTCTGTTCGAGAACGCTGCGGCTAGTAAATTCGTCTTGCAAAATTATATTGAAGACGGAATTTGTGTAAGAAAATAGTGATAAATTTTGAAGTCGTTTGGTTGGACGTGAAGTCCCAGATTTCGGATTTTACCACGGTGTTTGAACAGTACACGTACGTGGTGACGGAAGCATTATCTACGGAAATGCCGTCACGTTGTTGGGTAATGCGCTAAAATGAAATGAAGCTGCGCTGAATGACACCAGGCATAAAATAGATGTCGTGAGATTCTTGGATGGAATTAGAGTAAGATTATGGATTGAAGCAGTGGATAGATCGCCCGCTGGTAGTAAATCGTAATAAGTTCCTTGAATAAAATGTCAAACAGGCATAAATTAAATGTCTAAGATTCTTGGATCGAATTAGGAAGATTATCGATTGACACAACGGCTAGATCGCCCGCTGTGAATACATCGTAATGGGGTCCTTGAATGATGAATTATTTTGCTCAGCGCAGATGAGGATTCTGCACAATTGAATCAAATAATTGTGAACAGACAGGCTGAAATGGACGTACAAATTTAATTGACAAAGTTACGCTATTAAAATGCCGATACACTGCTTCATGATTGATTAAAAGCAGTATAGCGTAACGCTACGATGGTGCATTACGATGGGTTTGCACAATTGAATCAGAGAATTGTGGCATTCAGGCTGCAAGCAGTATTAATTACGGAAAACACATGGCAGTCTCTTTATAATAAGGCCTGCCTCAAAGTTGGAAACAACGCTTCGCTCCTTGCAGCCGAGAGACTGCTTCTTGATTGACTTAAAGCAGTATTTATTATTTTAGGAGGAGATCATGATATTTGTTTGTCTTATATGTTTTGTCTTGTGATACAATAATCGGACGTCACGGTTATTCTTAAAGGGACCGCGATGAGATATGTTGTTGACTAATTCTGTTATAAGTGAGACGTCACTTCATTTCTAAATATTAATACAACTTAACTACAATATAATATAATATAATAAGCTAATAAAATACGGGAGTCAATAATTAATATCAATTAAGGACGCTCTTTTTGAGCGTGTAACAAAATTGTTTGACCCAAATGAGCTTCCGTAAAGCGAGAACATGATGACGCTATGAAAAAGTTGAGAGCGCATGCGCAGTTGCTATCGTAGTTTTGCCCAGTAAACACCCGTGAATTGAAGAACTAATAAAGATGGATGCGGCTAGTGGAATAAATCTTTTGGTGCCGTTATAACCTACGGTAAATTAATTAAATTGATGAAAAACGTTAAAACTTGTATCGCCAGGCGTTCGACGTAAAATACGAGATAGAACCGGTAAATTCTTCGAATGGAACAAAAGCGAGACATAATCGTGTATTTTTGGATAAGATGATGAATAATGCTAGAATACTAGCTTTAGGTATTTTTGTGAAGTTATAACCATTTATATAACTTTAATAAAGTAATAATGTTGGGGCTACGGTGCGCTTTTATTTTGAATGATTAAATGATTTTCCGCTAGACGTGACTAAAGCTTCTAGGTTATATAATCGACCGTCGAATAATGATATAAAATGTAATTAATATTGAACGACGGGACTTGATTATATTGTGAAAAAGGTTGGTTTATTCTAATAATAATAAGATATGTAATCTGTTCGATGGTTTCAAAGGCAGCAGTTTAACTTTGTATTTCCGTAAACGGCGACCGCGGATTAGAAAAAGTATTAGAGTTATATGTATTTTAATATAGAGGAAAATCCCGGACGTAACTTTAAGAAAAGTGTATTAAATGATGATTGATGCTGGAATATTGACTTTCGATTGTTTCGTACAGACAGCTTGTATAATTTTGAATTTACGTAATAAAATAAATGAAACCGTTTAATAAACGCTGAACGGGATGAACTAATTAGACGGTAAAATTACTAATAAAATTTCTAACACTAAAACAAGGTCAGGGTCTGTGTTAAATAATTGAAACGACTAATGTTGAATACATTTTTAAGTACTTATATAAATCTCCTGGCCACTGATGGTAAATACTTAATCTGGCTTCACGAGTGCAAATATGTCATATTTAAAATTATGTTTAATACAAAACAAATGAATATTAATACGCAAATAACATAGACAGGTATAGTGTTAAAATATTGTAAAATTTTGATGCATATCTTACGCTTATTGAACATAAATAACTGTAAGACTGATTGTAGTTGCTATGACTCTAGCTGACCGCCAGGTGCCACCCTTTTATAAATTAATGACGCCAGTCAGTTTGGAAATTATAGTTGTTGTGACTCATTCTGACCGCCAGGTGTCACCCTTTTCCAAATTAAAATTGCCAAAAAACTTACAACTAATGTGAAGAGGTAATATAATGTTTTTATAAAAGGAAGATGTTAATTGTGCAATTGTTAATCAGCTTTTAAAGTTTAATGAGAAAATATATATTTAACTTTTTTGGATTGTTATTAGATGAAATATTTCAGCCATATTTTCGCATATTATTAATAATAATAATAATAATAACTAAAAAACGAATAATTTGGATAGCAACTAATGTGGAATATTTTGTTATAAGATGATTGTTTTTCCCTTATAATTATTCTTGTGCGCGAGAACATTATTTAACTTGAAATATCTTTTCAGAATCAGGAGCCACACCCATTAAAGAGAGAATTCCAATTCCCAACAAATGCCATATTCCGGTCCGGGGGGTGAAGTAATATATTATAATTATAATAATATTGGTATTATCGGCCAGCAGTTTTTCACAGCAATTACAACTGTTTTGATTTAGTTATAACTATTTAGAATTGGACAAAATTGCTTTGATTTACTCAGTATAGTTTTGATGTCACAATTCAAATGTTTAGAGGGTGAGTCTCCTACAGGACAGATGAGATGGGGGGAGGTGAATGTGTGTTAATTAGACCCTTTGTTCTGAAAGGCTGAAAACTCTTGTGTTTTTCCATCGTGGGTCAGAGAGGGGGGGGCGTGGTTGACCAAATGTATTGAGACAGTGTGACGAATGGGGGCGTAGTCATGTGACTTTGGGAGGTAACATTTTGAAGGACAAGGGATATTAGCCACAGGCGGGGCATGGGAACTGGAAAGTTGAGAGATACAAGATGTGCGCGGGTGGCTGCCATTTTCTCCTGTCCGGCGATGTCGTGAATAAATGTAGAGAAAATGCCTGAATTCACTGATCTCATGTATGTTTATTAATCAACGGCATGAACACGCAAATGGTAAGAATCCGCCATTTACAACACAGGGAATTAAAACGCTCATCATGACGATTGACCGTTTTTTGGAGCCCATCCAGATTCCCATTCTCTTCGTCAAAAGACTTTTTTTTAGCTCCGCGAGCAGCGACGCTTAGAGCTTAACTAACGAGGCAGCTAAATCGGCTATGCTAATGTTCGTGGCGGTCGCCTCCGACTGGTGCTTTTCACTCACTTTAGAAAGTTTTGGTGCCATCATGAGCCGGAGTACTAGTAAGTTACAGTGAAAGTATAGGTTCAGGTATCACAAAAACAGTTAAAACGGTGGATTGCATAGTTAAGTAGTGGGAGCTCGAGCTATATGCAGCCTACTCCATGCTTGCCCAAACTGGAAGTCTCCAAAAATAGTTTTTAAAAGGTATTAATTGTTCATGAAAAATAATGAAGACATCACATTAATCATAGACGAAATATTATCTTCTTACTGCTGAAAATGGCTCAATGCCGCTACTGTTACAAAAATACTTGAGAATCTAGAAGAACAGTGTATTTTAAGTGTGGAGATGTGAGAAAGAATGAAACAATAGTCAAATAAAATGCTCCCTATAAGTTTATTGTGAAAAGTTGTTAAGTGATGTTAGTTCTCATCTACTTAATTGACAGACTACTCGTTGGTATTCTGGAGGGGAATTTCTTCGTCTGATGACGTCACAACACTCCATACCGTGGTGAAACCTAGACCAGATCACATGAGAAGACGCTGCTGTCTGAGTATTGTGTCCAATAAGATAATTAAGTTTATGACATCGACGAAGGTACCTGTTTAAACGCAATTCCTTGTCGATCTCCTCCAATGTCTTGCCTTTGGTCTCTGGTAGCATGAAGTAGAAGAAAACGGCAGCCACCATTGAGGTCATCCCATACATTAGAAAAGTCCCAGACAGACCTATTGCACCTGGTGACAGAAACACACGCATTTCCAATCCTTACTGAGCGATGGCACACACTTTACATATCAATCATGTTACAAAAATATCAGTGCACACCATCCATCTATCCTGTTTGTATATCACCCATCCTCAACAGATGACATGGGGCCTATCCCTTCTAAATTTAGGCGAGAGAGCTGGACACCAGTCAAAAAAATTACAGATCCTCTATTGGGTCGATTTGACCCAAATTTGAGTCAAGAACTGTGTCTTTCAGGGTAAAACAACTCATAAATATTGGTCAGATCCTTTACTTGGGTCAATAAATTGGGTAATTTTGTCTAAAACAACCCAGGAAGTTGGGTCAAATTGACCCATAAAGTGAATCGGTCCATTTTTAATCCAAAATTGGGTTACTTTTGACCCAACTGTTTTTAGAGTGTAAATTTAACTCTATTTGGAGTGTCACCACATAGACTCAGTTGTGCAGTAGAATAATATTTACACTTGGAAGAAAGTAAAATTAATAATTTAAATGAAATGAAATAAAATAAAAGTGACTCAAGGGTTGATGAACGTACTCAACCTTCAGCTTGGGAGACAGCCAATCTACTCACTGAGCCACGCAGCTCCTGCTGTGTGTTAGTATATCACTCGTGTCAACTGGAATCTTCCTAACTCCAAAACTGTGTTTTTGGTCTTCTCTTGGAAATAAGCAAACAGTAGAAGGGGCATAGCTCAGGTGGTAGTGTGGCAGTCTCCCAAGCTGAAGGTCGTGAGTTTGTTCCTCAACCCTTGAGTGACTTTTATTTTTTTCAATTCTATATTTCACTCTCTTCCAAGTGTAAATTTTAGCCTATTCTAAAACGGAGTCTATTTGGTCCCACTCTAGAGTCAAATTTACTCTAAATAGAGTCAAATTTACTGTGTAGAAAACCACACGATTCAACATTCATTATGAGGAGCATGTATAATTGAATATTTGAAAAGGTTTAAAAAAATAATAACAGGGTGGAGTTCAGTTAGTGATGTTATTTATATTCATTCAAAGATTGAACAATATTGAAATATAATCAAATTGTGACTTCTTTCCTCCACAATATTGCGATTTATTATGTGATTATTTTGTCAAGGCCATCAAAATTTTGAAGCTGAGAACTACTTTGGGTATTGATTTAAAGAGATTGGCTGAAATGATCTTTTATGATATGATTGTATGTTATTATTGATATTGATATTAGTTGAAGACACTGATCAGAGTAATATGATACCTCACAATTCGGAAACAGATGAATACCAATGTGTAGCAATATTTCTATAAATCTCTGGCAGTGTTCACATTCTCAAATGGTCACTTCTTCAACATTCCCAGGAAATCACAATGTCCCATCCCTTGTTAGCTATTTTTAGAACAGGGCCAGGAGCTACACGTGGTCCTTAGGAGCTACCTGGTGCCCGTGTGCACCACGTTGGTGACATCTAATATACATAATATATTTGTGTTAAACGTCACATTTACAGTACTGTCAAGTTCGATAATATTGTAAAATGACAAAAAATTAATTGCCTTATGCCCAGTTGAACTGAGCCGTACCATATCGAATTGGAATCCTACTGAATTGAATTGAATTGTATCAATTCCAAATGAACCGTCCTCCAATTGTATTGCACATACCATACATATCGAAATATCTTTTATTGAATAGATGCACACCCCTATTAGATGCACAAATATAAATTGTTCAGAGTAAAATAAATATTTTTTGGATGCAACTCATTCACTCCCAGCCATTTTCACTGAAGCAACCCCCTTCGCTCCTGGCTGTTTTACCGGATTTTTGACTGATTTTGCAAGGCACACAGAATATTGTGTTCTATTGCTTTAAAACCATGGAACCTATCAAAAGAAAGATTAAAGTCTCTTCTTTCATCAGGAATAAGAAGTATATTTGTATCTGTTTCCGTTTTGCAATTAGCATTAGAATATAGAAAAATGTCATCATTATTTACAAATTTGTTGAAAACACTGTGAAAAGAGCTTGTTGTAACATGGCCCTGGTTGATCGCTTATACTATGCTGCCACCTGCTGACCATTTTTTGTAATAACTACTATTGCTTTAACTCTTTGACTGCCAAAAACGTTAAATAACGTTTAGTAAAATCCTATGGAGGAGTGCCAAAGACGTTAAAAGACGTTTGTTTCCAAACAGAGGTGAAACTAACCATTTTCTATTGTTGATTACTGAAAAACGGAATAAGGTAGAAACAAACTTTTTTTTCTGATGGAAGATGAGAGTCCAATCTTTCATTTGGTAATATGTGTGTTTCCATAGTCCAAACACATAATTTTCTGTGGACCTTGAAAGATCAGTCAAAATGCTTAAATCGGCTGGCACCCACGGCATCCCTTTTCTGAAATGTCTGGCAGTCAAAGAGTTAAATTAAGCGACCTCTTCAGGTCATCTGCATCAAAGTATTTTGTAGGCTCTAGCATAAAAAACATTTTAAAACAACAACGTATAAATACATTTTATTAAAAAACGTATTTATATGTTTTTGGGTTTGAATGGGTTAAATTAAACTGGACGATTTCCCATAGCGGGTGACATCATCAGGTGTGCTTTGGCACAGTGATTAAGCAAGGCTGTAGATGGCGGTATAAGGGCTCACTGAAGACGTCCAGGAAGGTGAAGGCAACCAATAGGTGTGCACTCCAGTTGAAGCAGGTGGTGAATGCGAATGCTCTTCCTCGCACAGAAGCGGGAAATATCTCACTGAGGAGGAGCCAGGTCACTGCAACAAACAAAGAACACTTTCTCTTTCCATGATTACAAGATACACTTGGGTACAGAAGTATATGGACAATCAAAGAGTATTTAGGATTTCGATATTTTGATCCTTGCGACTTTAGCTTTATTTTGAGAGGTTTCACAAAAATATGGCATCAACCATTTTGTAAACGCAGCCATTGTATGCACTGTGCCTCCATTTTAAGCTGCTCTTACTTACTAGACTATGGTTGTGGCAGTATAGTTTTTGTTTGATGAAATCAGAGGATGATTAAGCCATACAATACCATTGTCCTGAGACAAGAGAAACCAATGGTGGTCGGACTGCGCATAGTCCCTGTCTAGTGAAGATAATGGCGCATGACTTTGGAGAAGCTCAGAAGTGTTCCGTGAACATTAACAACCACTGTCTAAGCTGCATAGGTTTTGTTTCTTCTTTCCAGACATTAAGTTTTGAAGAACTGTCATTTTAGCTCTAACATATGTGGAGATACTATGCATAAAATGGCTGCAAGTCATGCATGATAAATGTCTTATTTTTGTTAAACTGCTGAAAGTCTACATTTTCTTTATCAAAACCATTCTAGTGGAATGAAAAAACTAAATCTTAAAAACTCTGTTATTGCTAAAATACTTCTAGACTAAACTATAAATGAATGCTACATTATATAGGCTGTATTTTATACAGTATATTTTCAGGCTATCAGCTTCGAAAGAACAATGGATTCATGTTGATAATAAGCATGTACCTTGCGATAGAACTGATTTCTTTGCTTTGACTTAAGTGCAAAAAAATTGATAACATAATGTACAAGCGCCGTATGGTGGCAGTTAACTCAACTTGTTTCATAACAAGCAGCGGTTTAGCATAGTAAACAGAACTTCCCCAAAAAAACGCTTCAAGCTATTTTAATGGCACTCCCAGTTAAAGTTTACTGTCTGTTAAGTTTAATGTCCCATTGGGAATGAATGGAGGTTAAATACAGTTTGGTTGAAAATGTTGAATTTTGGGGAAAAAGGAAACTTTTGGAATGAGAAAAATAATAGCCTGCGTGGCCTGAATTTTTGGAATATGGTAAAATTAGAATGCTTTGAATCAGATGAATTATGTGGAAGTAGAAGCATGTCAAAATAATGGATGAAAGAATAATAGGAACTAGACAAAGTGCAATTTCTGTAGAAATTGCGTGGGAATGCTGAAAGCTGAATGCTAATAGCTAAATGCTAAGATTTGAATGCATGCGGAATGCTTACGAAGTAAATTGAAAGATAAATTATGTGAAAACGATAAATTATTAATTGTAGTTGAATGATAAATTAATAAAAAGAAAACTTGAACTGCGGATCTGTCTAAGGTGGGATTTGAAGCATTGCTTCCTGCTTACCGGTCAATTTTTTTTTAAGTCTGTACCAATGAAAATGAATGGGGAAAAGTTAATATTTAATATTAAATTGTGCGAAAACTGTAAGTAATGTGGAATCAGCCAATGTACTGTTTTCCCAGGAAGGCGTGGATTTTTGAAGCTAGTGAACAGTGTAAATGTATTATGTGGGAGGTTTTGAATGGCAAAAAAGTGTGGAGAATAAAAAGTACCTGAAATAATAATAAAGGTTAGAAACAACAATGCTGTCAGCAATCCCACAATAACATATGAATACTTTCAGCATTCACAAAACAATGCATAGAGCAGGTATACACTGTCTATTCTCAATAAAGTCAAGATGAATATACAAACTTGGTCCAAATCCAATGGAGTATGCAGTGACAACTGCCATCATGCACATGAGAATGATCCAGTTGAAAACTTTTTCACGAATGCTGGGAGAAAATTCCATAGCAGGTTGAAGTGTTTTTTCCGTTTTGTGTCCGGCAACTAGTGCACTAGCAGCTTGGAGTTCCTGGTTCTCATTAGGAGTTGAATTAAGAGGTGTGTAATTTCCAATGGTAAAATGAAATTGACTCGTCTTGTTGCCAATAGAATCCTCTGAATGGCAAGGCGCCACCGCACCATTTAACGAATGTCCACTGAGTAGTCCAATGCATATCAGACAAGTGGCCATGACACAGCATCCGCTGATGAGCAAAGGCCTCCTGCCCACTTTGTCAGAATACACCATGGAGGTGAGCGTGGCCACCACTTTGACCATTCCAATGCCAACAGATGCAAGTACTGCAGAGTTGTCGGTCTGAAATCCTGCTGAGTGAAATATGGTGGAGGCATAAAAGAGAATGTTTGGCTGGCCTGTGAACTGCTGAAAAAGCACCAGTCCCACTCCAATGATGGTGCGAGTCCTCATGTTGTCTTTACGCTGGAACAGGTACATGATATTATACTGCACCTTCTTGTCTTCGTTGCTGCCATTAGAGCAAGCGTCATCTTCGGTTTCCATGGCAGCCATAAGGGCTGTTTCGGAATGGCTACATTGCACCTCAGTGTTTGACGGGAGAAACCATATAGAGGCCAGTTGAATCAAGGTTGGTACTACAGCTAATCCAAACATCCACTTCCAGCCACTTTGCAAATCAAACAAAATGTAGTTTATCGTATAAGATACAAGGATGCCTACAGTAATCCCAGCTTCGTACAGTGTTACCAAAAATCCCCTCCGCCCAGGGGTTACCATCTCCGACACGAGGATGCAGCAGGACATGGAGGATTGACACATGGCGAAGCCCACCGTGAACCTTCCAAACAAAAGGCTTTGGTAGGAGCTGATAAGCAGGATGAGACTTCCACTCAGCATTAGGACAATACTGAGCAGGATGGACTTTCTGCAGCCATAACGGTCGATCAAGCCTCCTCCCAACAAAGAGGCCAGCAGGGCCCCGATCAACAAGGAGCTGACCAGCGCCTCTTGCTGGATGCAGCTGAGTCCGAACTCGGCCTTGAGCTGCAGCAAAGCTCCAGAGATGATGCCAAGTTCGTAACCAAAAACCAGACCTCCCAGTGACGACACAACACTGGCCAGCTGGAGGGAAGAGCAACCTAAGATGATGGAGACATGCAGAAAGAACGTCAACATTCTCAAGGACACTCTTTTCATAATACATACATTTACACATAACAGTTGGCTGGTGAATTAGATTATGTAAATATTTAACTTATTTGCTCCCAAAAATCGTTTTCAGAAACGGGATGTCGCCAGTGCCAGCCGATTTAAGCATTTTGACTGATCTTTCAAGGTCCACAGAAAATGTTGTGTTTGGACTATGGAAACACACATACTACCAAAGAAGAAAGATTGAACTCTCATCTTTCATCAGAAAAAAAAAAAGTTTGTTTCTACCTTATTCTGTTCTTCAGTAATCAACAATAGAAAATGGTTACTTTCACCGAAATTCTCTCTTTTGAAACAAAAAACGGAGAAAAAGAGCTTTTTGTGAAACGATGTTTTTCTTTTTGTAACTTTCCCATGCGTGCAAGGAGACGCAGCAGGATTTGCACAACAGATTAGTTTCACTTGCGATGGCTCCTTTCGCGTGCAGACGTTACACTTTCTTGACGGCCTTTTTTTCCGGGGAATAGCAAGTAGCAGACTGTACCCACTCCTCCGATGAATATGCATTGGACTCGGGGCACTCTTCGTCGTCCGATTGAACGTCCGCCTGAGCGTGCTCGGTTGTGTGCCGCGTTTTCCGGTGTTAGCATCGCTAGCCGGTGAACCTTTATGACGTCGTCATAGCCGCCGCGTCAACGCTTGCAACTTCAGCGTCAACCTCGGAGTCACCATCATCATCATCGATGATGATCATCGTCGTCATCAATGTGCTCTTTAGCGTTGGTCGATGCTTTTCGTCTTTGAAAAAAACTGCTCGACCGTGAGCTGCTTGCAACCGGTCGCCATGTTTTCTTCCCTTCCCCAGCCATTGTCCCCTCTAGCCGGTGAGGCTTTATGACGTGATCATAGCCGCCGCGTCAACGCTTCCAACTTCGGCGTCAACCTCGGAGTCACCATCATCATCATCGTCGTCATCAATGTGCTCTTTAGCATTGGTCGATGCTTTTCGTCTTTGAAAAAAATGCTCAAGCGTGAGCTGCTTGCAACTGGTCGCCATTATGGCTTCCTCAGCCATTGTCCCCTCAACACTCTAGCTCCGCCTCACGTCTTCTACTGACGCCTACCCAATCTTGTCAAAAGAGAGTCATTGCTGCCATCTAGGGGCCAAAAATAGTCATTAGGCTAACTAGATCTGCTTGAAACTTTCACAGCAGCTGGCCAAGGCTTTCCTCCACCCGTTTCAAATATATATATATATATATATTGGATGACGTCTTTTAACGTCATTGGCGGCCCTCCGTAGGTTTTTACTTGACGTCTTTTAACGTCCATGGCAGTCAAAGAGTTAAATATTGGCATGGTCCCAAAAATGTATTTATATATATTTTTTAATGTTCTTTTATGCTAGAGCAGGGCTTTGATGCAGCCTCTGACCAGAAGAGGTCACTTAGAAAAACAGCCAGCAGGTGGGAGCAGGGTATAAGAGGTCAGCCAGCGCCATGTTGCAACAAGCTCTTTTCCGCAGTGTTTTGAACAAGTTTGTGAATAATGATAAAACTTAGCTATATTCTGATGCTAATTGCTGCAAAATGGAAACAGATACAAATATACTTTTTTTTTCCTGATGAAAGAAGAGACTCTAATCTTTTATTTTGCTCGGTATTTTAAAGCAATAGAACAGAATATTCTTTGGACCTGGCAAAATCAGTCAAAATCCAGACAAACAGCCAAGAGCGAGTTGAGAAAATGAGAAATGGGTAAATTGATACAATGGCTGTGAAGCAACAATATGTGAAAGCTTTTTGTTCAGTATTTTTCTACCATGTTGTTGGTTCAAAACAACAACAGAAAAATCCAAAAGGGTTAGGGTTAGATTCTGTTTGAAGCCGTTCCACAGAATGCTTGATCTCCTCTGTCTATTGACAGCTATGCAAATTCAAGAGACAGATATTAAAATGAAGCCAGCAACTGTCCCCACTTCATCCCATGTATAATACAGTGGTGACAAGTGAGGGCCCGCTAAGCCTTTCACACAATTAGCAGCGCTGACCTAAATTTACAAACTAAATTCTAATATTTCTTATACAAAATTTTATTAATTTATTCCCAACATTATGTTGTATTTACAAAATATTTTCCTTGCTTCACTACTTCCCGCACATCGCTAGCATTGGGCCAAAACTTTGTATCTCCAAAATGGTCACTTTTCAGGAGACTCCCAAAACGGCATCTTTTTGCAACTATTAATATTGCATCGTCAAAGAGAGCAACCCATTTTCAACACTTTAGATTGGTCAAAAATTTGTAAAAATGACACCCACGCATGTGGAATGACCAATAATATTTCTGAAAAACTATTTAATTTACCAAATTTCGACATATGAGGTTTCTGTCATGTTCTGGGGGGGGGGGGGGGGTTGTTTGTTATGGGTGCTCTTGTTATTAATATCTTGTGTTCCTGGTTTCTTCCCTCGTCTCGTTATGTCTAACCATGTCCACCAGTGTGTTTCTTCCCTTCCTCAGGTGTGTCTCATTAGTGTTGGTGTATGTAGTCTGTTTTTTCCAGTTAGGGTGGGTGCATTGTCTATGTTATGTGTGGAAGTTCGTGTGTCAAGTCATCGCCACAGCCAAGTCATCGCGGAACGAAAATAGGCAAAGGATTATTATTATTTTGGTGGAAGAGTCTTAAGCCGAGAATGCATCATTATCGCGCATGAAGGTAAAATATTTTTTATTCTAAATAATTTTTAGCCAATCAGCGCCAAAACCCAATAGGGAGTTTATTGGTCTAGCGGAGTACCTACCCTCAAGTAGGACTTCCGCTCGTCCCCATAAGTTCCTGTAAATGTGGCTCGGTTGGGAAGGCTCCTGCAGTGGAGACGCGCACATATGGGGCTGGCCCCGTAAATTTATCCTGCGGTGGAAACGGGCCTATTGTCACAGCCAAGTCGTCCACGTTACAGCCAAATCGACCTGGTCACAGCTAAGTCATCCTCGTCACAGCCAAGTTGTCCTCGTCACAGCCAAGTCGTCTTCGTCACAGCCAAGTCGTCCTCGTCACAACCAAGAAGCCATAGCCCCAGCAAGTCAAGTCAAGGCAAATCAAGTCCTGTCACATCATGCTTGTTCCAGTCATGGCGACCAGTCTACTCACATCCCGTCCATTCATGACGACCAGTCTACTCACATCCCGTCCAATCATGACGACCAGTCTACCCATGTCCCGTCCTGTCATGGCGACCAGTCCAGTCACGCCCTGTTCAGTCATGATGACCAGTCCAGTCACGCCCCGTATGGCAACCAGTCCAGTCATGGTTGTCTGCTCTCTTTTCTCCCTATGGTTAGTTAAAGTACCACGCATTGCACTTGATTCCTGTTCCACTGCCTTGTTCCACTTGGCTCAGATTATATTAAACATGACAAAATAACACTATTTAAAAACAAAACTTACTTAGCCATGGTAGAAGAGCCATGGTAGAAGTCACATAAATAATGTCCAAAAGCATATCGATGTGACAACAGGCAAGTGTGGCTATTGTTTACAAATAGGACTCAACTTAACTCTCCAGCGTAAACCCCCGTGATCTTGTGGACACTGACAGCTCATGCAACGCACGCAGTGTGAATTGTGGCCGTACGTAAAACGCACCGGGGCCGTTTCGCAGTCAGTGTGAATTGGGCATCATGACAGTTTCTGCCCAATGCCAGCAAATATGTAAATAATTGTTAAGATTTTTTTTTTGTGCAATCATTTTTCAGCATCTTTAATCTGCCCGAAGCCTTCAGACTCAGTAGTGCTGGCCGATGTAACTTGCATTCCAAATAGGATTGTTCTTTTTTTTAATCGATCCGATTTTAAATTTGCCTCTCAGAGCCTGCTAGCTGGTCCACAATAATGTCAGTGGGTTTTTTTCCCCCTCTGATTGGTTAGTCAGAAAAATCCAAGTCCCCACTGAAGGGCCAGGTGCCAAATGTCTGCCATTGCTTAACATGTGATCCACATGAAATATCTTAGCTTTGCATTGATTTGATGGTAATGCATAAAGAATTATCAATCAATTAGGAATTATGCAATTTAACTTTTAAATGAAAAGAGACATTGCTTACCCATTGCCAACCCGTTAAAAGTGCTGTACAGCCATATTGCTTAGGTTCTTCTTAGGCCCAAGGAGACGTTTGTTCTCTGTGAAACAAATGCAAAACATCAATCGACGTTCCACTAGAAGGAAATCTCCAGTACTTGCTCTCCTGGACTGGCACCCACAGGGAGACAGATTCCTGCTCATCTGAGCCTCTAGAGCCTGCAAGAGTGTGGGGGCAGCAAGGTCACCATGACAACCCCCTTGTTGATTGCTGTGATTTCATTACTGGCTCCACTTGAGATAAGCACAACAAAATGCAAGCACATCTACATTCACTTAGCTTGCTTGCATTTGAGTCAATACTAACACACAAATCAAATCTGTCCTTTGTTTACAATACCTGATAGTGTTCGACATGTGAAAATCACATGCTTTTGTGGTGATGCCTGGATAAGGCTGCAACGCCAATATTACACTACTTTGTTTTTCTCTTTCGTAGAATCAAAGGACAAATATTTTGATTGTCAGTAACTAATTCAAAACTGGGCACATTTTACAGTGCCGTGCCATTTGTGTAATACAAGCTGTTGAGACTTCTCATTTGCAAAACCCATTGAAAAGCAAAATGTGAAATACATTTTGCAATTTTTTGTACAGCTTCCTGCCAGAAAATAAAGAGATCCCAAATACAAAATACAAACAAACATGCAGTTGTTATGAAATTACAAAACATCTAACAGGTGTAATCAGGCTCCAATAGTCATCCCTTTCAATAGCGATAGCTACATTTTTAACCTGGATTTAAAAGCATTTTAAATGAGCCCCATGAAATATAGTAAACAAATCTAGTACAGTAATACGTCACATTATTATTATTATTATGATTATTATTATTATTATTTCAAATTAATCGATAGTCATTCAATAGCAAGCCCTATCTTTTTGGTTTATATATTAAATTAATTGATTTATGTATAAAAAAAAAAGAAAAGAAAGAAAGAAGCAAAGCTTGTATCATACAACTACGATAAAACTCATTGTAGCAGCATTATCCGTCTCACATGGAATTTATTGATTAATTTGTCAGGTCACGGTCAAAACCACATAATAGCTTTAAATTAAAGCTATTAAATTTGTGACGTGACGGGTTCTTCTACTCGCTAGAAGTGGATAGGCTCACTTTGTCAAAGGATAAACATTCTCAGCTAAAACATTTTTCCCATAAAACACACAAATCAAGCGCGCACGCGTGCGCACACGCACACACTGCAGCGACAAGTTAAACTTTAGGGTATGGTCCTTATCTTTTCCAAGTACTGTACATCGTGAGAGGAAAATAACTTACAAGAGTTTCCTCCTCGTGCTCCAGTAAAGTTTACGCTACGTGGCAGCAGGCGCGTGAAGTTGCAGCAAAAGGCGACAATGGCCGTTCGGGAAAATCAATAGCGTAACGTCACTCCTGTCACACTTCATGTGTGTGCATGTGTTCCAAATGTATTTAAATAGTTGTCTTGTTTTCCGACTCCCTTCACAAAGCGTTGGAGATGGATGTTGTTTGTCCTCACAGTGCGTTGTTAGTTCACTCCTGGAATTCGATATGCCTTCTTCTTCAACTCAGACTGACAAACGATCTGTTATTTTATTTAAAAGATACTTATGCCGTGTTTGGGCAGAGAGCGTTTCCTACACCCACGTATGGTATCATTTGCCATGGCGTTAACCCATAAAAACCCAGACTCGATTTTCATTGAAGGCAAACGACGAACACGTTTTGAAAAGTTTGTTTTAAAATACTGCCACCCAGTGGCAGCTGGTGGAGTATTCTACAGGGGCAGTGCTACCGTACGCGTACAGTATGCACCGTAACAACAACAACAATAATAATAAGGGGGGGGGGCTTCGCATAGTAGGCGGGGTACACCCTGAACTGGTTGCCAGCCAATCGCAGGGCACACAGAGACGAACAACCATCTACACTCACAGTCACAGTCACACCTATGGACAATTGGGAGTGTTCACTTAACCTGCCATGCATGTCTTTGGAATGTGGGAGGAAACCAGAGTAACTGCAGAAAACCCACGCAAGCACGGGGAGAACATGCAAACTCCACCCAGGAAGGCTGAAGCCTGGACTTGATCTCACGTCTTCTGCACTGGAAGGCGGTCGGCTAACCAGTCACCCACCGTGCCGCTCATTGTTATCAATAATAATAATATTATTAATAATAATATTATTGTTAATAATAATGTACACGATGCAATTTTGAGAGAAATTGTTTGTGAATGTTAATGGTTAAACTTGCTGAAACATGATGTGTGGAGTAATTTGAGATGACAATCATGACACTGAATGAATGAATGAATGAATGAATGAATGAATGAATGCAGATGGCAGGGACACACAGTTTATAGTGGCAGCCATCTTGAAGAAGGCGATCCGCAATGGTACCGCTCCTCACCTTCATTTATATATAGGTATAGAGCAGACATGGGCAAACCCCGGCCCGCGGGCCAAATACGGCCCGTTATGCGTTTCAATCCGGCCCGCCGAACTTATCCAATAGAGCTAGAAAAAAAATCTTTTTTTTTTTGTTCAGCTCAGTGGGCGAGTGGTTAGAGTGTCTGCCCTGAGACTGGGAGGTCGTGGGTTCAATTCCCGGCCGGGTCATACCAAAGACTATAAAAATGGGACTGATTGTCACTCTGCTTGACACTCAGCATTAAGGGTTGGAATTGGGAGGTTAGATCACCACATGATTCCTGAGCGCGGCGCTGTTGCTGCTCACCGCTCCCTCAGGGGATGGGTCAAATGCGGAGAACAAATTTCGCCCCACTTAGATGGGCGTGACAATCAGTGGATCTTATCTTATCTTATCTTATTGGATTTGGATTTGGGCATTTACAGCAGGAGACGGCACGGTTTTGTGTTGAACACAGCAATAATGTCCTGATAGTCCAGAGAATCGGTCAATTATTTTTTGAAAGAAAGCAGGGACAAAGAGTTCAGTCTATCAGTCAACATTGTGGCACTGTTGCGTGTTTTGATCCTTTTGACAGCTGAAGATAGTCTTTCTACATGTTGTCATGGGTGAGGTGAGGAGCGCGCATGCAGGAGACATTGTTGATATTTGTGAATACATCCCCGGGGCGTGCGTCGAGCACTTCTATGAGCGTTTCCTCGTTGGCCTTTGGCTTCTTTTTGAGCTGCTGCACAAACACCGTGTGCTATCCGTCCCCCACAGAGATAGAAAAGTGGTCAGAGACGGATTGGATGTACGCGCTTTGTCCTCAGCGTGTGACAGGCAGCAGCGGCTATCATGCAGCCGCATGTGTCACACGTACTGTGGGCCCGGGTTAAAAATGGGTGGGCCAATGGAAAAAAATTCTTTAACTTTACGCCTTGAATTGAAATCTATTAATAATAGATGCAGTCACCAGGTTTGACAGATCACAGTGTATGTGCTATTATAATCTATTTACATTTCTCCTCCCACTTTGCCAAATAGTGTGTAAATGCCGCATCTTGCATATTCATTGAGGCAAACGTACTACCTGGATTAGGGCTATTTTATAATAATCATAATAATAATAATAATACATTTCATTTAAAAACAGCACCTTTCAGAACACCCAAGGTCACTTTACAAAGCATAAAAACACAGCAAAAGTTGAGCTAAAACAATAAAAATGAAGCTATTGGAAAAGCTGTTTTAAATAAGTGGATTTTGCACATTTGAAAAACGCAGTCCTTAGTGTACACTATAAGTAAATTGGGTTGTACATTTATCTGTGTGTTTTTACTGTGCTATGAGGTCCAAATGCTCCTGGTCCGGCCCATCTGTCAAAATTTCAAACCCATTGTGGCCCGCAAGTCAAAAAGTTTGCCCACCCCTGGTATAGAGACTTTTGTGCATGAGCACACTTACAACAATAATAATAATAATAATAATTATAATAATAATAATAAATACATCATAACTTGAAATTTTAAGTGATTTTCAAGCGGTTTATTTTGTTGAAAATGTCAGACGTGATGCAATACTAAATAATCAGTCGTGTTGAAAATGGTCTTCACTCTGAAAAACAGACACCAGTTAAATGTAGGAGACTAGCATGTATCATAAATATATAATATGCAACCATATATTATTATACATGTAAAATATTATGTAAAACTTTTCAAGTTTACATTGAAAATGTTAAAATTTTTGGGGAAAAATAATAGTTGGAGTGATGGCTTAAATGAACTTAACATAAAGTTGGAATGTTTTGACTACAGTATGTCTCAATATAGGATATGTATTTTATAATATATATTTTAGAGGTGAAAATGTGCAATACTTGGTCAGAAAAAAACATCTATAGCCTACTGCATATACGGTGCCTTGAGGAAGTGTTAGCCCCCTTGAACTTTTTTACCTTTTGCCATATCTCAGGCTTCAAATATAAATATACAAAATTTGATTTTGTGTGTGTGTGGAAAATCAACACCAAATGGGACACAATTGTGAAGTGTATTAACATTCATATGATATTTTAAATTTTTATTATTTAAAAAAAAATTTTTTTTTACAAATGAAAAAAAGGACATACAACCCCACCTCCCAACTAATACTGTAGTTGTCCTATGGAGGGACGGTCGGGTCTTAGTAGGTTAGCTTTGGTCTGACACTCCCTACATTTCAATATGATTGATCGTACACCGTAAGATCTTTAAAGCTTGTGAAATATTTTTATATCCTAATGCTGCTTCAAATTTCTCCATAACTTTATCCCGGACGTGCCTGGTGTGTTCCTTAGTCTTCATGATGCAGTTTGCTCACCAATATCCTTTTAACAGATCTCTGAGACCATCACAGAGCAGATGCATTTACATCGAGACTAGATTACACACAGGTGGAGTTTATTTATTATCATAAGTAATTTAGGTCAACATTGGGAAAAATATTTTTACATATATGTAATAAAGTAATATTTAAAGTAATCCATAAAAGTACCCATACCTCATAGCTCTTCTGTTTTAAAGCTGTTATAAAGCTGTTTGCAACCTTGATTAGGAAAAGGGTGCCCTGTCCGGTTTGACAATCATGAACTATGAATGTTATTTAAACAGCAAAGTAAATAAGGAAGATGGAATGATGAACTAGTTGAGCTGTTTAGTCTTTGCCTTTTACTTGTCTGACGTGTGCTTACTGTAGTTGTAGATTACAACTGTTATTTGAAACAACTGGTAATTGAATCACTCCTGGCCCTCATGGACAAGTGGTATAGAAAATAGATGGATGAAGTGTTTATTCATTTACACAGTCACATGCACAGACAGATCGTGATGCTCCAGCACCAGCCCTTTTGTTGTGGAATATAAATAAATAAATAAAAAAGTGCACTTTCTAGCTCATTTCCCCGTATATTCATCAATATTAAAATAAAAGTAATAATAAAATAAAATTCACAATGTCTCTCCAAATAAAGTTCTGGAAATTCAGTAGACGTTGTCAAGAATACAAATAGTCTGTTTGACAGCTGTATTACTGTAGGTAGGTACCGACCCATATTGGAGTCATGGGAAATGAAAAATCTTCGGACAAAAGTAAACAATAGAACATGAAGTATTACCGTTTCCAAAATATCCCCTGGAAACAAGACTGGAAGATTTGATGTAAGACAAATTCGGCAAAATAGTAATTTTCCTCTTATTTTGTTTGTAAAGGTAACATCTTATCAGTAAAATATGACACCTATTTCCACACCAGTAGGTGGCGGTAATGCGTAACGTGATTTGCCATAATAACCGAGAAGAAGCAGACCCGAAAAAAAAACATGGCAAGTAACAGCGGAGTAGAGCCACCCGACTTTCTTAGAACAGCAGAGTTATTAACTCTTTTACTGCCAAAGACGTTAAATGACATTCTGCAAAAACCTACGGAGGAGCGCCAAAGACGTTAAAAGACGTCCTCCCATTTTTTTTTTTGAAACGGGTGCAGGAAAGCCTTGGCCAGCTGTGGTGAAAGTTTCAAGCAGATCGAGTTAGCCTAATGACTATTTTTGGCCCCTAGATGGCAGCAATGACTCTCTTTTGACAAGATTGGGTGGGCGTCAGTAGTAAAAGGCAAGGCGGGGTGAGAGCGTCGAGGAGGAGATGAGAATTGAGGAGAAAGAAAAAATGGCGACCGATGGCAAGAAGCAGCTCACGCGTGATCGTTTTTTTCAAAAAGGAGAAGCATCAACTAGTGCTAAAGTGCACGTTTATGACGACGGTGATGATGATGGTGACAACAAGGTTGACGCCGAAGCTGCAGCGTTGACGCGGCGGCAGCTTCGATCACGTCCTAAGGCCTCAGAGCCTAGCGGTGCTAGCGCTGGAAAACGTCGTGCACGACCGAACACTTCTGCACGCGAGGACGTTAAATCGGCCGAAGGTGATGATGATGGTGACAACGAGGTTGATGCCGAAGTTGCAGCGTTGACGCGGCGGCAGCTTCAACCACGTTTTAAGGCCTCAGAGGCTAGCGGTGCTAGCGCCAGAAAACGTCGTGCACGACCGAGCACTTCTCCGCACGAGGTCGTTGAATCGGACAACGACGAAGAGTACCCTGAGTCCGATGGATATTCTTCGGAGGAGTGGGTACAATCTGACCACGGAGAAAGTGATTCGGACAGTATTTTATCCGCAGAAGACTGCGAAGCTAAGCACAAACTTGCTATGAGATACTTTTCCGGCATGCTGCTAGCACCTCGTGTAACGTGAATGTGCAATTCATAGATCGTGGATCGTGCTCACAGCGACGTCCCGCTGCAAAGACGACAAAGAGAGGTATATAAAAAAAAGTGTTTTCAATACACCGCAACAACAAAAGAAAACGGTCTTTCGATATTATTGTAATTATATATATTTCTTTCAGCTGCAGCTCAGAGTGCCGCTCCTCAGAGTGAGCAAAATAAAGGTCCATCGACCAGTGGATCCCAGAAAAAAGGTAAACATATATATTTATATATATATATATTGCATCACACTGATCTAAAATTAATGTTATATGATATTGAAATGTATATTTGCAGATCCCAAAAATTCTGGCTGGCATGAAGCAGGCTGGCAGCCAAACGCATTCCCCTTTACTGCGGCGCCAGGACCGAGAGGTGCCGCAGCAGAGCTGAATTCGACCCGGCCAGTTGACTTCCTGCAACTCTTCATCACGGACGAGCTTCTGCAGCACATTGCTGATCAGACAAACTTATATGCACGTCAGTCTATGCAAAAACGGGCTGAAAGTCTGCCACACTGCAGGAGTCATGCTTGGAAGCCAGTGTCTGTGTCCGAACTCAAAACTTTTTTTGCACTGCAATTTCTTACTGGGTATATAAACAAGCCCAGTATAGAAATGTATTGGACTCAGGACGAAATAGAGACGACACCATTTTTCAGTCGCGCGATGCCTCGAAACCGCTTCCAGCTCATCTGGAGTTTCCTGCACTTCAACAACGAGACACACAGTTCAGACGACAAACTATTTAAAATTCGTCCTGTGTTCAATCACGTTGTCAGCAAGTTCAAGGAACTGTTTCAACCAGACAGGAATGTCTGTATTGATGAGGGAATGATGAGTTTCCAGGGACGTCTTTCGTTCTATGTGTACAACCCCCAAAAGCCGATCAAATATGGGATCAAGTCGTACATTTTGTGTGACTCCCAAACCGGGTATTGTTTTAATATGCAACCATATGTCGGTATCAGTTGTTCTCTCCCTGATACAGTGTTCAACTTACTGGATTGTCTGCCAGGAAATGGGTACACACTATTTATGGACAATTTTTATAATTCTATTGCTTTGTGTGAACGTCTCCTGGCAGCACGTACCAATGTTTGTGGAACGCTGAGGAAAAACAGGGGTGAACCCAGTGAGATCACATGCCTAACCAACACTGGCCTTGGGGTGGGGGGGAAACTGGTAAGGCACAACACGAATGTTTTGATTGTGGCATGGCAGGACAAACGTTTGTTGAGGCTGGTGACAACGTTTCATAAAGATGAAATGCGGACAGTGGAGGTGCCTTTCCAAAAACCCATTTGTGTTGTGGACTACAATTCCAAGATGAATGGAGTGGACAAGATGGATCAAAACATCTTGTACCACCCATTCACACGTAAAACTTTGAAGTGGCACAAAAAGTTTGTTGCATATATGTTCCAGATATGCATGTTCAATGCATACATATTGCACAAAGCAAAAAATCCTGGGAAGCGTCAACACTTTTTGGAGTTCATCCAGCAGGTGGTGAGAGGGTGGCTGTTGCCACAAGACCAGGAGGAAGTTGGGATGGAAGGACATGAGGAAGCCAGACAAAACACCAGGTCACCACATAATGATCCTGAAAGCCGACTTGATGGCAACATGGCCAAACACACGCTGCAACACATTCCTGCTACTCCCCGAAAAAAAAAGCCAGCAAGAAAGTGTAGGGTCTGCACACGAAAGGGCATTCGCAGTGAAACAAACCTGTGGTGCAAATCCTGCTGCATCCCCACCCAGGGGAGTGTTTCACTGTATACCACACAAAAAGAAAAATTGTGTAGTTCAAACTCCACACAATTGTAAATAGTCACACATGCACACCTTTGTAAATACTTTGTCAAATTGTTACGCTGTTCTGTAAATAAACTGTTATTTTGCAAACTAAAAACACTTTTTCATTGTTGGTGGTGGTGTATTACAGAAGTAAAGCACTATTTAGATGTTTGTGGCATCATTTATGGACAAAAAGAAGTGTAGAATTCACTAGAGTGCATGAAATAACATCATTTCACAAAAAGCTATTTTTCTCAGTTTTTTCTTTCAGCATTGTTTGTTTCCAGCATTTCGGTGAAACTAACCTATTTTCTATTGTTGATTGCTGAAGAACGGAATAAGGTAGAAACAAACTTTTTTTCTGATGAAAGATGAGAGTCCAATCTTTCATTTGGTAGTATGTGTGTTTCCATAGTCCAAACACAACATTTTCCGTGGACCTTGAAAGATCAGTCAAAATGCTTAAATCGGCTAGCACTGGGGACAACCCGTTTTTGAAAACGTCTGGCAGTCAGAGTTAAAGCAAGGCGCAGAAGCGCGAGTGTACCGGACTGTGTTTCTTGGGAGGCCGACAATTGCGAAAGAAAGGTTCCCGAAACGTTACAGAAACCTAGTGTTGGACGAAAAACTGACACATCGTCGGACTGTGCAGGAGGTTTGTTCTATTCTGCGCTGTTGGAGAACAGGCAAGTACAGAAGTTAAGCTTACGAAGATAACAGATTAATGTCAAGTGTTTGGGTTGAATAAATTCAGACGTTGTCAGTACCAGATGTGATCAGGCTGCCAGATTGTATCGGGGTCGCCTACCAATGACGTTACGCTACAGGATTGGCTGGAAATTTTCCGGCTGACGTCAAATATTGTAAAATAAAGTATATATTTTAAATAACAAATGTATGGACTGCTATTGCAAAATGTAAATAAACATAAGAATATAAAAGCAAGATATATTGAATAAATTAAATAGATTGAATGAATGATACACAAATTAACTGGGATGTGACAAATATTGTCAGATTGCTAATGTGTTATTATTATATTTAAGACTGTTTTTGTGATGTATTATGATTTGTGAACAGCTAAAAAAAGAAACCAAACCAAAGTGAATACATTTCACTCGCGCGTTTCGTTAGCGCCGTTATACTGACGTCATTGGCAAGCCCGAAGACGCTTCACTCTATTTTATTATTGGGGCTCCGGAGTGAGTTAGCTTCCCCGCCTGGGAGACCATATATGTGTGTAAGTGCACCAAACAAAACAACAACCCTCTATTCTATTATTTCTTCAATCTTAAAGTATCCTGCTTTTATATTCTTAGGTTTATTTTTGTTTTACAATTTCAGTCCATACATTTTGTTATTTAAATGACATCTTTAATATTTTCTTTCCAATGTTTTGGTATCAACCAGATAATTTCCAGCCAATCCTGTATCGTGACGTCATCGGTAGGCGACCCCGATACAATCTGACAGCCTGATCACATCTGGTACCAACAACAGCATTTCACAAGGTACAAAATGAAAATTGCATGTGACAAATGGCTCCCAACTCGTATCGTATACTTGACTCACCTGAATTATATTTTCAACAAAAAACGAAAAAACACACGTTTCATGTTATGTTCATTATCACACCTGTGTAGTATTTTTTATATATATATTTTTTTACAAATCTTGGTTAAGTTTTAGGGAGCAACTTCACAGCCAGTTTATTTTTAAAATCTCTTTTTAGGTGTATCGACCCCTGTAGTTTACTTTGTGGACTACAAATTCCACTGCATTTTCTTGGAGGAAATCGTGGTTTCTTCGACAGTGCGTGACCACATTGCTTCCGCTCATCTTACTGGTTCCTCCTGTCCTGTTGTGGAGCTGGAGCATCTGGTCAAGAAGATGGGCCACATCCTGGCCAAAATGCACAATGAGGATGTCATCCATGGCGACTTGGCCACCTCCAACATGCTGCTGTGTCCACCAGGGGATAGCGAGTCCGACCTGGTCCTCATCGACTTTGGTTTAAGTTACATCTCGGCTCTGCCAGAGGATAACGGGGTAGATTTGTATGTGCTGGAGAAAGCTTTCCTCAGTACTCATCCCAACACAGAAGCACTGTTTGAGACACTACTGAAGAGCTACACAACCTCATCCAAAAAATCAGAAGCAGTCATTAAAAAGCTTGATGAAGTTGTTTGAGGGGGACAAAACGGTCAATTGTGGGATGAAACATAACTAAAAAAAGAGGATTTTTCTCATCGGTTTATCAGTGGGCGTTAATATTTTTTTTAAACTGAATTATGTTAAACAATTCTGGCAAGAATTTGCTCGATTGTTTGGAGTTCATTCAATTCACCCTATGGCATTATTCTGCTCAAAACGTCAACATTAAAGGTTTTTTGACTGCCTGTTTAGTGTGCGATGCTGTTTGAATTTTTTAAAACTTTTTCCTTGGCATCTGCACCTCCTGCACTATTTGGTGTGCGTTGCCTTTCCTTTCCCCCCCCCAAAACAGATCAGAACATTCTGAGTGATTGCCATAATATTCCATTCATTTTCCGAAATGCTTATTCTCACTCGGGTCGTGAGCTTATTAAAAAAAATAATAATAATAATCACAATTATGGATAATTTGGTAATTTTATCATTCAAGGGATTTTCCATGTAAAATGATTTGCGGTTCAGATAATGAATGGATGGAAATAGAACTAGATGCAGTGTTATTTTGTTCTGAATATCTATAACATTTTCATGGTGCATTATATATATATATATATATATATATATATATATATATACAGTACAGGCCAAAAGTTTGGACACGCCTCATGCAATGCATTTTCATGAATTTTACATTGTAGATTCTCACTGAAGGCATCAAAACTATGAACACATGGCGTTATATACTTAAAAAAAAGGTGAAATAATTAAAAAAGTTTTATATTCTAGTTTCTTCAAAATAGTCACCCTTTGCTCTGATTATTTTTTTTGCACACTCTTGGCATTCCCTCAATGAGCTTCAAGAGTAGTCACTGAAAGAGGCTAATTATGTGTCCTCTTTTGCGTGTTCCAAAAACTTGAAGACAGATTTCTTGTAAGAAAAACTCCTTGCAAGGATGATTTATTTCAGAGAATTCTCCGGTCACGGCAACACTCAACATCACGTAACAGGTGGAATTAAAGGGTGCGCGTGTGCCCCCTCCCTTGGGGAAGAGGGCTTCTTATAGTATCAAGTTTTGAAAGTAAAACGCCTTTACTCCTCCTCTCATGATTAAGTAAATATATTATATAACAGAAGAAACAGATTGAAAAACTGAATTCTCAGTTGCAGCTGTGTTCATCTCTAGACAAAATATACTCTCAGGGTACTTTTCCCAAAACAGAATCTAGAGTGGCCGTGAGTGATGATGCGAACAGAGTCAGTGGTCTGTGTGTGTGTGTGCTCTCCCGAAGAATATGTTCTCACAAACAGAATGCGTTTTCGCACAGAACACTGAGAAGGAATT
Organism: Vanacampus margaritifer; assembly: GCF_051991255.1. Lineage (NCBI taxonomy): Eukaryota > Metazoa > Chordata > Actinopteri > Syngnathiformes > Syngnathidae > Vanacampus > Vanacampus margaritifer. Next base: position 24,622,531 of record NC_135439.1, on the reverse strand, counting down.
TTTAGACGAAAACAAGGTTAAGGTCAAATTATACTGTGTTCAACACTATTCCACCTGCTCTACACATCCATAAAACATTTCAACATGGTTAATATATAAAATAAAGAATTAAAAATGTTAATAATGTCTAACATCACCTGAAAGGGGGCAGCACGGTGGCTGACTGGTTAGCACGTCCGCCTCCCAGTGCAGAGGACGTGAGATCGAGTCCGGGCTTCGGCCTTCCTGGGTGGAGTTTGCATGTTCTCCCCGTGCTTGCGTGGGTTTTCACCGGGTACTCCGGTTTCCTCCCACATTCCAAAAACATGCATGGCAGGTTAATTGAACTCTCCAAATTGTCCCTAGGTGTGAATGTGAGTGTGGTTGTTCGTCTCTGTGTGCCCTGCAATTGGCTGGCAACCAGTTTAGGGTGTACCCCGCCTACTGCCCGAAGCCAGCTGGGATAGGCTCCAGCACCCCCGCGACCCTAGTGAGGAAAAGCGGCCAAGAAAATGGATGGATGGATGGATCACCTGAAAGGGTTTTCCAACTGTATAAGGACTTCCCAGAGTGTGTGCAACATTAGAGCAAAGGGTGGCTATTTTGAGTTTTAAGTTATTGCACTTTTTTTTTTTAAGTATATAACTCTACATGTGTTCATTCTTAGTTTTGACACCTTCAGTGAGAATCTACAACGTAAATATAAAAATGAGAATAAAGCAAAAACATTGAATGAGATGTGTGTCCAAACTTTTGCCTGTACATATATACACATATATATATATATATATATATATATATATATATAATTATTTTTTTAAATCAACTATCAACTAAATGCTTCAACAACAAACATGATTCAGTAGTGTATTTGCATTAGCAGCACAAACCCCAACATGGGTAACAATGCTTTAATGTTAAGTTTGTGAACGATACCATACTAATTACGTATTAATTTTCAGTAGAACAAGCCACATTTTTATGTAACTGTAGTGTCCTCCTTAAATTAGTTTGTGTATTTTTTAAAATCCGCTTTAAAGAAAAAAACAATCTAAAACATTTCGAAACCCATCAAATCAAGCAAGTTTTATAAATATTTGGCAAGAACAGCATTTGATATTCATAAACGTGTGTAGGCGCAGTCATTTACTACGATTATCTTTATTATATGTACAAATAAGTCTTATTTATCAACAGTTGTAAGGCATAGAAGAGAGACAGTAGACTGAACTAAGCAAAGGGGGATGTTTCAATGGGAGACAGCCTTCATATTAATGCAATCATAAAATGTGTCCTGGAATGAATGTGACCAATTTAGCTTATTTTGGATCTCCATCTTCAGGTATATTCAAAATGTAAACAAGCCCCAGACAGGAATTATTTTTCACAACACGACTGATACAACAAGGGAGATGCAACAGTTTTGTGAAGGAGTGTCCAGTCCAGAAATCATTCAAAGTCTCTGTTGGTGATAACCATGGGAGCCACCAAGGTCCAGATGTATAGGGCCAAACACAACCAGCTGGAGGTGATCTTCACCCACACTGCTGGCCACTTCTTGGTTACGGTGTAGTCTGCATTTGGACTAGGAGGATAATAACATAACGACATTAAAGAAATTGAAAAATGCACTAGAGTGGATAACGTGCATTTGAGCAACTGATGAAATGTTTGCAAGAAAAGAATAAATAAAAAATAATGTTAACACTTTAGAAAATGTTTGTTTGATTTTTAACATTGTGTTCACATGTTTTTAACATATTTCAAAACTACAAAATGAAGTGCAAAAAACATTTACCCAAAGAAAAATGAACTTTTATTAAGGTACAGAAAGTAATGTTTTTTTCTGGCAACCATTCATCATCACTGCCGCTGTCATCATCCCCAGTTCCCCACTTGAGTCAGATGGTCAACTATCCTGTAGGTTTTGCTAGAATGCTCTGCACCTGACCACTACAAATTATAAGGACCAAGAGCCTCGTGTATGAAGGGTGCGTATGCACAAAAACGTGGCGTATGCACCTTTCCACTCACGTCTAGATGTGTCAAGAGTGAAATGAGTGTGGGAATGTGCGGTTCTTCACGGCAACTCCTTGGCTGGCGTATACAAGTTGCTGTAACCTTAATTTCCTATCCAACAATTAATTAAGGCCAACAAGTTTCACATTTCATTTTTTAAGAGGACGTTATGCCAACATGCTCCAACAGACATAAAAGATTTGTTTGACTTATTTCAGATGACTTCAGTCTCCACTCTCCGGCCAATGTCTTTCCACGAGTGGACCTTTTTCTTTGTTCAGACGAGTGTATGTGATATGTAATTGTGTTGATTGTGTATGTATGTTGTGCGTGTATGAGTGCACAAGGTCATTAAATTCAGGGGCATTACAGTATGAAAGCCACGCAAGTCTTAGTACATGAGTTCCCAGGATCCTTACTTTCGTATGAGGACTAAAATCCATATTATAATATTGCTATAATAAAAAATAAATGATGATTTAAAGCAAAAAATAAAAATACTACAGATTAAGTATTTTCAAAAGCAACAAAGTTACAGCAATACTAAGTTGTAGTCACAATACAGCTAATGATGTCCAAAGTCAAATTTAGTGGACTTATGATCAATCGCCATGTCCTCAAATTACAAAATCAATACGGATATTTCAACAATTATATTAGTTCTTAGTTTTTGATGTCCCAATATTTTTTTTTTTTACTTGCAAGGGCCTTCTGGAATAGAAGGAATAGACACTTAATCATTCATTCATTGCACGTCACATCTGAACTTCTGTTGGCCATCTTGTTGTTGGTCTTTTTTTTGCACTTACAAACGTTGACCATATAATATATATAGGGTTCGTACACCTTTCCCATGGCCAAATTCAAGCACTTTTTAAGGACTTTCAAGATAAATTTTCCAGTTTTTCCAGTACCCTTGAGCTACTGGCGTGCTGTCTTTTCTGCGCCTGCCTGTCTCCCTCCTCGCCTACTAGCTTTGTTGCTGCAGCGTGTCAGCTCTCGCTAATAAATTTAATGAGAATACTCTAGTGGACCGAATCAAATATGCTGTACCAAAATGTATTAACACACTCACGTATATTACACCCTTAGTGTTTACCTTACATCATATGCGCTAAAAAGCTGATCTTATATTTTTAGTTGAGTGAAGTTCTTCTCAACATTATAATTTATCACAGAAAAATGCTTACTTTTTTCCTTTCATAGCCTATAATAACAGTGCGTAATTAACATGTAATCTAGCGCTGATAGACATCTCGCAGTTTAGATCTGGCATGTACCAAAAGGTTAGCAAACAAATCCTAGCTAACGTTAGTTAACTTTGTAGGGCTAGTAATTCTGTGGCTTACTTTGTATGACTCGAGAGAGATGACTCCGATTGTAAAAAGCTGAATTTCCTTTTTACATACCGTGCAGCAGGCTACAAGTGGATTTGGTGCATGTTTTATCTAAAGTTTGTATTGTTCATTTTCTCGCCAATGTTCATTAAAACGAAAACCTCCCGGCATGTTGGACCGAGGCACCACTGTCTTCTTGGGGGCGACAATGTCACCGGATGCACGACAACAACCCAACGTAAAGGCGCGTGCAAAGCCAACACATCAAGTTGCTTTCATTTTTTAGGAAACGTATTTTATTTTTTTCCATTTTATATTTAGCCTATGTTAAGTCGAGTATTTCAGTATTCGAATACTCAACTCTATGCTATAGAGTACTCGAGTAGTCATTTTAAAATATATTTTTGCTTGGATAAAGATTATTTTTAAGTTCACAACAAAAAATAACACATTTTCACTTAAAGAAAAAACAATTGGTTCCTTTTTTCTTAAATTAGTTTATTTTTTCAAATTGTATTGTAATTTACATTATATGCGAGGGTAGTGCATTAATGAATTTGGACCAGCTGAACAGTAATAAGGCAAACAAGGAATCTTATTCCTTCGCGTTACAGGTTCAAATATACTGTATATGGTGCACAAAATATTTTTGCATGGTCCTCAAATGAGCACCAGAGGTGATTGTTTGGTGATAATTTTTGTTGTTGTTTGGTACTTTTTTGTTTCGCCAGAGTCAGCACCACCTGTGGTCTTCATACTAGCAACGTTCTTATATCCAGCACAGTGGAGGGAAGGGAGGAATTTGTCCTGATTTAGGAGTCCAAAGAACAGCTAATAGTGTTTTATTTTTTGTTCATAATATCAGCATAGTTTAAAAATAAAGGGAAAAAATGGACACTGTAGACATGTTTTCGTATTAATCTTGATTAAGCAGTGAATAAATATTTTTTGCAGACGTCAATTTGATGTGACTGATTAATTTTTTTTTATCAGTTATCTGTTTTTATCTAAACTTTTAGAACAAACTATACCAGGTTTACACAAGTGGCAATGCAATTTACTGCCTTTATAAAACAAAAATACATTAAATTCATATTTAGCACATTTGAGTTAGCCTACCATGTTGGTGTGGACCTTAATTGGCAACCGTTTGAGTATATGCACATGGCAGCTTTAGCACAGTACTCTGAGCAGTGTCCGGTGCGCCATCTTTTTGCATAACGCAGGACTTTCGCGTGGCAATGTACTTTGATGGGCTATCGAAGCCGCGGTCGTCCCCTCGGTGTCGTCCCGACGTTCAGCGGCAAGGCCACAGCGGCCACCGCTTGAAATCTAGCAACCGACCGTTTCCACAAGAGAAAACAAAGTCAAGCCAGCCACATAAGATTTGTTCATTTGTGACGCAGTGGCAATTTCAAAATTAAAGCATCATATGTAATACTTTATGGACATCGATGACTTGGGAGTCTTTGATTCTGAAATTAACCCGAGGAAGCAATTATAGTGGCTGCTAGCTTGAATTTGACTTTGAGAGGCTGCTCTGCCCGCAGATTGTTGAAATAAACGAGTACTTGAGGCAGGAAAAAGCCTAATAATAATTATTATTTTTTTTTAACCTTATTTACTCAGGACTCGTTTAACCCCTAATTGAGTCAGACATGATGAACACTTTCAAGCGTTTACAAGCATTTCACCCAAAATTCAAGCATTTTTCAAACCTTGAAAACACAACAATAAAATCCAAGCATTTTAAGCACCCGTACGAACCCTATATATAATATGGATGGCAGTGCATGTCAAGATTACACTAGTGTCCATTGGAGTGGCTAATGGCCAACTATGGCAAAAATATTCATTTATATGGGAGAAAACAAAATTTCAATAGCTGTCCACTATAGCAGAAGTCCCCAACCCTGGTCCTCAGGGACCGGTATGCAGCCTGTTTTCCATGTCTCCCACAGCCAACACAGGTGGAGATCGTTATCAGCCTTCTCCAGAGATTGCTGATTAGCTGATGATATGAATCACCTGTGTTGGCTGTGGGAGGCATGGAAAACAGGCTGGATACCGGTCCCTGAGGACCAGGGTTGGGGACCTCTGCACTATAGTAACCACTATCCGTGAAAGGGTTAATTGGTGTTTATAAAACTGGGTAAACATAACTCAAATATCAACATTTTTTAGAGGGGAGTTGAGGTTAAGTGCAAAAAAAATCTTGAGACTTGGATTTTTTTTTGTAAAGATAGTTTGTCCTTGCATCAGTCTAGTATATGATGGATTGATTGATTGTACCAAAGCAGCACATTTAAAACTAGAACAATGACTTCATATGTGATGGTCATCGGCTCATCATGTGACAGTTTAGTTGGGCACGTAAAGCGGATTTAATGTGACAGGCTATTTGCACCTTCTTTGGTTGGCATCAGCCAATTGCAGTTAAAGAAAATAGATCGTATGGATGGTAGAATAAAATCCATCTACAGTATATTCGTATCAGGTAAGAATGAAAAAAAAAAGGTTTTGGGGGGCAAAACCCCTTTATTTTATTATTAGTTTAGAGGCAGTATTTTGTGGAAGATTCAAAGTATTGTGAAATAAAGAGAACTCGCAAACGACTTTGTCTTTCTTTCTTCTAACAGCAATATCAAAGTAGGTCTTCAAATGTGATGGCAGTACTGACCTGTACCAGTTTGTGAGGGTCATCATGATGTAAAGAGACGCCAGGAAGAGCATGAAATGAAAAAATGAGTAGCTGTATTCGACCAACTCTCCTTCACTGTCCGCCACCCGTCTCCTTCCAGTCTCCCCCTCCATTGATTCCTGACTACCACCTTTAGCCAGGATGTCCGAGTCTTTCGTGGCAATGGTCAGTTTGCTCATCTGGCTGGCGCTGGATGAGCGAAGGCTGGGGGAAATGCAACACAAACACTGATTTAACAGGTTGTTATACCACTTTCATTTAAAGGTAAACTGGCTAACATTTGAGATCAAACACATTTAACTTGCTCCCAAAAATGTATAAACATGTTCTATTTTATATTGCCATGGTCCCCAAAAACTTATTTATAGGCGTTTTTTAAAAACGTTTTTTTTAATGCTAGAGCGAAGGCTTTGATGCAGCCTTTGACATCAAGAGGTCGCTTAAAGCATAGGTAGTTATTAAAAAATAAAAATAAAGATCAGACTGACAAACATGTTAAATACAACACAAATTCAATTACTGCTAAAATAAACATGACAAGGATTAACATCCTTATAACTTCATTAAAACAACACTAAGGAACTTTCAGTTTACGTTGATTATGGCGACACCATATGAACAAAAGCGGTATTATGTCTGAAGTTAAGACCACATTTCCTATGAGGACAAGCGCATTGTGTTGTTTTTTAGCTCACTCGAGCGAGTGAAATCCGGGCCAATGTTGATCCTTGACTGTCCTTTCATCTAGGGTAGCGGTAGCTTTTGACGTATGCCATAAAGCAGTCAGCACATTTGTAGTTTTTTTGTGTGGCAGTGTTCCTACCATCCTTAGTGCCAGTAAAAATGATACAGGCCTCAGGCCATGGCATAGGTACCATTCAACTAGTTTTAAGTCTTTGTTTCATCAGAAGAGTTAAGAAAATATTTTATTAAGGTCAAAAAGTTCCTTAGTGCTACTTTAACTGAATCACACAATGCATTCTGGGAACAATATATAAGCAAAATAGGTAGATATAACACGTCCGGAACTCATACAGGCAAAGTGTTGCCACGTTCCATTTGCATTACAGTTGAGCCCCATCTGTACATGCTTAGAAGTAAGAACTCCAGAAATATGGTCTACATATATAGAATATTTTAACCTAATTCTGGTTATTTAATTCTGCCTGTTAGCGAGAGCCACCACATCGTGATAACTTACATTGATGTCTCTGCATTTGGCAGTTTGTTACTAATGGTTGTGTTTTTATAGTCAGGAACCCAGTTGCTGCCAACAGGATCGAACAGATTCACCTCCAATGGGCACTAAAGGCTAATATTCGGATTCACTGCATGCCAGGGGACTAACGCTACAGGTGCTGTCCCCCCTGGCTGGGCGTGGGCGGGTCTGCCCCTCTGTTGGCTGCTGGGTGGCGGGTGCGTCTTGGTCGTTCCCTGGGTCTCGTGGTGGGTGCTGTGTTGCGGGGCTCTCCCTGGTGTCCAGGGCGGCGCCGCCCCGGGGCCTGTGGGCCGCCGGGGTGCCCCGTGGTTCCCTCTCCCCTCCCCCTTCCTCCCCCTTGCTTCCTCTCCCTCTTCACCTCTCCCCGCCCGTCCTCCACCTCCCTGTCCCTTCTCCCTCGTCGCCCTTCCTCCTCCTCTCCCCCTCTCTCTGCGGCCCTGCTGCTGCCTCCTGCCCTTCCTGTCGTCTCCTTCCCCCGTCCCCTCCCCCTCCCCTGTCCGCCCTCCCCCCCCTCCCCTAGGCCGGGGGTTCCGTCCGTGGCCCGGGTCTCGGCGCTCCGGGGGCCGGGGGAGTGGTGTTGTGCCCGCCCCGCTCCGGAGCGGGGGTTGTGGGCCGGTGGGGTGCCTGGTGGGCCTGCAGTGCCCCGTCCTGCTGCGTTGGGTTGGGGGCGCGGGCCGCGTTGGGGTGGGGGGCGCTCCTGCTCCGGGGTTTGCTCTCCGGCCGGTGGCCCCTGCAGGGCCCGGGGGTCGTCCTTTGGCGCGGCCGCGGCCTGGGGGGCCCTGAGGTGTTGCGCTTGCTCTGTCCTGGCGGGGGTCGACGGCTCCCCTCTTTGGTGGAGATTTTCATGCATGCTAGATCCACCACACCAGCATCTATTGAGACTCAGACAACTTGTTTCTCCCTCAGGTCATTGATTCGGTGGAGGCTGGTGTCTGTGGATCTCACTCTGCTTCGTCTGTCCTTTCTACCTTTCCTCAGTTTCTCCTTTGGGCCCTTGAGGTTTCCCTGATGTTGGAGTTTGGATGTCTTTGGGGTTGGTGAAGGTTAGTGGCTCGGTGGGTGGTGTCTGGTCGGTGCTGGGCTTCGCTTTTCTTTCTTTTCTTTGGTCCCCCTTTGGGTCTCCTGGCGGCCCCACGACTCTGGCTGGATTTTGAAGTGTTCGGTTTAGGTGAACGGTATGGGAATTCTTATTTATTTTTTTTCGCACGCACGCACGCACAAAAAAAAAAAAAAAAAAAAAAAAAAAAAAAAAAAAAAGGGAGAACAATGATGATGACATTTCAAATGATCAATACTGAGATCTCCCAAAAAAAAAAAAAAAAAAAAAGTAAGAACTCCAAAAGGGTTTTTTGTGAAGGGCAGAGCTTCTAACTATGGGCTTCAGGGGAACCATTTTTTTGGAGAGAAAAAAATCTTCAAGGGTTCTTTTGAGGCCAAGCGTTCCTGTTAGAACCGTTTCAACACAGAAAACTCTTTTTGGAAGAAGGGTTCTTCAAGGGCTGTTAAAGATATGGGTATTACTATGTGAATTGGTGCCCTAGGCAAAAGTGTAGATTGTAACCACCCCCCCAGACAACAAGTAATACAAATAAATAGCATAAGTACAGTGCAATACAACTGTTTAGTGCAATTTGTGCTGCCATTATTAACTACAAAATGTTTTCAAACTATGTACAATATATCTGTGTAAGATAAATAAAAAGTAATAAAAATAATGAGGTCATTTTGTTAACAATTGACGGGAAACTTTGAAAAATAATGCTATTTTGATTTTTATAGACAATTCTGATTGACTGACATACATGCCTCCACCCTGGGCCTGTTTTTCCTCCTTTCGCCACTTTCCTAATGCAGTACCTGAGGGCTTGGACCTTCTCACTGTAAAGGTTTTTGATGTATAGACAACAACATAAGCGAGCCATCCATCTATCAATAGCCCCAACACTCTTGAGATGATGCGCGAACCCTCCCCCTACCTTTTGTCAGTAAGGTGGGGCTTTAGGACCCAGATGCGGGAAGGCAGAGCAAGGAGGCCAAGGTGTAGTCCAAGAAAAAGGTTTTAATTTCTAATCAAAAAAGCTATCTTCAAAGTTCAAAATAATTGAACTAACAAAACAACTTAGGCAAATCTAACAGCATGACATGGTTCCTGACAAGGCAAAAAAGGACAGCGTGACGTGGAAAAAGACTTACAACAGCAACAATGAACCGAAACAGACAGGGGGGAGACAGCCGACTAAATAGACCAACACTAATGACATAACAAGACACACCTGGCTGAGGGCACTGATTGGATGACACATGAGGGTAATGGGGACACAGGTGGAAACAATCAGGAGTCAGGGTTGACACACACACACCACACGAGGAAGGGCAAGTGACCAGAAACGAGGAGTCAATTTTCAAACTAAAACAGGAAATGACAAGACAAGGGGAACACACAAGGAAAACAGAAGCTAAACGTGACAGGAACTAAACATGACAGAACCCCTCCGTCGAGGGACGGCTTCCAGACGTCCCTTTTAAAAAGTTCAAAAACAGGGCGGGCGGAGGGGGCGCGGAGGCGGGAACCTGGCACATCCATCAGGACCAGTCCGGGGGACGTCCCAGACGCCAGATGAGGGGAGCCCGGCGACGCCGGTCTGGAGGGCGCCACACCGGAACAGGACGGCCGTGGAATGTACTCCTCCTGTCCTCCCCCATGGAAGAAGCGAAGAGACCCCGCACGAGAGCGGCCGAAGCCAGGAGGCCAGCGGCTGCAGTGGCGAGGACGCCCAGGGTCCTGAGGCTGTCGTGGAGGCGGCCGACAAGGCACGAGGACTTGAGGCTGCCGTGGAGGCGGCCGACGTGGCTCGGGGACCCGGGGCTGCCGCGGAGGCGGCACGGGGACTATGTCTTGACGTGGCGTAACGGGGGGCTATGAGGTGCACACGATGGGGGCCGGAGTGGTGAACACGGCGGAGGCCCAGGTGAGGAGGGGTGACATGACCCGGTGTCAAAATAATCCGTAAACGAAAACATGTGGGGAACTAAGCTGGTGAAAAAGTCCAATTCGGAGTCAGAATCGGAACTGTAATCCGGAAGTGCATTAACGGAAAAGGGACCTTCCTTTTCATCATCGGAGAAGTCAAGAGTCTAAAAAACATTGGGGCGACAAAATGGTGTCGTAGGGCAGGGAATTGAGTGTGTTTTGCTGATCGCGTGAAAGGGGAAGAGAGGACAAATACCAAGAAAAGGAGCCTACTTGGATGGATTGGATGGCAGGCTGACGGTGCTTCCGTGTCAACCGACGGCGAGCCGGTCGCCTACGGGAGCTTCCCGCTGGGTCTGATCCTGGTCGGTTCATTCTGTCAGTAAGGTGGGGCTTTAGGACCCAGATGCGGGAAGGCAGAGCAAGGAGGCCGAGGTGTAGTCCAAGAAAAAAGGTTTTAATTTCTAATCAAAAAAGCTATCTTCAAAGTACAAAATAATTGAACTAACAAAACAGGAATCTAAACATGGCTAAACAACTTAGGCAAATCTAACAGCATGACATGGTTCCTGACAAGGCAAAAAGGACAGCATGACGTGGAGAAAGACTTACAACAACAGCAACAATGAACCGACACAGACAGGGGGGAGACAGCCGACTAAATAGACCAACACTAATGACATAACAAGTCACACCTGGCTGAGGGCACTGATTGGATGACACATGAGGGTAATGGGGACACAGGTGGAAACAATCAGGAGTCAGGGTTGACACACACACCACACGAGGAAGGGCAAGTGACCAGAAACGAGAGGAGTCAATTTTCAAACTAAAACAGGAAATGACAAGACAAGGGGAACACACACAAGGAAAACAGAAGCTAAACGTGACAGGAACTAAACATGACTAGAAATAAACATGACACCTTTAACTGTAAACAGCAGCAGCAGGTCAGATTCAGGGTGCCAGGTCATGATCTATTTATTTGGACTAGAAGTCATAAAAAACATAATTATTATATAAAATATATATGCTGTATAATATAACATATATAAATGATGTAATGTAATAATGTAAAATAAATAAAATATATATGCTCTATAACATTTTGTAGCATCCTCGGTTGAAATAAAGGTGGTCTCTCCAACTGATGGTTCACAACTTTTATTAAACCTTCCTTTGTGTGAACACACTGTAAGAGCTACAATACAAATAAACAAAAATTGCCATTAACTCTTTGACTGCCAGACATTTTCAGAAACGGGATGTCGCCAGTGCCAGCCGATTTAAGCATTTTGACTGATCTTTCAAGGTCCACAGAAAATGTTGTGTTTGGACTATGGAAACACACATACTACCAAATGAAAGATTGAACTCTCATCTTTCATCAGAAAAAAGCTTGTTTCTACCTTATTCCGTTCTTCAGTAATCAACAATAGAAAATGGTTAGTTTCACTGAAATGCTCTGTTTTGAAACAAAAAGCGCAGAAAAAGAGCTTTTTGTGAAACAATGTTATTTCATGCACTCTAGTGAATTGTACACTTCTTTTTGTCCATGAATGATGCCACAAACACCTAAATAGTGCTTTACTTCTGTAAAACGCTATCACCAACAATGAAAAAGTGTTTTTTGGTTGCAAAATCCGTTTATTTCCATTCAACAGTGTAACAATTTGTCAAAACAATTTCGCAAACTATTTACAAATGTGTGCAACTGTGGTACTATTTACAATTATGTGAATTTTTCAAATACAGTTTTTCTTTTTGTAACGCTCCCATGCGTGCAAGGAGACGCAGCAGGATTTGCACAACAGATTAGTTTCACTTGCGATGGCTCCTTTCGCGTGCAGACGTTACACTTTCTTGACGGCCTTTTTTTCCGGGGAATAGCAAGTAGCAGACTGTACCCACTCCTCCGATGAATATGCATTGGACTCGGGGCACTCTTTGTCGTCCGATTGAACGTCCGCCTGAGCGTGCTCGGTTGTGCTCCGCGTTTTCCGGTGTTAGCATCGCTAGCCGGTGAACCTTTATGACGTCGTCATAGCCGCCGCGTCAACGCTTGCAACTTCAGCGTCAACCTCGGAGTCACCATCATCATCATCATCATCTTCACCGATTTGTTCACTTTTGGAAATTGGGGAGTTATTATATTATGTTATACTATTTCCTCTTGAGTGTGTATGCCGGCTGTGGCCCAGGAGGTAGAGCTGGTTGTTCAGTAACCAGAAGGTCTGCTGTTCAATTCTCACTCTCTCCAAGTTGTATTGTTGAGACCTTGGACAAGAAATTTTACACACGTTGCATCCAGACAACTCACACTGGTGTACGGATGGTGTGAATGTTTGGTGGTGATTGTGTTGCCCAGGGGAAAAGGTGGATTTATTGTGTGGGACCTGTGAGCTGGCTGCCATTTTGGTTGCCCTGTGGGAGTTGAATGCCGGTTTTGCTATTTACACACTCCGCCCTCTTCAAAACAGGTGCGACACATCAGTGGTGATTACTATTCACACACGTGATCACCTGCGTAGGAATTTGTATTACAAGTGATCAAATAATCGAGATGAGTTAAATCTTGAGTCTAGTATGACTCTAGGACCCTTATGGAGAAAGTTAAGACTTTTTTTATGTTAACATTTGCTTCTTTTTTTTGTCGACATGAGTTAGAGGGTTTGGACAAAAAAGACAAGTGCCACTGGCTTCAACAAGTGGGTTAGGGTGAGTATTGAAGCTCATTTTCCAGTAATTTATTTTTACTGAAAAGTATTTCAACTTTATTGATAGTAATTAGTGTGAAAACCTTATGGGGTTCCTTCACTTTCACCTGATTTTGGGCCAGTGGAGGCTCTTGTTATCGGAGTTAGAGGACATGCATATTTAGTCTGTTCTGCTATTACCATTATGATGTGCTGATGAATAAATTAAATAAATGCATACTCGGACTGCTCTCATTTGACCATGCATGGCTTTACTTTATTTTTTATAAATGGCTTCAACTGGTGCACTATGTATGCCTTGTATTGGTGCTACTAACTGTCTTCTTTTTTTTTGCCCTCCCTTTCTGTCGCAATTGCTGGAGATGATATGAATCCACCTGCTGAGGACAGCCTCGTGTGCATGGCTAGCTGTCATATTGCTGATTCCACTGGACCTGTGCTCACTTCTGTTCTGCCCTCTCTCCGGGACTTACATAATACCTTTTTCTTAGACCAGAGGTGGGCATCGAGGGCCGCAGTCCTGCAGGTTTTGCGTGTTGCCCTTCTCCAACACAGCTGATATATGATCAGCTCATCAGCAAGCTCTGCATAAGCCTGATAACGATCCTGTTGATTGGAATCAGCTTGTGTTGGAAGTGAGAAACCTACAAAACCTGCAGGGCTCCGGCCCTCGAGGACCGAGATTGCCCACCTCTGTCTTAGACGGTGTGCTATCCTTATTCACCATTGTCCGAAGATTTATAGATAATAAAAACAAAATCCTCGTTAAAAAATTGTTGGAATGTTTCTCAGCGTCTATAATGATGACCATAATAAGCAATCATTTTGATCTGTAGAATAAAATGTGGTTCTTGGAAAAAAAACACTTGTGTAAAACAAAACCCTTGTGCAGGTTCTAGATAAAACCCTTGAAATATAACAGGGTTCTCAGTATAACTTACTGTGTTAGTTCTAGATAAAACCCTTGCAATATAAAAGGGTTCTCAGTGGAATTCACTGTAAAGGTTCTAGATGAAACTTTTCAAACACACAGGGTTTTCAGTGGAATTTCCTGTGAGAGATCTAGATGAAACCCCTTAAAGGGTTCTTTGTTAAACCTCTCATACAGGGTTCTGGGTGGAACCTTTCACAGATGTTTTTTTGTATAACCCTTTATGTTCTCGGTAGAACCCTTCATAAATGGTTCTAACAGGAACCAAAAAAGGGTTCTCCTAGGAGGACAAGCTGGGGAACCAAAAAAGGTTCTAACAAGCACTTTTACTTCTAAGAGTGTAGTTCAGGGCTGGCCCACAACTTGCGAAAATCTGCTTATAATTGATCAACAGCAAATGTTTTTAGGCTATATACCATGATTATACTGATCCGGCCCACTTGATAATATATTTTCCTCCATGTGTCCCCTGAGCTAATATGAGTTTGACACCTCTGCTCTAAATCACCTATTAGGTTGTTGGGCCAACCTCAGCAACAACAAACCAAATCAGGTGTTTTCTTTGGCAATCTGTCACATCTCTGTGGAGATATATCTTCCTTGCAGAATTGCTTTAATTCAGCAACACTGGAGGGGTTTCAAACTTGAACGGCCTTTATAAGGTCATGCAATAGCATTTCACTAAGTCTGGATTTCAACTCGGCCACGCCAAAACCTTTTTTTTTTTAAAAAAAAAGAAGACATTCACAAGTTGATATCTCAGTTCTTAATCAGAACCCAAATGCAGCTCATCTTGAGGTCACAAACTGCTGCCAAACATTCTCTATGAATTTTCTGGTAAGGAGCAGAATTCATCAATCACGGCAACAAGTCATCCAAGTCCTGAAGTTGTAAATCAGCCACAGACTACCACACTAGCACCACGTCTTGACTGTTGGTATGTTCTTACTAGAGGCTTGCCTTTCAATAATTTAAATTTGGCAATCCTTCAGATGAGCTTTAGCCTTTATGATCTTTTTGCTAGCAGTGGTTTTCACCTTGGAACTCTGCCAGGATGTCATTTTTGCCCAGTCTCTTCCTTAACTGAGGTGAAAGAGGCCAGCAGTTCTTTTAGATATTGTTCTGGGTTCCTTTGTGACCTCCTGGATAAAGCAACACCGTGCTCGGGAAAATGTATGTAGGCTGGCCACTGCTGGGAAGGTTCACCAATGTTCACAATTTTCCAACTTGCGGTTAATCTCACTCACTGTGATTTGATTTTGTTCTAAAGCTTTAAGGAATGTTTTTTTGGTAATATGTACAGTTTGATTTGGGTGATTTATTGATTGAACAGGTGTGTGGTCAGTGAAAATGAACTGAAAATTTTGATTAGCCAAGTGGTGTTTTTTATTCATCTCAATGACTGTTTTTTTCTCTCTCTCTCTAGTGAACAAGAACAGTGAGTGAACAAGAACAGTGAACTGATTGTATAATACAAAAATATGAAAAATAACAAACCATTCAACTAACTAGCACATGTAGGGCCGTATGCAAGTGCACAACCTTTGAAGATACATTTCTTACACCTGCAGCACACAGTATGTGTTTTACAGTCCTCCTTTTGAAGTGGCAGTGGGAGCTGAATCATCAGGTTGATCAGGAGCTCCTGCGCTCTGAATAGCTCTCACAACTGCTGCTGAGGCTTCTGTTACCTCTAAATGGAACCAGTTGCTCATCCACTGTTACATCAGGCTCTGCATTGAAGAGGTAGGGCAGCCACTTCACCCACTTGTCCCAGACCTCTTTTATGGCTGCAAGTTTGTCCATCACACGTCTTGCTGGTCTTGACTCACGTTTATAAAATCGTAGCAGTCTAGAGTAGGTGTGAAAGAGTTTGAGTGGCATTGTGGCTCGGAAAATTGGCCTCCCACTCTGTGCATCCATAGACTAGCAGCAGCCTCACCTTAGGACCTGTATACACCTGCTAAGATTAGTAGTCCTAAATAGGCCTGCAGGTCAGTTTCATCCATATTTTTCCAGCTGTCTCCACATTTGCAAAAACCTTCCAAATTTGTCATCTCTAGAATATTTTTTTCTATTCATAGGCATGAGAAACGGCATACCTTGTGGGTCCTGGGATCATCTTTATGCCGTTTTCTTCTGCATGGATTCCGTGTTGGTCATATGGTGCTGAGGACAATGTTATTTTGCCATTTTTTGAAAGGAAAGTCTCTCTCTTTCAGCTTCAGGGTTTTCTTCTATTCAAGATGATTCATCGTGCTCTGGGTGCATCTTCTTCTTTTTGTGATACATCCTCCACTTCCTCTTCTCAATCCAGAGATGTCTTGCTGGACATCTGGAAAAAATCAGCTCTACAGTCTCTTGAATGCAAGCACTGGGCCCACACATTGCAAACAGCAACCAGAAACAGCGCTGATGTGTGAAATCCTGCCTCCTCCGTGGCTTATACATCATTGATCCAAGACTGATCAAAGGCGCAGTCCGCGAGAAGACCACCTCATTTGTCTGGTTTACGTCTGCTACTAATTGATCTGAGAATTAACTAAAATATTGTAACATTCTGTGTTGTGGAAATAACTATGTGACCTCAAGTTCAACTCTTTTTGCCTCACGGGTCATTTTGACCCGAAGACCACCTCTGTAACTTTTTTGTCTGCAGCTTACATGGAAATGTGAATAAAAGCAACATTTCACTTTTCCTACTGTTGGGGCCAATCTAGGAAAAGTCATAAAATTTCAAGTTTAAAAAATATTGTTTAGGGGATTTTTGTGTATGTTTTTAACAAAGTGGCGGTTCATTTTGACCCAAGGACAACAGGAGGGAACATTAAAGTGGAGAATAAGAATTTTGGACGGGGGAAAATATTTTTTTCATGGCACTGTATATACGTTGTTCATTGAGTCTGTTACGTTCTATTGTAAATGAAAAATCTTTTTTTTCATTTGTTTTTGTTAACAGAACACAAGTTCAAGAAATTTTTTTAAATTATTGTATGGTATTCTTTTTATGTTTTATTTGTCAATCGCTGTCTGGTCTTTCTGTGTGGAGTTTGGATGTTGAACTGTGTAAATTGTAATTAGACTTGCTGAAATAACATGTAAATTTAATGTAAGAGTAATTGATTGAAAATGCTTTCTGTTGTGCCTTCTGAAGTTTTATTACTTTTTTCAAATGATATAATGAAAACAGACAGAATTTACATGATTTGTTTCGATGTAATTTGGGTACAAAGATAAATCATAATTCATCTATTCTTTTGGCACGTACCTGGAGTAGATGATGCATAAGACAAATAAAGCAAGTCCCACAATGCTCTGTGCATCCCACCACTGTAGATAAGGCGCTGAGGGTATGGGTTCCTCTGTGCCACTCATCACCGTCACAGCCGTCTGGTTTTCGTCCCCAAAAGGAGTCAGAGTGGGCGCTGCAATCTGTTGGACAATATTCAGCAGGCCTGGGTTGCATGCACTGTCTGGAGACAAAGATGAGTAACATTGTCTCTTCATCTATTTTTGAAAACAGTAATACAGATCAAACCCTAACAAAATAAACATCAGAATATTTTGATGGAATAATGTCGCCTTAGTGATGTTCTGTTTGTACAAATCACTAGGTGGCAAATCCAGGTCCGGAAAGTAAAAACCCTGCCACAGCTTTGCTTTAGCCCCTGATGCTAGTTAGCTAGCTAGTTAGCTCCCTAGGAGGTAAACGAGGACCATGGGAGCTAGCTAGGGAGCTAGATAGCTAGCACGACAAGTCGACAACTGAAAGAATTAGCGATGTTCTCAGTCTTTTCAGCAAGCACATACTAGAGTGCAATCATAGGTTTTTAGCAAAAAAAATAAATACAAATACACACTTACACTAATATGAGTAACAGAGGTTAAAGGGACAATTGTTCACACAGTCATGTGAAAAAAAATCAGGACACCCTGTCTAAGAGAAAACTAGTGGATTTACTGATGTTTTGGGTCATTGTCATGTTGTAGGGTCCAATTCAGTTTCAGCTTTAATTTTTGTACAGATGGCTTCACGTTTTTCAAACACCATCTACACAGTAGAATTCATGGAGAACTCTGATGGTGAGCTGTCCATGTCCTGCAATGGGGTAGATGCCACGGGCTTCCGACTTCTGGGTTTTGCACATCAGCGCCTTTTCCGGCCACTTCTGGCCACAATCCAACACTCGCACCCCCACCCCTGCGCCTCCCAATCGTCTCAGCTCTCTGAAATGCTTCGGACAACTGAGACAGACACACTACACACTCACACCCGTCGACGGGAATGCACAATCGAGGGGCACAAAGGCGGAAGCGCAAGTACTGGGACACGGCCTACACGTCGCAAACCGGAACCGGAAACAAAGCTGATGGATGAAAACCCGGAAGTCGTAAGTCCCGCCTCCTCCGTGGCATATATCCCATAGCAAAGCATCCCCAAACCATGACGTTTCCTCCTCCATGCTTCATATTGGTAGGCCTATGATTAGGTCCTTTTTTTCTGCAATGCTGTATTTGGTCTATGCCAAACATTTATATTATTTCAAGTATTTAATTTTTCAAATATTATTTTAGTAGTCCACATTCTCTCTGGCAAACTTCGTCTGGCCTTGCTGCTGTTATTAGAAAGCAAAGGTTTCCTTTGGGTCATCATGTAGTTACAATTAGAGATGGGCGGGCGGGTAAAGCATGAAGGTTTTCCTTCATAATTGTTCGGAAATTGATTTGGAGCTTTGTTGCTTCAGTTAAAGAAGGACATCTAGTGGACGAAAGAGGTCAAAGCAAACCTATGTCACTAAAAAGTGAAACATTCACTCACTCTTATATTTCAGCAATCATCGTGAAATAAATGATATTGATTAATGTATTATGACTGTTTGCGTTAATTCAAATAGAAAATGTTGCAATAAAAAAGTTTTTCCCATAAATAAAATTAAACATTAGTAGACTTGTGCATCTTTATTATAACGGGAGTATGGGAGAACAGAAACAACAAAAGAACACAGTGATGCATCTATAAGCTTTAATTAAAAAATAAAGTTTTCTCCACAATGAAAGGTTTTAGGCAGTTTTTCTTCACGCTCACTATTTATTTTTGGGAGAAAATATCATTCACATATCACTGATTATGCTGGAAGACATATTTGCAAACAACTTTCCACAAAACGTATTTGACGCTGTAAGATCCAAATGATCGGGTGGCGAGGGTTGGGGAGATTCCTGGGCATACGTAATCATTTGTCCATGGGTGGGCGGAGGGGAAGAAATATGGAAATTAGAGTAAAGAAACAAGAAAATGTGGTAATTTTTGGCTTTTTTTGGTGGGCATTTTAATGGTAAAAATGTTGAATTTACAGTAAGTGGAAATTTCTGGCATTGGTAGGTAAAAGCTGAACAGTTGAATTGAAAGTTAGAATGGTTTGAATCAGTGAATAAATGTAGAAATCAGAGCAGAAAAACAAGTAAACATGGTAATTTTGGGCTTTTTTGTGGGTATTTTATTGGTGAAAGTGTTGAATTTATGATAAGTGGGATTTTTTGGCAATGGTAGGAAAAAGCTGAACAGTTGGAAGCTAGAATGGTTTGAATCACTGAATAAATGTAGAAATCAGAGTAGAAAAACAAGTAAAAATGGTCATTTTGGGCTTTTTGTGGGTATTTTAATGGCGAAAGTGTTGAATTTATGGTAAATGGAAGTTTCTAGAATCAGTCTGTGAAAGCTGAACAGTTTAAAGTTGGAAAGATTTGAATCGGTGAAGAAATGTGTCATGTTTGGGTTCTGTTTTCCTTGTGTGTCTCCCTTGGTCTTGTTAAGTGTAATCCTGCCCTTCCTCGTGTGAACCAATCAGTGCCCTCAGCCACTTGTTTCTTGTTGTGTCATGAGCGTCTGTGTATTTAGTCTCCTGTCTCCCCTCTGTCTGTGTTGGTTCACTGTCTTTTCCTCATGTCATGCTGCCCGTTTTTGCCTTGTTGTCACACCAAACCGACAGAAGGGTGCGGTTTGGTGGAGGACCCAAATGCAGGGAGCAAAAGCAGCCAGGCAAGGATGCAGTTAAAAAAGGGGATTTAATCAAGAAAAAGGCAAACAAGGTACTTGGCGAAACAACAAAATCAACAATATCCAAAAACAGGAACACTGCGAAGTAAGGAAATTATGTCGACAGGACATGGCATGGAATGGCATGGCATGGGTGTGACAACAAGGCAAAAACGGGCAGCATGACATGAGGAAAAGACAGTGAACCAACACAGACAGAGGGGAGACAGGAGACTAAACACACAGATGCTAATGACACAACAAGACACACCTGGGAAAAGACACAAGTGGCTGAGGGCACTGATTGGTTCAAACGAGGAAGGGCAGGATTACACTTAACAAGACCAAGGGAGAGACACAAGGAAAACAGAACCCAAACATGACAAAATGTAGAAATTAAGAGTAAAGAAACAAGAAAACGTGGTAATTTGGGGCTTTTTTTTGTGGTTATTTTATGGTAAAAATGTTGCATTTATGTTAAGTAGGAATTTCTGGCATTGGTAGGTAGGTTAAAGCTGAACAGTTGAAAGTTAGAATTGTTTTGAATCAGTGAATAAACGTATAAAAACAAGAAAACTTGGTCATTTTTGGCCTTTTTGTGGGTATTTTAAAGGTGAAAATGTTGATTTGATGGTATGTGGGAATTTCTTGGATGTTTAAAATCATCTCCAAGGTGAATTGAATGAGTGAAATGTTTTGAATGTCACTTTGAAATGATGTAAATGTGAAATGTTGAATCTGCCAGAGGAAATGCATGGGGGGAAAAAAGGTACAAAATCGGGAATTGTGGGTAAGGCGTGAATATTTGGAATAAACGTATAAAAACAAGAAAACGTGGTAATTTGGGGCTTTTTTTTGTGGTTATTTTATGGTAAAAAATGTTGCATTTATGTTAAGTAGGAATTTCTGGCATTGGTAGAGGAAATGCATGGAGGGAAAAAAAGGTACAAAATCGGGAATTGTGGGTAAGGCGTGAATATTTGGAATAAAAAAAATGGATGGGTGCGTCGCGTGAATATTTGGAATATGTTAAAATTGGAATGAGAAGAATAATAGTACCGTACATTCCGACACAAAATCTTCGTTTGCAACACGCTGGTCATGTGGTGATCCCCAAAGCTAAAAAGAAGCCCGCGAGTTCAAGAGCGTTTTCGATTCAGGCTCCAGTGCTCTGGAATGTGGAATGAGATTAGAGCCGCTACCTCGGTAGAAACGTTTAAATCTCACCTAATTTAATTTAAAATCTAGACAAAATTTTATACGCTTGTATTTGGCTGCATTATGTTGGCCTGGTGACTGCCGCTGCTCTTTTTACTCCCGGGTTGGAGAACGAACTGGATGCTGCTTTATAGATTTTACACTAATTGACGGAGACAAGATCTGAGGAAGACTATCACCTTGGAGCTGCCATGGAGATTTGTGCACCGACCAACCGGGCCTGGTTTGGATGAGGACCCATTTCCTTGACGGTGTCTTCTTTATTCAACTCATTGACTCCCAGCCATTTTTACTGAAGCAACCCCCTTCAATCCCTGCTGTTTTACTGGATTTTGACAGATTTTGCAAGGTCCACAGAATATTGTGTTCAATTGCTAAAAAAAAAACATGGAAGCAACCAAAAGAAAGATTAGAGTCTCTTCTTTCATCAGGAAAAAAGTACATTTGTATCTGTTTCCGTTTTGCAGCAATTTGCATTAGAATATATAGAAGTCATTATTCACAAATCTGTTGAAAACACTGGGAATAAATAAGAGCTTGTTGCAACATTGCCCTGGCTGACCTCTTATACTCTGCTGCCAACTGCTTGTCATTTTCTCCCCTTTTTTTTTTTACTGAGAGAGCTCAGTATTGTTTATTCGGTAATCTTACCGATTCGACATGTCATCATCATTGCTCTCTTTTTTTTCTTCTCTTTTTTTTTTGTATGTGCGTGAGTATGTGCATGTGAGAGGTTGTGTGTGCACAAATGTGTGCGTGTGAGTGTGTGCTCATTAATTCATCTAAAACCTATTAAAAATCCCATAATGTTCACCTAAACCGAATACTTCAGAATCTAGCTGTCAGGAGACCGGAGGAAGGATCAAGGAAAGGAAAAGAAAAGTGAAAGTGTGTTTGAATTTTAGTAGATGCTGGTGTGGTGGATCTGGCATGCATGAAAACCTCCACCAAAGAGGGGAGCCGTCGACCAAGGCCAGGACAGAGCACGCACAACCCCCCAGGCAGTGGCAGCGCCAAGGCACAACCCCCGGGCTCCGCGGGGGCCACCGACTGGAGAGGAAACCCAGGAGTGCCCCCCACCCCAACACAGCTCCCGCTCCCCCCGACCCACAGCCGCCACCGACCACAACCCAGCCCCCGCTGCCCCCAGGCCCCTAAACCCCCAGACACCCCCCCATTTTGGGTTTGAATGAGTTAAATGGACGTTCGCACTATTCTACTTAATACTGTTTAGCATTCCATGCTGTGTAAATTGTTGCCCATTTGGCATCCATTGCAGCCTGTTTCTTATTTTTCCCCTGAAGGGGCTTTTCCTTGCCCTCTTGTAGTTAGATCAGGGGATGTCATTAACATTTGTCAACTGTGGGCATGTGAAGACCTTTTGAGACTGATTATGGGCTATATAAATAAACTTGACTTGCAATGGAAGCTACAGTGGCTTTAGAAAAGTATACATTGTCACGCCGCAGTAAGCGGGCCTGTGTTACTCTTATTTTGGTCTATCCATTTCTGGTTTTATTTTGAAAGAACTAACCACCACTCTCACTCCAGGTCACTTCCCCTCCTCCTGCCATGTTCAATCCCGGTTCCTGATTGCTTCCACCTGTCTCCAATTATCCACCTAATAAATAGACTGCATCAGTCATCTACCAGTGCTGAAGTGTCACACGCTGTGCATGGAAGTGTTTTCACAGCTTTTTATTCACAGTCCTTGTTTGCCTTGCCTTGCAAACCCATGCAACTAGGCCGAGCCCAACATACCGGAGGAATGACAACGCCGCCGCCGGGAAGGCCGGTGCTACTACTGTGTAGAGATGGGACAATGAAGCCTTGTGAAGCTTTTGAGGCTTTTGGCTGATTGATTTGGAAAAAGAGTCGAAGTTTCAAAGCCCCATAAGATAGACGTACCGGTGACATCTGGTGGTCAGCTAGAGTCATAGCAGCTATAATCTTCAAAGTGATTCGCCTGATTGATTTATATTCCAACATAACACCAGTACATTCAGTCTTACATTTGTGTCTGTCTAATGATCATCAGGTACACATGGAAGTGTTGCAATATTTTGACACTGTACCAGTACTATGGTTCAATGTGATGTCCTGTTACTCATTCGATTTTTATAAACACACAGCTGACACCGCGCCAAAAGGTTTGAATCAGTTACGTAATTTCCGGTATCTCATTAGCGCGCATAAAGCCACATACGTCATCAGCACATGATCACGGAGGTTTCATCGGGGCTTTTGATACATTGTTTCGAGCAGTCTGTCTAACTCGGCTGACACATGCTCCGAAGTCTCAGTGTCAAACGTCCCATCTCTACTACTGCGTTGAATCCGGTCATCTAGTGGTCACCTTCCCCACCAAATGAGCCTCTCCGGTGAGTTGTAGGTTTCCCAGAACAAGCCAAAGTTCGAAAACTCATGCCTGTCACGATTATTCTCCATGCCGTCACCACAGATCTGTCAGCCCTCATCGACTCAGGAGCCGACGAAAGTCTCATGGACTGGGGACTGGTGAAACGGTTACAAGCTGCTACTGAGCTGCTGAACACGCCAATCCAAGCCAGGGCACTCAACAGCAGGGTATTATTTGACATTTCCCATATCACAGAGCCTCTCGAAGTGCACATAGGACAACACACAGAATGCCTTCGATTCTATGTTTTTCGATCCCCGTCTCACACCCTGGTTCTACGACATCCTTGGTTGTGTTTGCACAACCCACACAGACTGGCGCTCTGGGCACATCATGACTTGGGGAGAGGACTGTGTGTATCATGGACTGAACCAGCCGGCGGCACGTGCACCCTCGGCTGCAGTGAACCATGTGTCTCTTGCTTCCACCACAGCTGACGAGTATCCGGACCTGAATACAGTCCCCTCCTGCTATCATCACCTTCGTGACGTCCTCAGCAAAACTAAGACCATGGCTCTTCCTCCACATCCAACCTATGACTGCTCTATCGACCTGATCCCAGGGTCTACTATTTCCAAGGGTAGATTGCACTCAGTCTCGGGGCCTGAACGCAAAGCCCTGAACGACTGCATTGACGTATCCTTGAAAATCGGACCCATATGGCCGTTCTCGTCTCCGGCGGGGGCTGGATTCTTCTTTGTAGGCAAGAAGGACGACTACCTCTGACCATGTGTCGACTACAGCCCACTGAATGATATCACCATCAAGAATTGCTACCCCTGCCCGATGTCATCTGTATTCGAGCAACTGCAACAAGCCAAAGTCTTCACAAAGCTGGACCCTCCGAAATGCCTACCCTCTCGTCCTGATTAAAGAGGGAGACGAGTTTCAACACTCCCCGAGGCCAATACAAGTATCTAGTCATGCCTTTTGGGCTCACCAACGCTCCTGCAGTTTTCCAGGCCATGATAAATGACGTACAAAAGGATTTCATTGATTACTTCGTGTATGTATACATGGATGACATTTTGACTCCCCAGACCTGGCGACCCACCGGCAGCACGTGGCACAAGTCTTTCAACGGTTACTAGACCACAAGCTGTATATGAAGGCTGAGAAGAGTATCTTCCACATGAACACTATCTCCTTCTTGGGTTTCGTAGTATCGCCAGGAAGGGTAGAGATAGGGACTGGCCCACGCCAGAATCAAGGCCAACGGTTCCTGGGTTTCGCCAATTTTTACCATCGCTTCATCCGGAACTTCAGCTCCATCGCTGCCCCATTACATGCCTTGACCTCTCCACAAGTGCGATTCCGCTGGAGCCCGGAGGTTGATACCGCTTTCAATGCTCTCAAGCAACGATTCACTGAGGCCCTGATACTCAAGGTTCCAGACCCCAAACGACAGTTTGTGGTGGAGGTGGATGCCTCCAACTTCGGAATCGGGGCCATCCTATCCCAACACTGCCAGGAGGATGGCAAGGTCTATCCCTGCGCATTTCTGTCCAGGCAGCTCAAGGTCGAGTGCAACTACTGCGTCGGCGACCGTGAACTCCTGGTGGTAAGTAGTACTTGAGGAGTGGAGGCACTGGCTCGAGGGGGCAGAACAACCCTTCGTGATTTGGACCGATCACCGAAACTTTGAGAACCTACGCAAGGCCAAACGACTCAACCCCCGACAAGCCAGGTGGTCCCTTTTTTTTTCTTTCTTTCTTTTTTTTTTTTTTACCAATTCTCGTTCTCTCTGACCAACAGGCCGGGGCGCCAGAACACTAAGGCAGATGTCCTGTCATGTATCCATGACCCCGAGCCAGCTGAGACTGAAGCAGAACCCATTCTTCCTTGGAACTGTGTGGTGGGAGCCGTAGGATGGCAAGTTGAGGACTACGTTAAGGAGGCTGTCAAGAACTCTAACCCTCCCAAGAATTGCCCACCACGTCATCTCTATGTACCGGAGGGGCTGCAGCCGCAGGTAATCCACTGGGGTTCGCAGGACTTTGTTCTTCATTGCCCGGAGATTCTGGTGGCCGGCCATAGAGGCATCGGTATGTGGAAGCTTGCCCAGTCTGTGCCCGGAACAAGGCGTCCACCCGACCGCGGATAGGTCTCCTCCAGCCTCTCCCCATTCCTTCCAGACCCTGGGCCGACATTTACCTGGACTTTGTTACCGGACTTCCAGCCTCCCTTGGTAAAACCACTATTCTTACAGTTGTAGACAGATTCTCGAAAATGGCACGCTGCAGTAAGCGTGAAATTTTGACTGACTGTGTGGATAGCATTTCCGCGGACACATTGCTTATCTGCAGGAAATTCAGCCCTGGTTGAGGAATGGCAGGCAGGATGAGAACCCGAAAGAGTCAACTGAAAGATGACGTCTTGGTGCTTTTGCTTTAAAAAACTGCCACCTATGGTGATTATACTGCGAGGCACCGGACTTCCAGCCTCCCTTGGTAAAACCACTATTCTTACAGTTGTAGACCGATTCTCGAAAATGGCACACTGCAGTAAGCGTGAAATTTCTGTCACCATTTCTAGTTTTATTTTGAAAACTAACCACCACTCTCGTTCGAGGTCACTTGTCCTTCCTCCTGCCATGATCAATCCCGGTTCCTGATTGCTTTCACCTGTCTCAAATTATCCACCTAATAGACTGCATCAGCCACCTCCCACTGCTGAAGTGTCACATGCATGGAAGCGTTCTCACAGCTCTTGATCCACAGTCCTTGTTGTCTTGCCTTGCCTTGCTCCTGTGCCTTTTTCCCCTCCTGAGTAGAGCGCGTTTAGTTACTCCCTGCGCCTGGGTCCTCCCTTCCTCGTTGTGTCATACATAGCCCTGGCAGGATTTTGGGATATAAAAAACGAGACCAAAATAAATCTTTCTCACTTTTGCCCACACAACTTCACTTGGAGTTAAACAGAGGCACTTGAAATGCTGACATGCTTACCAGTAGCCACATATTATTTTCAATCCGTCTTGTATTTAATTTTGCACCAAATCTTATACAGGAATGCACAAACATTTTTACCTGTGTTTTGAGTCACTCCAGCATACAAGACCCAAAAGGAAGAGGGGTGAGGCTGATTGGCAAGGTGGAAGTACATGTACAATTCTCCCAAGGACTCGCAAATAAATGCCCATCAGATATCAAAAAACTTGAATTCTAGAATTCAAGACACTTTTTTATTTTTATTTGAAAGGGAAAAACATTGGCTGCAACAAAATGAGCATTTTTTAGTAGTAGCTTAAATATGCCTCAGTTAACTACTGAATATAAAGATATGTTAGAAGCGCCACTTACTATAAACGAGTTGTACAGTGCTCTAGATAGTATGCCTAATGGCAAGGCACCTGGCCCAGATGGTTATCCGGCTATATTTTTTAAGCACTACTGGTTAATGCTTGCTCCGCTATTCTTAAGAGTAGTAACAGAAATTAAAACTAATGGTTACATACGTCCACACATGAATACAGCAGCAATTAAACTTTTATTAAAGCCAGAAAAAGACCCCACCCTTCCATCAAGTTACCGTCCGATTTCACTAATTAACACTGATATCAAAATTATTACTAAGGCTTTCACATCTAGATTAGAAACAGTAATCTCGACAATTATTCATAACGACCAAACAGGCTTTATTAAAGATCGCCACTCTACTAATAATATTAGGAGGCTCTTTAACCTTATTAGCATGTCACAGCGGCATGATAAGAAGGCAGTTATTATATCGTTGGATGCAGAAAAAGCTTTTGACAAAGTTAACTGGTCCTTCCTCTTTGCTGTTTTAAATAAATTTGGCTTTGGGAAATCATTTATCCACTGGGTGTCAGTATTATATGATTCTCCCAAAGCTACAGTTACTACTAACGGGATTATATCTAAGAGCTTTATTTTACAGAGAGGCACAAGACAGGGATGCCCACTATCCCCTTTATTATTTGCAATATTTATCGAGCCACTTGCAATAGCCATACGCCAGGAAAGAAGGATTCAAGGAATTCACTCTGGGGTAACAGAACATAAAATTAATCTATATGCCGATGATATTTTACTTTATCTAGAAAACCCGGCAATTTCGTTAGGGGAAGTATTTAACTTAATAACTAAATTCTCACAGTTGTCAGATTATTCTATTAACTGGACAAAATCAACACTTCTACCTATTACAGAAAATTCATGGAACCCTGCAAGCCAGGACCCACATTACTCATTTCCTATAGGTAATTTAAAATACTTAGGCATAAAAATCTCACCTAAATTAACTGATTTAATTCATTTAAATTTTTCTCCACTTCTGGATAACATTCATAGTGACTTGGAACGCTGGAATAATCTTCCTATTTCTTTAATAGGACGAATAGCCACCGTTAAAATGAAAGTTTTACCTAAAATAAACTATTTTTTCTCAATGATTCCATTTAAACCTACGGCTAAATGGTTCCAGTTGTTGGACTCAGCCGTTACAAAATTTTACTGGAAAAAAAAAAAAGCAAAGATTAGTCTATCTACTCTTCAGAAAAGTAAATCCAAAGGTGGCCTAGAGGCACCAAATTTTATGTACTACTATATAGCTAACCAGCTACAATATATCGTTCTATGGGCACAACCCAACAGAGATACTAACTGTTGGCTGGAACTAGAACAGAAGGATTGTAATAACCTCAGACTTCTAGATTTACTCTTTATTACAACATCGATTAAGCGACATAATTGTTTTAAAAACCCAATGATCTCCGCCACCCTGACTGCTTGGTGGAAGGCATTAGAAATTACAAAAGCCCAAGTGGAGCCCTGTGGGCTTTCTCCCCTATGGCATAACCCTGACTTTCGAATTAACAACCAAACGTTTTATTTAGGTGTGTGGGAGCAGAAAGGAATCACACATCTTCACCATCTCTTCTCAGATAATATGTTTATATCATATACATCTTTGCTCCAAAAATACAAAATAACAAACGGAAATTTTTTACATTATCTGCAAGTTAAAAATATGATAAAGAAACAAATTCCAACACTTCAGGGTACGCTCCAACCGCCTGGCTTAGCTAAAGATATTACCAAGCTTTCTCCGACAACAACAAAAAAACTTTCAAAAATATACAAGTTACTTTCATATACGGATAAAATGTCTTTACCCATCTTAAAATGGGAGACAGACTTGTCTATAGCTCCGGAATCTGACTTTTGGATTCAAGTTTGTGAAAATGCATTTAAAATGACAAAACACACAAATTTACAACTTATCCAATACAAAATAATCCATAGAACATACATTACTCAATATATGATGAAGAAAATGGGCCTCTCCGACTCCGACATTTGTCTCCAGTGTTTACAAAACACTACAGACACTTATTTTCATGCTTTATGGTTATGCACCCCGGTTATGTATTTCTGGACTAAAGTCTTAGAAAAACTTTCCGCTATCTTGGACTATAGGATACCTTTATGTGTGCACCCCCCCCCCCCCCCCATTAATTTATTTTAATGCACCACATACACTCATTGACATGCCTGGGGGGCGGATGGATCGGAGCAGGGGAAGATATCATTTCCCTCTGCTCCGGTTCACCTGCCCCCAATTTTAATGCACCACACACACACACTTATGTATATACACTGGGTGGGGTCACACACACGGTTTAGGGGTAGAGTTCGCCAGTCGGCGAGCTGGCGAACTTAGTAACAGGGTTAGTTTTTCACTTAGATCATTGGGGTGACGACCGGGGCCTCTCCCCGCTGGGCCTGGGGTTCGGGGATGCCGCCCGTCCTCCGGTGCCCCCATCTCCCCTTCTGCCCCTGGTGTTCCGTCCCTCCGCGTGGTGGGGTGGGCGCGGGTGCCCTCTCCGCTCCGCTGCCCGGCCCCCTCTTCGGCGCGGATGCCTGGGTGCGGTGTGTCCCCGGGGTCTGGGGTCGGGGGCTGGGGGGCTGTCGGTTGGTGGGGGTGGGGGCGGGGGCGGCTTGGTTGGTGGGGGGGTGGTGGTGGGGGTGCCGGGGTGGGGGGGTGCTGGGGTGGGGAGGGTGTCTGGGGATTTGGGGACCTGGGGGCGGTTGGGGCTGGGTTGGGGTGGGTGGCGGGGGTGGGGGGGGCGGGGGGGTCGCGGGGGGAGCGGGGGTTGTGGGCCGGTGGGGTGCCTGGTGGGCCTGCAGTGCCCCGTCCTGCTGCGTTGGGTTGGGGGCGCGGGCCGCGTTGGGGTGGGGGGCGCTCCTGCTCCGGGGTTTGCTCTCCGGCCGGTGGCCCCTGCGGGGCCCGGGGGTCGTCCTTTGGCGCGGCCGCGGCCTGGGGGGCCCTGAGGTGTTGCGCTTGCTCTGTCCTGGCGGGGGTCGACGGCTCCCCTCTTTGGTGGAGATTTTCATGCATGCTAGATCCACCACACCAGCATCTATCGAGACTCAGACACAACTTGTTTCTCCCTCAGGTCATTGATTCGGTGGAGGCTGGTGTCTGTGGATCTCACTCTGCTTCGTCTGTCCTTTCTACCTTTCCTCAGTTTCTCCTTTGGGCCCTTGAGGTTTCCCTGATTTGTTGGAGTTTGGATGTCTTTGGGGTTGGTGAAGGTTAGTGGCCCGGTGGGTGGTGTCTGGTCGGTGCTGGGCTTCGCTTTTCTTTCTTTTCTTTGGTCCCCCTTTGGGTCTCCTGGCGGCCCCACGACTCTGGCTGGATTTTGAAGTGTTCGGTTTAGGTGAACGGTATGGGAATTCTTATTTATTTTTATTTTTTTTCGCACGCACGCACGCACGCACGCACGCACGCACACACACACGCACGCACACACGCACACACGCACAAACACACATAAAAAAAAAAAAAAAAAAAAAAAAAAAGGGAGTAGTAACAAGTTACATTTACTCCGTTACATTTACTTGAGCAACTTTTTGGGAAAAAAAGTACTTCTAAGAGTAGTTTTATTACGCAGTCCTTTTTTTTTTACTTTTGAGTTGATGTGGGAAGAAGTAATGCTATTCTTATTCCGCTATATTGGGCTACTCTAAGTCGTTATCCGTCGCCCCATTCATACATTAGATTTACCGTATTATCATGTAAGCGCTCCACTTGACTGACTGTGTGGATAGCATTTCCGCGGACACATTGCTTATCTGCAGGAAATGCAGCCCTGGCTGAGGAATGGCAGGCATGATGAGAACCCGAAAGAGTCAACTGAAAGATGACGTCTTGGTGCTTTTGCTTTAAAAAACTGCCACCGATGGTGATTATACTGGGAGGCAGGGCAGAGCGAGTTACGCCACAATTTGTGAATGGATTGTGTGTGCTTGGGCTAATGTGTCTGCTTGCTCCGTTGTTCGAGCTCAAAAAGTTATTTTTATTTTATGATTTGAAGTTGCCAGCATTTGCACATAATTGTATGTTTTTGTCTGTCTGATGACATTGTTTTTTAAAAATAAATAAGACTTTGCTCAAGCAGTTACTCAGTGCTTGAGTATTATTTTCAGCAAATCCTTTTTTTTTTTACTTATACTTGAGTGATTTTTTTTACATGACTATTTTTACTTTTACTTGAGTAATATTATTTTGAAGTAACGTTATTCTATTTGAGTACAATTTTTGGCTACTCTACCCACCTCTGTCTCCTAATCTTCTAATGTAGGGGTTTGGAGATTTTGAGTCTTATAAATGAATATAAATGTCAATTATATTGATAAATAAAAAAAGAATATCTAAACCCCAGCCCTAATTTAGGAACCTAACTTCTTGCCAGCAATCATTCTTACCTGGCTCGTTGCTCATGGCAGACCAGGTTAGAAATGTGGCGTACAGGGTGATGATGGAGGATTGAAGAAGACCAGAGCGAGGCTGATACTCCTAAGAAAGCCGACAAAAAATAAAATAAAATAAACGTTTGCATGTGAAGCTGGTCTCTTGCATGAACACATCAGGTATAACGACATATAATTAAATTAACAGACTCTGAAATGAGTTAACATAACTTGTAAAACAGAATCACTCCTTCCAAAATAGTGGTAATCAAGTTATTGGTGCACTAAAATTTCAGAGCATTTTAAGTAGGGCTACTGATTAGTGATGGGAAAATTAAGTGAAATTGATTAAATTTCCATTGCATCTTTAAACCAACAGTGCCATTTAGATGAGTAAAAAAAGCAACAAACAAAAACAAAAAACATCACAAATGCTTCATGAAGGAAGCTTCATTTGTCCATCCCTAGATAACGGCTCTGAAATCAGGCAGGGTTTAAAAATGTATTCACGACTGTGCATGTACCTGTACTTTATTCAGCACAGAGATGACAGAGGCCCCAATGCAAAGTAACATGTTGAAGCTAATGAAGAACTTGTTGATGGCGCAATCATTAGGTGTAGTGTAGAAGACATAGAACAGTATACAAGCGATGAATGATAGTAGGTAGTTCACGATTGAGACCAACGCCAAACCTGTAAGAGGACAAGACTTATGATTTATGTATTTGAGAAATTGTTGTTTGTCAACATTTACACAGTTAAATTACCTCATAATCACTAACCTGTATACCAGATCATTGAGCCATCACTCTCCATTCTGTCCAGCCAGGACTCATTCCACGAATGAGCAAAGTCAACCAGCAGGACCAGCTGGATTACAATGAAGAAGAAGGCTCCAGCTGAGCCCACAGCAAACCAAGCTAAAATAGTAAAGCCATACTATAAAACAAGCCTCCAAAAAACATATTTGAAAGTCTTATTATCATTAAGCATATTTAGAACTTACCATATGTAAAATTACCATCTGGAATGTAAAAGGAACTAGCTGTAACTAGCACCAGGCCAAGAACCTTAAAGAACCAAAATCTGCAGGGGAAAAAAAGGTCATGTCAGATTGAAGAACAGCATCCTCTTTAACCACAACAAATATTGTGAAAACATTCTATATATTACATTGGTCTGCATAAAAAATAAACAAAAATGACAAATATTTTCTAGAGCATTCATTTTGGCCCATATGCTCTAGTTTTTCCTGTTACACACTATGTGCTTTTTTTTTTTTAAATACAACGAAACACTGCACACGACTAACTTTTGGTATATATATATTTTTAATCATTTGTCCTTTCAGCCGGTGTCTTTGAAACAGGTGAACGTATCAGTTATCAGCTAAAGGTAAGATTCTCCTCTACGGGTTGTAGCCTCACCAAGGGTCAGTGTACATTCTGTTATATGCATCCTAGACTTAGCGGTTTAGTTAGTACCCCCTTCAGACCCGTACATGGCCCCAGTGGACATGACATATTTGCATGTCTAAAGAAATAAAACGCATAATTTGGATTATGTCAACACTTCTGGCTCATGATTGGATCTTAACTAACCAATCACAATCACAAGTTGATTTGCATGATGTTCATGTTAAAAATGCTGCATATAAGCTTGGTAAGTTTACACGTTACAAATTATCCTGGCGTCCACTATATTAACTAAAAACAGAGATAACCCCCCCCCCCCCCAAAAAAAAAAATTCCATGTTGCCCTTATGTAACCCCCCCCCCCCCCCCACACACACAAACACACCAAAAAAAATTCCATGTTGTTCTTATGTACGGGAGAGGATTAGGGACAGTGAAGAGGGAAAAAAAGTTTGACAGGATTCTCACTTTAAAGTCAGACTTCTGACTTAGTGCTACATACTATGTGATGTGGGGTATGACTGGGTCTAGATCAACCAGGGCGATGTCATTGCATATCAACTTTAATTTGACTGCACTTGTAAGCGGTCAAACTAGGGTTTTTTCATGATTCGGAGTTGATTGCAATCATGTATTTTTCACAAAAAGAATTCCTTGGTTAAAAAAAGGCCACACCCACTCTTATGTTCAAAATTCAATCAATTCAATCTCTGGGTCTTCTCACCACCATCATGACCATGCAGCGATTATTTGGTTTGCCGTAATGGCTTACGAGAAATTTAGACGGTACTGAGGGGAGTTGTAATTTCCTCAGCAACCTCGGAGGCACCACGTTGACTTTGCTTGTTTGTA
Organism: Vanacampus margaritifer; assembly: GCF_051991255.1. Taxonomy (NCBI): domain Eukaryota; kingdom Metazoa; phylum Chordata; class Actinopteri; order Syngnathiformes; family Syngnathidae; genus Vanacampus; species Vanacampus margaritifer. The sequence continues at coordinate 24,589,000 of NC_135439.1, read as the reverse complement.
GGAGCAAAATAAATGATAACAATCCTCTTATCAAGTATTCATAATCTGAAGTTACTACTTTAGTTAATCATGGAGTTCTTTACTACTAATCCACTCAGTAAACACAAATGATTCAGCAGAAATTGAATTTCTAGACAACAAATTTATTTAGTAAACATACATTTATCAGTCACAGCCTAACCTATTAATGAAACGGAATAAAAATACGAATCAAAGATAAAATGAAAACTTGCAACCAAACTAAGATAAAAGAAGGTAGATGAAAAAGGTAGATGGGGATAAAGATGGAAGCGTTTGACCTGTCAACTATTTTATGTTTGAATAAAAGCGTTGCACAAGTAGTATATGATCATCAGATTGCAATGGAGGCGCAACTCACGAATGGGTTCAGTCGCACGGGAGAGAGAGAAACTCGAGCGTCGATCCTTGGTTGAATGCTGGAATGCTGCAGCAGGTCTCCGGCTGCTGGTCAGGTGCACGCGCGGCGTGGAGGCAGTGGCCGGTCCTTGGCTGGCGTACATCCAGCTGGAATGCTGCCCGGGAGTCTCTGGTTGCTGGTCAGTGATGCACGCGAGGTCTGCAGGTCCTTGTGTGAGCGCTGCGGGGGCGCCTCGGACTCACGGCTGGCGTGCGTTTTGGGGATGCGCAGTGTGTTTGTGAGTCCTTGCTTGATGCGCGTTTTGGGGACGCGCGTTGTGACTCAAGTCCGGGGCTCAAAGGAAGAAGCCGTGTGGTCACCCTCAACGACCACGTCTCTCGTGATGATCAGGAAAAGTTCATGGGGCCAGACGTGAGGTGGAGTGAGGGTGGAGGAATTGCAGGAACGAGAGAGTCCTTGAGCAGTTAAGGGTGCAGAGTTCAGGAAAAGAGCGTGAGGAAAAGAGCGTGAGGAAAAGAGTTGCAGGAAAGAGCGTCAGGAAAAGAGAGAGAAGTTTGCGCGCTAGCTTTTAAAAGCTGTGTCACCAGGGGGGGTCGGGCCGTAGCCCACAGGGGCGGAGTCACACCCCCTCCGTGCACATGAAGCAAGCTTTTGGGACAGTATTTAATAATTTTGAATCAGAATTGGCAAGCCAAATGTTTCATTTATCATTCTGAATACATTTCAAACATTACCACGATCATAAAGTTATTGATTCCGCTAAGTTTACTAATTAGCTAAACTTTTCAGAAATTACACACATCATTCATTTGAGATAGACATACAGATTGTGTACAAAGATAAACAACAGGAGTTACTTGATGTCAGTCAAGTACATAGAGTCCGTGTATGTCCCGAATTATGTAGACTTCAGATTAATTAGGAGCGGCAGGATTCTTGAGGATAATCGATAGTAACCGTTGGAGGGCACTGTTGTACTGTTGTTGAAAGTGTATGCACTTTCCATGGGGCATTGTTTCACAAAAAAAACACATGGCTAATTCCTGTGGACAGGCCAGACCATAAAAGATGGTCTGAGGACTGCTTATCAGACAGGATTTCAGGTCTGTCGGAGCTGTGGTATGCGTTTTCTGGGGGTTATAAACCGAAGTCCAGTCCCTGCTGGATGGAAACTCAAAGAGTCCTTTTGAACTGAAAACAGAGTTAAGACATGCATACACATTCCCCAGGGGGAAATGTTTAAAAAGGCAAATAAAATGAGGTGACTTGACAATATTCGGTACAACCACAATTCTTGCATGAAATTCCTATACCGATTCTACATGCTGAGATGCCATTCCTCTTGCAGCACCACAACACTGGTTGTTACAATCTCCATTGCAGTTGTAGTTTGTGAACGGCAGTAGCATGTATGTATTCCTTAAATCAACCTGCACAGATCTACAGAACCCGTCCAAAGGAAGCGAGAAAGAGATACAGCGTGCCAGATAATTTGATTGCAGCTAGACTGAAGGCAAGCTTGCGGAAGACGGCACAGAGTCGCGGGGATGACTGGGGCACTGAAGTTGTTGGACGTCTAGGGTTAGGGTTAAGGCTGCATAACTACACAGAATAAATTATATAGTCAATTTGACTATTTAGAGTGGGACCAAATAGACTCAGTTTTAGAGTAATATTTACACTTGGAAGAGGGTGAAATAAAGAATTGGAAAAAATAAAAGTGACTCAATGGTAGAGGAACAAACTCACAACCTTCAGCTTGGGAGACGGCCAGCCAATCTACTCCGAGCCACGCAGCTCCTGCTTTCTATTACTATACTGCTTGTGTCCGCTGCAGCTGAATTCATGATTCCTTGGAATCTTCCTCCAAGAGACCAAAAACCATGTCTTTGGTCTCTTGGAAATAAGCAAACGGTAGGAGTGGCATAGCTCAGGTGGTAATGTGGCAGTCTCCCAAGCTGAAGGTCGTGAGTTCGTTCCTCAACCCTTGACTTTTTTTTTATTATTATTTTTAGTTTACTCTCTTACTAGTGTAATTCTTAGCCTACTCTAAAACTGAGTGTATTTGGCCCCTCTCTAAAATTAAAATTTACTCTGTTAAATAGAGTCAAATTTACTCTATAGAATTTACTGTGTAATTTTGAAACAGGTGGCCATTACTCCAAAACTGAACATAGGGGGAAAAGGAAGAGAGGACAAAAGAAAATTGACAAGGAACGAGAGTTTTTTTTATTAGTTAGACTCAGAACTCAAGCATGGGGTGATGACTTTTGACCAAGTCCACAAAAAGCCACAGCAGTTTGATCCATCACCAGATAAGAGCCTTTGTTATTCAAGGTATTGGCTAAAGAAGAAACTCCAAGATAAATTACGTGACACCTCATTTTTCACATCACACGAGAGAAAGATAGATGTACTCTGCCTCAAAGATGGCACAGACTACATTCTGCTAGAGCATCATGCCAATCTTGAGCATGGAGATGAGAAGACACAGATCATAAAGACTGCACTATAGATGATATGCAATGACATCGCCCTGGTCGATCTAGACCCAGATATACCCCACATCACACAGTAACTCTTACATCCAGAGTCAACAGGTTCTTGTTTCTGAGAGTCTGCAGATGGGCCTTGCCATACAACTTGATCATAGATTTGGGTCAAAATGGATGCTCAACAACATATTTTGAACATAAGAGTGGGTGTGCCTTTTTTTAACCAAGGAGATATCTTTGTCAAAAATGCAATCAACTCTGAATCATGAAAAAACCCTAGTTTGACGTCTTACAATTATCTGGCACTCTGTATCTCTTTCTCGCTTCCTCTGGACGGGTTCTGTAGATCTGTGCAAGTTGATGGGCAAAGAATGCATACATTCTTGTACAGAAGATGAACGGAGAGAGCAGGAAAGGTGGGCAAGGCTGTGTTCCCACAAAGGGATGATTTTTGCAAAAAATACATTATTGCAATCAACTGAGAATCATGAAAAAAACCCTAGTTTGACCCCTCATAAGTTACCCAAGGCCAAACAGAACATTTTTTATTTTTCAAAAAGCAGCATTCAGTACCTCAACTTTGAGCATTTGTTACAAAAAAAAAAACATTTAGGATTTGAACTTAAACTTTTTGATACATTTTACTACACACCTTTACAAATACATTAGCAAAGAAATTGATTGGTAAGGATTTAGTTTATACAGATTTTCATATATTTCCCTTACTACAATGGACCATCAGTTTGCTTATTGGGGTCACAGATCCACAGAAGACACCATTGCTACACTACTCCACAATACCCATCCTAATCTAGAAAGTAGAAAATAAGAACTCATATGGCAGACTGCTTTGTGTGAACTACAATTCAGCATTTTGTGCAATAATTCCTTCAAAACTGCTTACTAAACTCAACCATAGTTTTCATCCTGGACTTCCTGACTATCAATAGGTGGTTAAGATGGGCTCCATTTTCTCTACTCCCCTGACACTGAACATGGGCGCTCCTCAACGGTGGGTCTGGAAGCTCCTACTGTATTCTCTATACAGCCACAATTGGGTGTATAGGGTGGATTTTAATTTAGTGGTCAAGTTTGCAGATGACACAACTGTGGTTGTCTTGATCACTGATGGTCTCTCTATTATTGTTTAGTGTAAAGATTAAGATAAGAATTGCTTTCCTTGTTCATCATTGAGAAGTGGCAGCTTGAGTAGAGTCAAGTCCTATTTGCCAGTATGACACTAGCACAAAAAAGCAGGCTGCAAAGAGGCTAAAAGTCACAAGTTGTATTGTCAGTCTCTAGTATGTCTATTAAAGCATACTCACCCATTGTGGACAGCAGCACGGGGGTCTTTGGTGTTCTTGACATTAACCAAAAGAATGGAAAACCAAACGAACCACATACTCATTCCAAAGCAGACACGGTAGACTGCCTTGTACCCCATAAATATTTCACAGTTGAAATCAGCTTGTATGCCAGGTAGAGAAGAGTCTGCCCCACCTGCACAGAAGCCTGGTATCTAAACAAACGACAGGTAAGCAACGTTTAACTTTGTAAAGGAAAAGAAACATCCAACAAAGGAACTATCAACATCAGTAGCAAAGACATTGAAATAATTCAATAACAAGGTTTCAAATCTGCAGTAAGAAACCATTGTCATTTTTGTTGCATCCATAGGAACCACATATGAGAAGAGCACATGTGGTAAATACAAATCATCATTTGAGAACATGCATCTTCACAAACACAAGTCAAAGCCAAGCCAATTGACATCCAAGCTAAACACTCAAAACTGGAAGGACATTGAAGATTTTGTTGTGCAGCAAAATTTGTCCACTAGTCTAGTTTGCAAGATGATCATTTAAAAAAACAGTTTGCTGTTATAATTTCCCATTAAGGCTATTTTAAAAGAACTTGCTTTAAGTGTACTTTCATCGCTTTGAAAGTACCGTCACAATCATGATGGCACCGAGGTAGTCTAAAAACCTCGTATTTCTGGGATTGCCATTAAGGAGACAACATGTACGTTTATAACCAACCAAGACTGAACAGGTTAAGTTGAACGTTAACTGATATTGTAACACTGAATAGTACAAAATTGAACATAATAAGGCCAGTAAACTAAGGCTATAGCAAGTTTTTGTTTTTTAAATTGTCAATTATCTGAAATGTACGACGGCGTATTAGGGCCACCTATAAATATATTTTTTTAGAGGGTGGGGGCAATATTCCAAGAAAAAAACTCATACATTTGTGACTTTATAAAGATGCAAATTTGCTAGTTTATAAAGTGAGGTGAAGAAAAAAGCCTCAGAAACTTACGAGAAATACACGTAGCGTACTACTCGAATGTTTGTGCCAATACTTTTCGGTCGGGTTTTAAAAAAAGGAGATAGTAATGGCTTTAACAAGATGATGTTAAGCATTCGCTCTTTGAAGGGTTGGGTACTGCCACTTTGCAAAGATCCATACCCGGAGGATCAAGCAATTAAGTTAATTTGTTAAAATGTATATTTACTTGTACATTGATGTTTCCAGAATTATTTACACATTCATAAATGTTGGTATTTTTTTTGTACAAATAGATAAATTAATGTGTCAAATCTGCTGCTCTCAGTCATTCACTTGCATTTACCTACATTATGCTAGCTTTTGATTGGTCAGTGTTAGTCAGCTGATAGGGGATCAGGAAGTGTTTTCGCTCTAGCTGCTGCGTATGACGAGTAAAATTTAAATTAAGAATTAATCCGTCTCCAATCCTGCCTTTTCATTTTATAAACAGCGTCCCATTAACCACCAATGAATCCTCACAGACTATTGCTATGCTACGTGTATTTGCCGTAAGTTTCTGAGTTTTTTTCCTTGCAATTTTGCCACTTTGTAAACTCGCAAATGTGCGAGTTTCTTTTTTCCTGTGAATATTAACCACCCACCCCAAAAAAAAACTAAAACTAAAACTATACGTGGCCCGAATACATCGTCGTACAAATTAACCCCTCTTTGAGCTGTCCCTTTTTTTCTGGAGGGGTTTGTGTGTCTCAATGATCTTTTGAACTAAATTGTCGGTGCATGGCTTTATGCCCCAGGTCGAATCACCCATGACAAACAGTTCCTACGTGAGGGACCAGAAAAAAGTATGGCTCAGATAACCCCTTATGATGGAAAGGCCAAGGTAGCCTTAGTATCACATCTCTGCTTTTTGCAGACGGTGTGATTCTCTTGACTTCATTAAGCTGTCATCTTAGACCCTGTCCCGAGTGGCAGAGTTCAAATGGCTTGAAGTCTTGTGGGGAGAATGGAGTGGAGGATCAATAGAGGGATGTCTGAATTGGTCGGAGGGGGTGGTTTATAAAATTGAACGTACCAGTGAAAACCAGCATGCAGTGATCCAATTTTCAGAGGTGGGCACTTCCGTCTCTCCGTCAGCTTCATTGTTGACGGATGTACACGTTTTCGGCAAGTGCTTTATGAAGCAAAACTTTGAAAAAATACACACTGAAAAAGTCTGTATAGACCTGGATCGACGGACAAAAAACCTGCTTCAATTGGTGCTTAGTTTTTTCTAGGCTTTGCATCAAAAAGCAATCACCGAAAATGTGGGCATACATCAACGACGGGACTGACGGAGAGAAGCAAGTGCCGACCTCTGCCGATTTTTCTGGTCAGAAGGTGCACCAGGAGCTGAAATTCACTGCAGGCTGTTAGCACAATGTGGGAACTTTAGATCTAAAACATGGCAGAAATAGGTTCTATTGGCAAACAGCTTTCACACACACTCTTACCCGTATAAGCAGCTTCTCCGCCCCTGGTGACAGCATGATGCAGGACAAGATGGTCCCCAGGAGCAGGATCCAAGCATACATGATCCTGGTCACTGTGGAATTCCTGCACAAACACGGCGACTAGAGGACATGTTGTACTTTTAGTGACCATGCTTCCACATCACCAGAGAAAATTTGTTTTCAATAAGGTTGGGGGGAAATATTTGTATGATTTTATTAGAATAAATGTACATAAGTTATCCCCCACATTTACATAGTATTGCAAAACATGACTGGGCAGAAACTGGATACACACATACAAGATAGCGGCTGCAACACTTTGTGGATGAACTGTTGAACATTGACTGTTGAAACCTTCAGCGCCGAAGACACGTCTGTACTATTATCTGCATAATGACTCATATCCTTGAAGATTGCTGCTGTGATTCCCCCTACCTTTAGAGCAGCAACATCTGTGTAAACTAGGGAAAATCCTATTAAGAAGAGAGGACCCGGCGGAATGTGCTCAAAACAGGTAGGAGATTGTAATCTGTGCACACCTCTGTCCATTCTCCTCGCGAATAAAAATAATCTAAATCTCTTATCTTCTTTCCTTGTCTGTTGTTTATTAAATGTTCTAGGTTAACTGAACCTGACAGATTTAAACTAGGGTTGCACGATAATGCTATTTTCAACTGATACCGACAAACCAGTAATTTAGAAAGTGCCGATATCGATAACTGATAAGCTGATAATTGTTTGCAAAATTAACTTGAATACAAATATGTTTTCAAGTCCTACTTATATGTCTAACATGTTAAATACATTGAAAGATTGTGTAAAGCACAATGAAGCTTAATTTTATTGGTATCTCTGCTTCAAAGACAACCAGTAACTTATTTTGAGTTTGCCAGAACAAAACAATCATGTTTTAAAAATGCAACAAAAAACTGTGAGGGTAACATTTTGGGGACGCGCAGTAAAGACAGCCCACACTGGAAACTGCCATGTCGCCATGAAGCATCTTCTGTGAATACAAGCTTGTGTGCATTATGACGTCAGAAATATGGGACACTACCATAGGAGAGGGGAGGCGATGAGGAGTTGAGCACAACTCGAGCCACAACCACAACAGATTATTATTGATTATTATCGGCGGATTTCTTTATTATCTGGTTTATCTGTATGACGTCAAATTGGTTGATAATTGCCGATAATTATCGGCCACCAATATTATCGTGCAGCCCTAATTTAAACATCATAGAGCTCATGGATGAAACATAACACGACTGTCAAAATTTAAGTGTTAACTCTGGAGATTAATTGCAATTCTTAAAAGCGCTTAAAAAGTCAAATCAGCTTCATTTACTTGTGGAATTCCTGCACAAACACGACAACTTGAAGACATGTTGTACTTTTAGTGACCATGCTTCCACCGGACAATACTTCATTTCAGTAAGGTTGGGGGGAAATATTTCAATGTTTTAAATATCATAGACATAATGAATAGAACTTAATGGCATAATTAAAGTGTTAACTCTGGAGATTAATTATTTATTATTTAAAGAGTAAAAAAAATAAAACATATGTGGCGGCCTTTAACGTCCATTCACATTTGGAGCCAAACTTTGTAAGGAGTCACTGGCGGGAAGATGGATAAACACAGACTATAGTTCATTTTACTTTACTTGCTTGACGCTTGTTGGAAAATTTTTAAAATAATTTGCACACTTCACAAAGGCAATTTCAAACAGCAGGTTAAAAATAGGTTACAAAATAGTAGGTTAGTTATACATATTTATATATATAAGATGCCTTTGACAGTTTTGTTCCAATATTTGTATTTTACAGGAAAAACTAATAGAACAGTGTTTAAGTGTATACTTTCTATTTGATGATTTTATATCTATTCCAATATTTTACTCAAGTGATTGTTTGTTACCAGCTTTGTCGAACATAGTAGTATACTATATATTTCTCTCTCTCGCTCTAGTGTTGGGCTGAAACGTCGTAAGTCACAATTTGGCAAATTTCATATTTTAAAAATCGATACTTTCGGTATCGGTACTCGCCCATCCCTAGTTTTTACTAAACCATTTTTGTTCACACTAGCATTTGATCTTACAAAAACAGCCAAAATTGACATTGAGATTTTCAACGTAGTGGGGGTTGCAAGGTATTTGCGTTGCGGTGATTTGTCCACTGCATGTGCCACATACATGCATCTGCACACTAATTGACAACTATAATTTGGAAGATTAGTAATGAACTGCAGACTGCATAAATTAAGTTGCACTATAATTGCACTATAATTCATGTTGTCTTTGTGGTGGCTCATGAGTGTTTTGCAGTTCAGTCTTTTTTTTAGATTTGGGGCGAAAGATGCTTCCAAAACCCTGTGCAAAAATCATTGTATTAAGATTCTTGATACTGAGGATATTTTGATCAAACACACAGAATGAGAATGAGAATAAAGCCCATTTCTAACCTTTACTCTGAATTTTTATTGGTTTGTTTTCTTACCTTTTATTTTTCATTCAAGTATAGATAGAAGTATGATGTGTGATATTAGAGTTTCAACTAAAATGAAAGGAAAGGTTTATAAAACTGTGGTGAGACCAGCGATGTTGTTTGGTCTGGAGACAGTGCCACTGAGGAAAAGACAAGAGGCAGAACTGGAGGCGGCAGAGATGAAGATGCTGAGGTTCTCTTTGGGAGTGACCAGGATGGATAGAATCAGGAATAAGTACATCAGAGGGACAGCACATTAGAGGCTTTGGAGATAAAGTCAGAGAGGCTAGACTGAGATGGTTTGGACATGTCCAGAGGAGAGATAGTGTCAAGTTATTTGATTTAAGTGCAGTTTCTCCAACTTGAAAGAGAGACAAGCATTCACTTAAAAGATTCCAACTGGGATTCACTCAATGACAAGTTTTCCTGTTCTTCCTTTTATTTTTTCAAGGCATTGATCATTAGGTGACCATTAGGTGAAAAACCGGCTGTGTCTTCAACTTTTGGAAGCTTGCCCTGCACGCTGATCACTCCACAGCTGTCAGTGATACTTAAGAGTGCAAGACGGTGCTGCTAGCTAGCGCTATGCTAACTGTAGGGCTTATTTTAACGTGACATGAAGACATTTAACATTTTCAATTTGATGTTTTACTGTTTTTGAATTTACTTATAGGCATATCAATGTGATATAATCATGAGTGTTTAAAAGAATACAGTGGGATGGTGATTTGGTGGACTTTATTTGATCTTCGTACCCTCAATGCTGTTGGAAGGGGAATGTGCATGATGTGTCAGAGTCTCTTAGGGGCTGAAGGTTTGGGGTCAGATCAATATTGCATCTGTTCCCTCAATCAAGAAGGGGAACTGTATAAAGATGTCTGTTTACCATCAACATTATACCTTTGTTCAATCTAGAAGATGACATGTCAGTCCTTTGTTCAATCAAGAGCCGGGAGGAGGATCCTTTTATCCTTTGGTTATAAATGAGTGGATGTTCTGTAAATTGTCACACTCTTGGGGGGTCTACGTCGCTTTCAGATGTGGATGTCCTAACGGTGTCTTTAGAAGCTTCTAAATAAATTCTTGCAAGAAAACTTCTTCATCAGATCCTGAATACAATTATTTGGACACGCAAAGATTACACTTAATATAGTAGGTAATAATTCCTTCAGACACCAACGATGCCACTCCTTAAATGCTCCGGGCGCAACAGGTGGTCTGCTCCTGTCAAACTGAAAATTATCTTACAAGATTTATTTACTTTCTACATTTTCTCCGTTCTTTTTTTGTATAATTTTAATTCCTAATTTTATTCATATCAAATAAGCTTAATATTATGTTAATATACTTTAACTGTTCATTTTTATTTATTTGAATCTCTATCATTCTCTATAAAATGAAAAGAATGTTTGAGACCACTGGTTTGACTTCACAGATAGTGAGTATATTGGCAGAAGGATGCTGAGTTTCCAAATGCCAGACAGAAGGTCTAGAGGAAGACCAAAGAGGAGGTTTATGGATGTAGTTAAGGAGGACATGAAGGTAGTTGGTGTGAGAGCAGAGGATGCAAAGGACAGGGTTGGATGGAGGCAACTGATTCGTTGTGGCGACCCCCTAAAGGGAAAAGCCAAAAGGAAAAAAAGAAGAATACAGTACAATTAAGATGCAACACGGTCTTGGTGTCTTCCCATTGACCAGGGTGGGTAGAGCAGCCAAAAATTGTACTCAAGTAAGAGTAACTGCTTGACAATGAAGTCTGATTTATTTTTAAAAACAATGTCATCAGACAGTCAAAACCATAAAATTGTGTGGAAATGCTGGCATCTTCAAATCATAAAAAAATAATAATAATAACTTTTTTAGCTCAATTAACAGTGCAAGCAGACACGTTAGCCCAAGTGTCCAGATATTTTTATTTTAGCCCTCCGAAAAGGCTCAGCAGGACACACAATGTTATGGCACGTGTTTGTCTTTGTTTGTTTATTTAACGTAAGACCACAGGTCATAAACCTGGAACAAAACAAATAAAAATAATATCACAACGATATAATGTTAATATTACATGTATCATTATACAAATACATGTACTGTATACATTTTGTTATTTATTGTTGAAATGTATGTTCTATGTTGTTTCATTTGATTACAAATAACATCTATTCTTTATTACGACAAAGCTGATGCACATTGCACAATAATCGCTATTGAATGTAATCAACTACATAACCCGTAATGCTTTTCAAGGTTGGCTCATGCGCACAACGGCTCTCATCTGCCCATCACCGAGTGAAACAAACGTGCGACGGTTTACCCAAGCTTCACATTGAACTCTTCTTAGTGTAAGCACTGCACGCAATAGTCAAGGTCTCGTAGAGATTAATTTGTCCATTAACCAAAAGTCTTAACACCAAGCCTGCACAATTCATTCACAAATTGTGGTGTAACGAGCTTGGCGCTGCCTCCCAGTCTAACGACCATAGGTGGCAGTTTCTTAAAGCGAAAGCACCAAGACGTCATCTTTCAGTTGACTCTTTCGGGTTGTCATGCCTGCCGGTCTTCAACCAGGGCCGCATTCCCTGTATATAAGCAATGTGTCTGCAGAAATGCTCCCACACAGTCAGTCAAGTGGAGCGCTTACGTGCAAATATGGTAAATCTAATACATGAATGGGGCGGCGGGTAACCACTCAAGTGAGCCCAATGTAGCAAAGTAAGAGTAGCGTTTCTTCTTCACACATCTACATAAGTAAAAGTAAAGAGTATTGTGTGGTGAAACTACTCTTAAAAGTTTTTTTTTTTCAAAAAGTTACTCAAGTAAATGTTACGGAGTAATTGTAACTCGTTACTACCCACCTCTGCCATTGTCTCAAGAGATAGAGGTTAGAGATTCACAACAACTGAATACCCTCGCCAGCCGGACAGGGTCGGCTTAGCTGTTTATAGGTTAGACCATGCTGTGTTCCAGTTACCTAACAAGAAGCCAGTGCATGACCAGACAAGACTCTCTACTCATGTGCCAAACTGAACCACTGAATTTATTCATGTCCAATTAACAGAAATATGTATTTCATTTTGTGTGAACCTTCCAAAGAACACAGGAAGGAAGGGCTCGCCTCATATTAACAATTACAGTTCAGTCAAAGTTTTGAAATCAACTGAAAATTAGTAGTTTTCTTTATTGAACATAACAAATTATTTGGGGGCAGCCAACCAAAGTGCCATAAATCAATCCTCTAACAGCCACAGGCAAACAAGTCAGTGTTAACCTTGAGCAAGGCACCTAATTTCCATACTTGAGCCGCAAGACTTCAACGGCTGGCCGGTCTTTTGTGGCCACACAGTGCTCCGGCTCAGACAAAAGGGGTGCGGCAACCACATGGGTTTCACTGAACCGGGCATTTTACGTCGGCATTGGAAAATTAGCCAGCAAAATACCTAATATTTCATAAAAAATACATTGGCATGGTGTCAAAGGTAAGATTTAATCATTATATGTCTACAGTTAAGTGTAGAAGGCCTTAAAATCCCTTTAAACAAATCAAAAATGCGATTCATCAGTTTAAATTGGCAATCATCAAACCATAACAAAAAACATTTTGAAATACATTTGTGTTTCAGTTGAAGAAAGTGTCAACATTTAAAAATATGTGTATACTTAATGCGTAGGCTATACCAAGTTTTTATGGATCAGTTGAAAATGACATGAGTGAAGGGGGCATCGTCCCCTACTAGGTGGGGTAAAGTGTTTGGTTTTGTAAACAAAAATAAATAAGTAAAAAAAGTTGTAGTCTAGTGTAATTTATTTACCCTTCGGGTACGTTTATTTTGGCATAGGCTACTTCTTGTGTACGTATTATATTTTCAAGAAAATTTTTATTTTTCTTAACTCTTTCACTGCCACTGACGTTTAAAGACGTCAAGTAAAAACCTACGCTTCACTGCCAATGACGTCAAAAGACGTCATCCAATGATTTTTTTTTTTTTTTTGAAACGGGTGCTGGGAAGGCTTGCGGAGCTCTCCTGAAAGTTTTAAGCAGGTTTTTTGAGCCTAATGACTATTTTTGGCCCCTAGAGGGCAGCGATGACTCTCTTTTGACAAGATCGGGTGGGCGTCAGTAGAGGCGGAGCTAGAGCGTTGAGCAGGAGATCAGAATGGAAAACAAAGGAAAAATGGCGGCCGGTCGCGAGGAGCTAACGCCAGAGCCGTTTTTTTCAAAGACCAAAAGCATCGCTAAAAAAGCACATTGTTGATGACATGATCATCATCGATGATGAAGATGATGGTGACTCCGTGGTTGGAAAGCATTGACGCGGCAGTAGAAGACGTTAGATGGAGCTAGATGGAGGAGGGAACGGGCAATGGCGAGCGTTTGCAAGCAGCTCTACACTTACAAGACGAAAGGCATCGACCAACGCTAAAATAGTGCATTGATGACGACGGTGATCATCCTCGATGATGATGAAGGTGAATCCGAGCTTGACGGCGAAATTGGAACCGCTGACGCGGCGGCTATTACGGTGTCGTAACGCGGAGCGCAACCGAGCAATCACAGGCGGACGTTCGATCGGACGACGGAGAGTGCCCCGAGTCCAATGCATATTCATCGGAGGAGTGTGTACAGTCTGCTACTTGCTTTTTATTCCCCGGAAAAAAAGGCCGTCAAGAAAGTGTAACGTTTGCACGCAAAACGGACCAATGTGAAAGTGAAAGTAAACTGTTGTACGAGTCCTGGCGTCTCCTTGCACGCAGGAGAGCGTTACAAAAGGAAAAACTGTATTTGAAACATCCACATAATTGTAAGTAGTACCACAGTTGCACACATTTGTAAATAGTTTGCGAAATTGTTTTGTCAAATTGTTACACTGTTGAATGGAAATAAACGTATTTTGCAATCAAAAAACACTTTTTCATTGTTGGTGAAAGCGTTTTACAGAAGTAAAGCACTATTTAGGTGTTTGTGGCATCATTCATGGACAAAAAGAAGTGTACAATTCACTAGAGTGCATGAAATAACATCGTTTCACAAAAAGCTCTTTTTCTCCGTTTTTTGTTTCAAAAGAGAGAATTTCGGTGAAAGTAACCATTTTCTATTGTTGATTACTGAAGAACGGAATAAGGTAGAAACAAACTTTTTTCTGATGAAAGCCGAGAGTCCAATCTTTCATTTGGTAGTATGTGTGTTTCCATAGTCTAAACACAACATTTTCTGTGGACCTTGAAAGATCACTCAAAATGCTTCAATCGGCTGGCAGTGGGGACAACCCGTTTCTGAAAACGTCTGGCAGTGAAAGAGTTAAGAGGGGCATCTCACCCCACTGTCCCCTATTTATTTTTGGTAACATTGCATATGAAATGCACAGCCCTTTTTATTAGGGGTTTGTCAGTGGAGCACGGTAATGTAATGTTTTTAAGCTTGGCGTGGTCATGCACAAAGACAAAGCAGAGTTAAGCCATTTAAGCACGCGTAAGCAGTAAGCACATGCCTGGCGCACGTTATGAGAAACCCTTTATGAGCTCAAGGCGTTGCTTGCAACGTTACAAATATTCTACTTTTAACTTTTGGTGGATTGAGCATATTACACATCTCTGACACGAGAACAACAACGTAAATTCCGCGGAGGGCTAAACGATTCAAATATGTGAATGGAGTGCGGCTTAGCAGGAGCTGCGAAGGAAATGCGCAGCAGCATTTAGCTACCTGTTGCTTTTCAGTCACATCAATTTCTTCATTCAAAGCAAAGTCTTTCTGATACATGTGTGTTACTTACGGCCGCAAAAATAGACCCCATGACTACCAGCTCTCGGCGTGGCGGTATTAAGCATATACAAATGTGCAATTCCCTTTTTCCGACGTTTCCTCGATTCTGCGCCTCCAGGAGATGCTACAACTGTTTCTCCCTGGTGTCAGACTGCAAACGCGTCATCATCGTCATAAACATGTGACGTCACCGGCTCGTTGACTTGAAAGAACTGCCCCGTTAACCCGAAAAGTGATGTGTGTTGGTTTTACATTTAATTAGAAACGTTATTGTCGGTTGTTGTTGTTTTTATGTAAGTCGCATTTCTTTACACATTGATATGATCCATTCACAGACGAAATCGTCTTTTTCACGTGCTGTCTGTGTGAAGACTTACATGCTGTTATTTTCCCGTAAATGATTAGTGAGACAAAATAAATATGTTATATGTTTCGAACCATTTAGTTTAATGCTACTGGTAAATATTCTGCACAGTGACACGGTATTTACTTCAAGTACGATACCAAGATCTTTTGTGACAACTTCAGTGCTGTTTAAGTGCGAATTCTGAGAAAGCATATATTTCACATGACAACTTAAGTGCCGTTTAAGTGCGAATTCTGAGAAAGCATTTATTTCACACTGTAAATATGGATATTTTGTATGTTTAGAAAGCAGATGTAATGCAAATTAAGAAGACAATTTGTCCCAGTTTATCTTCTGCATGTATGTTTTTATTTGATCGACATTATTATATTTACTGTTACTCTTTGTATACTCCACCCACTGCACTCTCACTTTAGCTAATAGATGGGACTGTATTCTCATATATGGATTCCTGATAGGGGTTTGAATCAAAATATAGAAATACTGTGTTTTCTTGATTAACGGTGTATAAAAACGTTTAATATATTTTTTCTTCTTATAGTGAATGTTATTCATCTTGGAAAAGAAATTTATAAATACAAATGATGACACTGTTTGCCTAGGGAAGCTGATGTTAAGAAGACAAACTGTCACATTTTATCTTCTGCAGGAGCAAATATATTCTGGAAGACAATTAATTGAGCATCTTTATTGATCCTTATGCACGCAAGAAAGCAAGCCATTTCCAACACTTTAGATCAACATGGTCAATTCATAAAAATGATACCCACACATATGGACTGACCAAAAGTATGGATTTTGGAAAAACAATAATACATTTGCCAAATTGTAACTGACGAAGTTTTGGACCAACGTTAGTGACATGTAAGTAGTGTTGACATTTAACTGTTTCAATTTATATTTTAACTGTTTCAATTTAAATTAAACTGTTTCAATTTAGTTATACATGTGTAGAGTAGAATGATCATATGGTAACCCATTCACCAGATGTTTAGGAAAGGATGTGATAAGGATTGCTTTTGATCTCATCTTTCTTTGAAGTCTTCTCTTTGTTCCTGGAACAGTAAAAGGGGACCGAAAGGTTCCTGTTTATTTTAGCGGGGCAACGTTGAGCGGTTGAGCGCTCTGCTTCTCAACTCATCCTGCCATAAAAATGTATAGGGACCAGAATCTCTCTACATCAAAGACTCTGGTCAGGAAGTACTGTTTTTTTGTAGAGGTTCAAAGGAGAGCATAGGCGGGGCTGAATCTAAAAGAACTGTGTATAAAGATGCCACAAGATTGTCACACACACACACACTCCGGAGACAGACCACATTTTTTCAGTGGGTTCCTGTGCGTGTCTTGAAAAGCTTTTGGAAATAAAAAACTTGCAAGAAACTTCTTCATCGATCTCATTTATAATTTATTTGAACAACGCAAATGATTACAAAATCCATGTAATCATTACAAAGTGGTGACCCTGACGATTCTTTGACTTGTTCCGGCTGTGGCGTTTATGGACGGATGGAATTTCTGGCGCCATATTAATTGAACGGTAAGTGGAGACATTTATCCACGTAGAGAAATTCTATCTGTTTGGGATCGCTACAGCTGGCGTTGTAAAATTGTAAATTGTTTATGAGATCTGAGTGAACAAGTATTGGTGGAGTTTAAAATCGTTTTTTTGGTTACAAAGGGACGCGAAGTCCTTGATTTTGGATTTTCCTACGACATTTGAACTATAGTACGTGGTGACGGTCATTGTTTACGGAAGTACCGTCACGTTGGATTCGGCGCTGCTGTGATTGAGACAGCATGAACAGATTGAAGTGAACGGCTATGTTTGTTTCTGTTGTTTGTGATTTTTGTTGTGTTTAGCCGCTTCGCGAAGTAATCGGTAGATCTGGATATAACTTATTATTCGACGAAGTAACGGTGTATTTTATTTTGTGAGGTCCATGCACTTTGGAGATATTTGTGTTCGTCTGTAGTTATTTTATTTTTTGGAGGAGTGATGTGCAACGTTGCTGAATAAGTTTGATTTGTTGAATTGTGATACCATAAGTGAGACGTCACTGATTTAATAATTATTAGATACGACTTGAATATAATCAATATACATTATGGAGGACATTTTTGACCGTGACACCGAGTGGTTCGACCTGGATGTTTTTCCGGTTCATACTCGGAACATGTTGTTGGTTATACAAGTTGCAAACGCTTCCGAGGTCGCTTTAGGAGTTTTACCTGCGGGGCGGAGACGGCAGTTGAAAATTCAGGTAGTGAATGATTGGATGCGCGTGTGTTCGGAAAAAGGATAGATGCCGTCACTACAATCTACGGTGTGTCTAATTTCGTTGATGAAATCGGTTGAACTTGCTTGTGCGAAGAAAAGGCGAGCGTTGGATAAGCAGGTAAAAGAAACTTCTCTTTTTTGTCTTTGAATGGGAGAAGAGTCAGACAGAACTTAAAGAAAGTGGATCAGATGATGGTTTATGCTAGAATGTTAGCGTTGGGTAGCTCTGTGAAAGTTGCCCAGATGGCGGTGTTAAGTGATTTTGAGAACAAAGAGGCTGATGCTAAGCTAGCGGCTCCGCCGGCGTACGAGTTGCCACGCGCGGGAGATGAGTTGTCCCCTATAAACCCGTTTACTGAATCTCCATATAGTACTGCTGTTCAGATGCTGCACAATTTGCAGGCACCTGTATTAACTGTAAATTCAGGTCATCTCGATGTTCAGTGGAATGGGGGCGATCTTGATAAGACGCTACCGCGCGACTCTGTTTTGAAAGCTGCGGGTGCGTTAGCTGCAGGCGTCGCCACATCTGTTAAGCAATTGGGACAGAAATTGGATAAAGTGTTGGCTATGAGAGATGACCCGCAGGAAAAATTGAACCAAGCGAGAGCTCTTGGCTTAGAATTGAATAGACATGCGGAAATTCCACAGTTAGCTCGTAGTAAATGGCGTTATATTCTTTCTCGTTTTGAGAGGGCGGCGGAAGATGAATTGATGGAACAAAACCGTGTATTAAGGGCTGAAAGGGATGAATTGTTTCGACAACGTAACCATGATATGACTGATGTAGCTTCTAATCAAATTGAAGACATACAGAGGAAGCTGGCACAGTTAACATGTGCTGTGGAAAATGTTTCAAGACCACGTGACATTACTATGACTGACAGATTACCAGACGGTACTCCGACACGACCTGTGACTCGTTCCCAAGTAGGTTTACAAGCACCTATGTTGACAAAAGTCGATCCAGCCACCGGGAATTCTGCAACTATGTACAAGCCTTATTCCCCTTCTGATTTGGCCGTAATTTTACAGAGACTCCCACCATTACCAGCGGGGGGCAGAATTGTCTCAGGTCTTTGCAGAGGGAGGTGATAGGTCAGATTTTGACAGCGGGGGATGTGCGTGCGCTTTTGACACATGCTTGCCCTCTCTCTCAACTTGAAGTGTTAATGACTAATTCGGGACTGCCATCTTTAATGGATGGTGAAGCAATGTCACAACAAACTATTTTGAATTTGACAGCTCCACTACACACGCAATGCTTCACACAGACTTTTTTACATGAATTTGTATATGCTCCGAACTGTCCCATGAATCTTATGGGAAGGGATCTTCTCATAAAAACTGCACCATTGATCCAGTGCGGGTCGGACGGACTCACGCTCCAATTCCCAGATGGACATTCATACTACTGCGATGCTGCCTCTGTCTCTGATTCCTGCCCCCAGTTCTCAGCGGTGCCTCAATACGCTACGACATGCGCTCCGGCTGACATCTACTGGGCAAGGATTGACACTGATTCCTCCGGCTGGAGGGATGCTGAAAAGTTTTGGACAGAGTGGTCACCTTGGATTCGTAATCTCTGTCCATACGATATGGTATCTGACTGCTTGCATTGCACTATTTTTTATGACAGATGTGATGTGATATACAGTGAAGCCTTCCGAACAGTTGTTGGCAACACATGGGAGTTGCGTGTAGGTGATCTGTTTGCAGGTGGGCCCGGAGTCGCGTTTTCTGTAAGTCTGACTGAAGAACAACTTAAATGGTATGAGATGGCGGAACCACCTGATTAATCTGTGCTGGCATGTCATCCTCATGTTTCATTGATGGTCTCATCCCAGCACACGGCGAAAGATTTGGGTCCATTTGTCCTGGCATGCACAAAAGCAACTGATTGGCAACACTCTATACACCCAGATTTATTATATTCCAAATCTCTTCATGCCTATTGGATTAAATCTGATTTATTTGCTTCCATGTCTGTTTTAGAACATCAACTTTTGGATCGACATAATGGGAGGGAGACATCTGACAGCGACCTTGCTTGTGACATGCTAAACACTTTGCCTGCTAAACTGTGGTCTGATGATCCCACTGACGCAGGCTTGTGTAAAGTTACTCCAGTAACTTTTGAAGTAAAACCCAAATCCGTTTGGGTACCGCAATACCCTATGAAGCCTGACGGTCGTCTTGGCATCTCGGCGACAATTAATGGGTTGCTGAAAGCAGGGGTGCTTTGTAAAATTGATAAGTCGAGCTACAATACTCCCGGTGGAAAAGAAAAATACTGGTAAATTTCGCATGGTGCATGATCTCAGAGCTATTAATGCTAAGGTGTTGACACCTGCACTGCCGGTGCCAAATCCGCATTCTGCGCTGTCACAAATTACTCCGTTGCATACGCATATTACCTGCATTGATCTTGCAAATGCATTTTTTTGCATCCCACTTGACGTGTCTATGCAAAAGTATTTTGCATTTTCATGGAATAATGAGTGCTACTCATATACCCGATTGCCACAAGGGTTTGTGTTATCTCCTGGTGTTTTTAATGCTTCCCGTAGACAGCTGCTATCATCTCTCCAACTTCCTACTGATGTTCTGTTGGTGCAGTATGTGGATGATCTACTGCTAGTGAAAGAGGCTAATTATTTGTCCTCTTTTGCGTGTTCCAAAAACTTGAAGACAGATTTCTTGTAAGAAAAAAAACCTTGCAAGGATGATTTATTAAACAGAGAATTCTCCGGTCACGGCAACAATTTACATCACGTAAAAGGTGGAATTTAAAAAGTGCCCATGTGCCCCCTCCCTTGGGAAAGGGGACATTTTATAGTATCGAGTTTTGGAAGTAAAACGCCCCTTCTCCTCCTACTAAGAATGAGTAGAACAGATTGGTTCTCACTCAATATTATTTTCGTACACAGACCGCACCTGTGTTCATTCTTTTTAGACATAATATACTCTCAGGGCACTTTTCCCAAAACTAAATCTAGAGTGGCCGTGAGTGATGATGCGAACAGATTCAGTGGTGTGTGTGTGGGTGTGTGCGCTCCCCCGAAGCAGAATACGCTCCCACGAAGAGAATGTGTGTGCGCAAACACTGAGAAGGAATTTTAGACCAAACAATGTGTACCAGCTTAGGTTAAGGTCAAATTATACTGAGTTCAACACTATTTTACCTACTTCACATCTATAAAACATTTCAACATGGTTAATATATGAAATAAAGAATTGAAAATGGTAATGTCTAACACTAGCTGCACCGTCCGAGGAGTCCTGCCTTCAAGCTACACAGCTCCTTTTGAGCCACCTGGCTTCGGTGGGCCTGAAGTGCTCCAAGGACAAACTCCAAATTGCCCGACCACAGGTGTTAGGGTTAGGGTTAGGATGCAATTGGATGCATGTTTTTGGCCGCTATAAAACTTTTGTTTCCTCAATTCTGATTTCTGTTGCTGTATTTGCTGCATTTTTAACTACATGCAGTTGTTGTTGTATTCCATGTATTCATTCTCTTTGCCAAAGAATTATTACCGCAGCTATTGAAAAACAGGATGTACAAAATAAGACTTCTTATATGATGGTGGAATCCGTGGTTTCTCCAGCAATGCCCACGGTCGTGACATAAGAAGAAGATCCCGCTGGAATTTTTCTCTAAAAATTGTTTTTTAAGGTTTAAATGTCTGTTTTGAACTCTTTCAAGTTCAATTGATGGATTGTTGACATTTAACTGTTTCAATTTATATTTTAACTGTTCCAATTTATATTTTAACTGTTTCAATTTAGTTATACATGTGTAGAGTAGAATGATCATATGGTAACCCATTCACCAGATGTTTAGGAAAGGATGTGATAAGGATTGCTTCTGATCTCATCTTTCTTTGAAGTCTCCTCTCTGTTCCTGGAACAGCAAAAGGGGACCAAAATGTTCCTGTTTATTTTAGCGGGGGGATGTTGAGCGGTTGAGCGCTCTGCTTCTCAACTCATCCTGCCATAAAAATGTATGGGGACCAGAATCTCTCTACATCAAAGACTCTGGTCAGGAAGTACTGTTTTTTGTAGAGGCTCAAAGGAGAGCATAGGCGGGGCTGAATCTAAAAGAACTGTGTATAAAGATGCCACAAGATTGTCACACACACTCCGGAGACAGACCACCTTTTTTCAGTGGGTTTCTGTGCGTGTCTTCAAAAGCTTTTGGAAATAAAAAACTTGCAAGAAACTTCTTCATCGATCTCATTTATAATTTATTTGAACAATGCAAATTATTACAAAATCCATGTAATCATTACAGTAGCAAAACCTTGAAGTCGCATCTCATGTGGACCAGAAGCCAATGCACGATGGATAGTATCAGGGTAAGATGATTGATATTTCTCATCCTTGTCAGTAGTCTAACTGGAGCATTTTGTACTATCTACAGACTTTTAATACTAAACATAATATGTGCTAGACATTTTTTTGCCAGACAAGTTCTATTCTAAGGGATAATTTAGATGACCAACAGGTATTGACAAACCCAAAATGTTCTTCATGATTACTTTGAGGTATACAGAGAAAGTACACAAATATTATAAACTTACCAAGCAAGCACTGCACAACAGTGATGCTGAAGACCGAACATTTTTATTTCTTAACATATCAATCAACCATAAAAGTCACAACAAATGAGTCGTTTTTCTTACTAATGTTAAGTGTCGACAAAACTCTGAAGAAAAAAAACCCAGATTCCCTCTCTCTTAAAAAAATAATTTTAGAAAATTACTCTTTTTTTAAATTAGTTTACTCTTAAATGTTTTTAAAGTTTCCTGTTTGTGTTTTAACCTCAATGTATGCTCTTTTAGTAATTTTTGTAAGCTACATTTGTTTTCTCTGCTCTGCTTGTGAACTGTTGTGTTTGGGGTTAGGGTTGTTGGTGTCGTGTCTTTGCTTGTGTAAAGCACAGTGAGTTGCCTTGTGTAGGAAATGTGCTATAGAAATAAAATTGCCTTTCCTTGTTTTGTTTCTGTTACAAGTTACAACTGTCTGTGACAGACTCTTGATGCATGTCAGGATGCTAAGCAAGTGTGCATTGCGTTTGCACATGCGCGACAATCACACAATTAACAGATATTTATGCTTAAGGAATAAAACAGAATCTGGGCACTTTTCAAAATAAAATATTTTTTTAGCTTTGAATAATAAATACACCGGAAGTACAGTAAATCTTTTATTCTTTGAACTGTGCAGCCTGTCTTGGCCCTGTTCTCAGTGGTCGGGGACCACTGTTTTACATCATTCGGACTGGATGGAAGATAAAAGGTTCATCTTTTTTCTTTTTTACTCCACAAATTGAATGAATGCAATCATTTCATGGTGGTTTTGGGTTTTTCTTTCAGTTAATTTAGTTTCAATGTGCTTTAGCATTCATTTATCATTTGGTGCTATGTTGCATGTTTATTTTGCTTTGTATGCTTATTTAACTAAGTTGTTTATGTTTATTATTTACTAAGTAACACGTTATTGTAATCTGATTACTTTCTTTCAATAATGAGCAATCTAACACGTAAATTTTTTCAAACCAGTAATCTGATTAAAGTTACTTTACTAAGTGGCTGTACGTTACTATTTTTTATTACCTCATAATGTATGTAGAATGCAGAATTTTGTTGTCCATTTTGAAGAGAATTTCAAGGCGAAAATGTTTCTCTTGCATTTGAGAGTGACGTCACATCACATGTCCCGTTTTCTCAGCGGAAGACGCAATGCCGGGTCGCGTGTACCAACTGCTCAGTCTGGCCAAAGCAACAGACACTAACAAAGTGAACAATGGAAGAAGCAGGAGGAGCTCCACAAGCGGGTGCATTTGCTCATTGGAAATACAGCCATTACTTTTTGTCCAGTAAAGATGAAAAATACCATACCTCTCAGTGCGTTGCAAACTTTGCGCCGGCTCAAAAACCTTGTCGGCTGCTAAAAACTCCACATCCAATTTGATGAAACACTTGTTAACACAGCACAGCGCGATACAACTCGACGCAAAGCCGACAGGTAAAGAGACAGCCAGCAGTTCTACGGTCGGGCGATATGTTTCAGAGGAAATGTGTCCATTGAGTACTGTTGACTCGTCCTCTTTCCATGCAATAATAGTGTAACATCTTGAAAGAACGCCACCAGCAAACGTCGGTTAGGATGTCACCCTTTAATTTATCTTAAAGGTCTCATATTATTAAACTTTTCAGCATACTAAAATAGTTCTCAAATATGTAAAAGACATGTCTGTGACATGCATTCGTCAAAATTGACTTTGGATCTAATATTTTTGCTGTCTCTAAATCAGCCAAAAAATGCTGTGTTCTAAACAGCCTGTTTTAGGGGTGTCACTTTTATGTAAATAGCTGCACCAGGCCACGCCTAGGCCACACCCTTCTCTCTCTCGAAGGGGCAGTGATTTTAGTCATGGTAGCCATGTGCTAATGTTGTGAATGGAAACACGGGGGCAGAAGAAAAGGAAAATACAGACATGTCTTTTACACATTTGAGAACTATTTTAACATGTTGAAAAGTGGCACGTTTTACCATAAGAAAAAGTAGCATAACTTTACTTCAGAGACTAATTTGTAGCGTTAGTTTGTGATTGTTTAGGCAATGGTTATTTTGCCGGAACCGATAAATCTCCCGCAAATGTTATTTTGCCGTGAATGTCTCTGATTTGCCATGAATACTTGTAGACATTTACAAGCGGTTATGAATAACACAAATGTGCACATTTAGGCCACTGCGTGGTCGCAACATGCAAGCCGTCTCGTCGAGACCACTTAGTGGCCGGTTAGCATCACAAAGTCATGTCAAATATGTGGCGAGTTGCTAGTCATGGCAAATTAACCACCGCGGATTTATTTTGACAAAACAATACGCAACCAATTCATATTATCCAACCACCGTCTGCCTTATCATATCTGACCTGACCTCTTGTAACCAAACCTCCACATGACAAATGTAGCTCCCACTATAGGCATTAAAAATACACCAGTAATTGTTATGTTTTGGTTTTCTGCTGTTTCCTGTTTTTGATGTTGACATTTAACTGTTTCAATTTATATTTTAACTGTTGTTTGAACTCTGTCCTCTCTCTTTCCGTGAGAAAGGAATGTGTTAAAAGGTTTCTGTTGATTTATCGGAAGGGTATGTTTAAAAGTTTCTGGTCATCAGGTCGTAAAGTCTAATTCTCCAAGGGCAAAGCCTGTCAACATTAATTCTCCAAAGTTTGGAAGTAACTCTGTCAGGAACTTGTATCTGCTTTATATCACAACTCTGCTAGGATTCAAAGGAGGGCGGGGACAAGTCCCAATGTAAAACCTTTTCTATAAAGATGCTGAACATTCACTATTAAAAACACACACTTGGAGCTTTGCATCATTTTTTTGAGTGAGCTTAATTCTGTGTCTTTTAGAAGCTTCTAAAATAAAATAAAAACTTGCAAGAACTTCTTCATCGATCTCATTTATGATTTATTTGAACACGCAAAAGATTACAAAAATACGTGTAATCTTTCACTGATTTCTCCCTTACAGTTGCTGGGGAAAAAGCTGGAGGGCAGATCCTGTCGACACACCTGCTGCCCATTTTGAAATCAGGCCCAAATAAAAGCCAGGCAGCAACAGAGAGGAGTGTCGGTATATTGCTCCGCGACGCTATTCACTAAACCTGATGTTTTCGATACCGCTACCTTTCTAGCGCCAATCTTTCTTGGTGTTGTGGACACCACTAGTAATTAGACTAGTAGCGTTTTTCTTTAGGCAATTTTGTGTGCTACACTCCTCTCTGTTTTATCCGCCCTCTGGCGTGATTTTGTGTTTTCTTGTTTTTGCCCACGACGTACATCTTTTTGTCGTCGTCGACTTTTGTTAAGCAACCTTTTGTCCACGTGTTGTGCGCTTTTTTTGTTCCATTAAAATTGAGTGACTTTTGCGCTGCCTGGATCTGCCCTTTTCTTTTGGGGTCTAACAAAAAAAAAAACACGTGACTGAATAACCCGACCAGAATGGAGCCCGCAGACCCTGACAGCCTTTGCCAGGCATTGGCTAGCCATGGGCGCTTACTTGGACAGCACAAGCAATATTTCCGTGAACTGAAGGAAGCCATGTTGATGCTAACCGCCCAGATCGGGTCTCTTACCTTGAAGGTGGAGCAGAGATCGGACTCCAGGGCTGCTGAAGGATCACAACCAGCTAGGGCGTCCCCTGTCTCCTCCGCGGCCCTAACATCTGGTAACTCCGTACTTCGGGAACCCAATATTCCCCATCCTTCCCGCTACTCTGGCGACATGGGTGGGTGTGACCAATTCATTCACCAGTGTAGTCTGCTTTTTGATCAAAATCCGCAAACTTTTGCTAACGATGGCGCCAAGGTCGCCTTCGTAATGAGCCTACTTTCCGGCCAGGCGGCATTATGGGCGATGGCAGTCAGTAAAGCCAATCCGGAGCTCCGAGCTTTATTGCCTACTTTTCTGTCGAAACTCAGAAACATCTTCAACCACCCGGTAAAAGAAAAGGAAGCAGGCAGCTGCTTGCTAGACCTCGAGCAAGCCGACTGTGTGTGGGATTTTCAAATAAGATCAAAGACGAGTTGGCTGCACGGTACGAGACCACCGGTCTGGAGGAACTCATCAACCTGACAATTCGATTGGACAACAAATTGCGGGAGCAGCAGCCGGAGCGGAAGGAGGAGCGACGACCAGCGGCAGCAGACAAGGCTGCTCAGCCGTCTTCAACCACGTCCGCGCCTCCTGATGCTTCATGGTGACGCCCTCCTGCGGTAGACAACATCGAGCCCATGCAGCTGGGAGGAGGACGACTCTCTGCTGCGG
Source organism: Vanacampus margaritifer (assembly GCF_051991255.1). Taxonomy (NCBI): domain Eukaryota; kingdom Metazoa; phylum Chordata; class Actinopteri; order Syngnathiformes; family Syngnathidae; genus Vanacampus; species Vanacampus margaritifer. The sequence continues at coordinate 24,562,603 of NC_135439.1, read as the reverse complement.
AAACGGATGAGGGATTGGGCGTGCCTATATTGCGGACAGCCCGGACACCAACTGAAGAGGAGTGAAATTAATTGTCCTCTTGCGTGTTCCACTAGTGTATACTTCAAATACCGTGGTAAAATCCGAAATCTGGGACTTCGCGTCCAACCAAACGACTTCAAAATTTATCACTATTTTTCTTACACAAACTCCATCCTCAATATAATTTTGCAAGACGAATTTATCAGCCGCAGCGTTCTCAGACAGACAGAACTCCTAAAACGTGGATAAAGTGTCCACTTACCTTGATTAATGTGGCCGTGAGTTCCATTCGTCTGTGAACGCACCGCTACAAACCGTCGTTTTACGTCGGGGTTCACCAATTTGAAGAGGAGTGAAATTAATTGTCCTCTTTGCATGTTCCAAAAATGAAGATAGATTTAATGTAAGAAAAATACACCTTTTGCAAAAATGATTTAATAAAAAAAAACAGAGAATCTCTGGACAAATAACTGCCTCTAATTTTCACTTAAACAGGTGGGATTCAGAGCGTCAAATGTACTCTTCTACGTGTACAGTAGCTTCTTATAGTTAAAAAGACCTCCTCTCTTTCATTTGTAGACAAAACATACTCTCTGGTACTTTTCCGTGAGCAGATGGCGTAAACAAGGTCAGGTGGATGTTTTTCCCGAAGCAGACTCTGCTCTCAAGGACTAAAATGTGTTTTCCCACAAAACGCTGAGAAGGAACTTTTTTAGACTAAATAGTATGTCCCAGCTTAAATTATACCGAAATCAACACCATCTGCTCTGCACAGGACACAAAACATTTCGACAAGGTTAATATAAAGAATTAAAATGTTAATAATGGTTAATAAAATAAAATGAAGTATTAAAAATGTTATAACATAACACAACCCCAACAAAACAACCAATGTGAGTGCTCCCAGCCCGCGGGATCGTGTGACACAAATAGCAACTTAGACATTAAAAGACTGCAATTGACAGGAGAGATAACATGGAGTGGTGGGAGCATAAAGATGACGGCTTTGGTGGACTCTGGGGTGGATGATTGTATTGTTGACCCAAAAATTGTTAACACCTTGAAATGTCCCGTTTAGACTTGACAAAACCTACGGGAAGTTTTTAGCAAAGACCGGGCCTTGTCTCTCCCTCTGCATCAGCCATATGATTGCGCTATAGAATTGGTTCCTGGCGCACCGCTGCCTAGTACATGCCAGTACCAAATATCCAAGCTGGAACTTCAAGCCCTTAAGGAATATATTATAACGTCGCTAGCTGCCTGGCTTATTCGGCCTTCCAAATCGCCGCTTGTTGCAGGATTTTTCTCCACTGAGAAAAAAGACAAGACTCTACGTCCTTGCATCGATTTTCGTGGCCTAAATGACATAACGATTAAAAACAAATACCCATTGCCACTAATGGAGTCCGCATTTGCACCATTACATTCCGCTATGGTGATTACCAAATTAGATCTTCGCAGTGCCTACCATCTGGTTAGGAAAAGGGGGGCGACGAATGGAAAACAGCGTTTAAAACACCCATTGGCCATTTTGAGTATTTGGTTATGCCTTTTGGCCTTTCAAACGCTCCCGCAGTATTTCAGTGTTTTCTTAATGACATCTTGTGTGATATACTTAACCACTTTTGTTTTGTTTACCTTGATGAGATTTTGATTTTCTCCAGAAACCTCACAGAACATCAGCAACACGTTCGGCTGGTTTTGGAGCGACTGCTGAAAAAACGGCTATACGTAAAGGCAGAAAAGTGTGCATTTCACACCAGTTCGGTGCAGTTTCTCGGATATATTGTGGAGGAGGGCCAATTGAGAGCTGACCCGGCCAAAATCCAGGCCGTGGTCGAGTGGCCAACTCCTACATCAAAGAAGCACTTTTAGAGGTTCCTGTGGTTCGCTAATTTTTACCGTCGGTTTATCCGCAACTACAGTATGAAAGCGGAACCTCTGACAAGGCTTACATCTACAAAGTTTCAGTTTATTTGGACTCAGCAGGCCGAGGCTGCCTTTGTTAAATTGAAATTATTATTTTCATGTTCGCTGGTTTTGACACACCCTAATGAGGTTCTCCCATTTGTTGTCGAGGTTGATGCTTCAGAGACAGGAGTGGGGGCGGTGTTATCCCAATGGTCACCAGTTGACCAGAAGCTGCATGACTGCGCCTACTTCTCTCGTCGGCTTAACCAAGCGGAGCACGACTACGATGTGGGCAACCGTGAGCTGCTCCATCATTCTGGCGTTACAGGAGTGGAGGCACTGGCTGGAGGGCACTACAGATCTTCACGGACCACAAAAACTTGGCGTACCTCCGGTCCGCTCAGAGACTCATTCCTCGTCAAGCACGCTGGGCCCTGTTCTTGATGCGTTTTGATTACGTCATCACTTACAGACCATATATGTATGTATATATATATATGTATATATATATGTATATATATATATATATATATATATATATATATATATATATATATATATATATATATATATATATATATGTATTGAAGAGGGTCTTCTGTCAGATTTAGTCATAACTCTTTTAATTTCCTTATTTCCTCAGTAGAGCTTTTTTCTGCGGATGTATCTTTGTGAGTGTTACCGCAATTTCTGCCAGGTGCCGTCGTGACTGAAAAACCTCCTCTACTCCACAACAATGGGCCGTGTTTGAAGTCAATGTGTTTGAAGTCAAGGTGTTTGACTGATGGCTTTGAAGTCAATGTGTTTGAATGATATCTTTGGAGTCTTGTCTCATGTCCGGTGAACTGTGAGCTGTTTGCGGTGCCGCCCTTCGAGGTGGTATGGGAATGTTGTGAGTCCTCGGTGGTCTTCGCACTTGTGAGAGGCTGCAGCCATTGTCTGTAACTCACTTGTGCCCAGAATATTCTGTAGAAATAAAAGCTTCGAAGTAACTGTTCATCGATCTATATCTGTATTCGGATAACCAACATTCTCACTACCCCGACGTGATTTCGGGCTGAGGTGTTGGTCAGCAGACAGAACATCTGGCGCCAAATTAATTAAAAGGTAAGAGGACACTTTTATCCTCCTAGTTGATTTTCTGTCTGTTGACTATACGCCGAGACCTGTTTTCATGTCATTTAATTTGTGACTAAATTGTATAAGAGATCTGAGTGAACAGATATTAGTAAATCTAAAACACAAGGTCGTTTCGTTCCATTATGGAATCCTAGAAATAAGAAATCCTTGTTTTTGGTTTTACTAAGACATTAAATATACAAGGTGGTTTCATTCTATTTTAGAATCCTAGAAACTGAAGTCCTTGTATATGGGGTAATGTTACAAAGAAAAAAGCGCATAAGAAATAAGAGAAAGAAGAGAATAAGAAGTTTGAGTGGTTTTGATAAATTGAGGTTTGGGTGCTTTTGTTTGGTCCTAGTCAAGCACTCTTGAAATAAGAATAATAGTTCGACCACTTCTGAGAAATTAAGGCTCGGACACTTTTGTTTGGGAATAAGCAAGTGTCTTTGAATAAAGAAAAAGAGAAGGCCTATGTGAAACTGTGGTACTACAAAAGACGTCAATGAAGTAACAAAAATAAAAAGATAAATAATAATAAAAAATAATAATAAAAAATAAATAAGGAAGGAAGTAAATAGATAAATAAATAATATAGAAATGGAGGGAGAATTTGACCGCAAAACTGAATGGTTTGACCTACGTGTTCTTCCAAACCATGGTCAGAACATGTTGTTGAGTGAACAGCTAAAAAATACGTGTGAAGTATGTGTGTGTGTGTGGGGGGGGGGGGGGGGGGGGGGTGGGTGGGTGGGGTGGGATAGTGAAGGACAGAAAGAATTGTTGAATAACTGGATGAAAACTTGTTGTGAGGGTGGATGGTTTCCTTCATTGTCAACCGCCGCTTGTTTGGTGTCATTGATGAAAGAGGTGGAACAAGCATGTGTGAAGAAAAGAAAGTTGTTGGAAAAAGAAGTAAAAAGGACAAATAGGTTGTCTCCAAGAGGAAGAAAAGTCAGAGAAAAGTGTAGAAAAGTAGATAAGATGATGGCTAATGCTAGAATGATGGCAATGGGTAGTGCATTGAAACAGTCTAGGAAGGATGTGAGAGAAGCAAGGAAGGAGAAAGAAGCAAATATGAGTGTGACTATGCCGCCAACTGCACCGCCGCTGTATGCCGAGCCGCTCACGGAAAGTGTGTTTGCGCCTGTTAACCCATTTACTGAGTCCCCATATGGGGATGCTCTTCAGATGCTGCAAAATATGCAAGCCCCCATATTAACTGTAAATGGGGGAAGCCTGAATGTTGACTGGAATGGTGAAAGTTCTGAAAGTAGCCCTCGGCTGCGAGAATCTTTGGTACAAGCCGTGGCTGACGGCTTGGCAGCAGGCGTAACCGCTTCTGTGAGACAATTGGAGGAAAAATGGGAAAGTATTGCATATGAATGAAGGGCCACAGGAGAAACTGAACCAAGTGAGAGAACTGACTAGACACTTTGAAGTACCCCAGCTAATTCGCAGCAAATGGCGTACAATTCTTACACGCTTTGAAAAAGCTGCAGACAATGAACTAACGGAACAAAAACGTATATTGAACAAGATGAATTGTTTAGGCAACGAAAGCGGGAAATGACTAAAGAAACTTCTAGTGCATTGGTGAACAGCTATCATATTGCAGAGATTCAAAATCAGCTGGCCGACGTAAAATGTGCAGTTCAGACAGTGATAGGCACACACCCTGATTTTGCACTTGACCAAACTCAAGACATAAGCATGACCGGACGTCTCTCAGACAGTACTCTCCAAAAACCAGTGATGCGTTTTCAAGCCCCAATGATGGCAAAAGTTGACCCCTCTACAGGAAACTCTGCCATGGTTTATAAACCTTACTTGCCCTCTGACTTAAGTGTGTTGATGCAGAAACTTCCCCCAATGCAGGTGGGGAGTGAAAATTGGTTGAGATGTGTGCAGAGAGCGGCTACAGGGCAGATTTTAACCGCAGGGGATGTGCGTGCGCTCTTGACACAGGCGTGCCCTCTTTCTCAACTAGAAGTGTTGATGAAAAATTCAGGGATGTCCTCTTTAATGGATGGTGAGGCCATCTCACGAGATAATACCTGACACTGTTTTCAGCGCTTGATTCACTGTTTCCTATTCCTGAGCTTGTTATTTCAGACTTGATGTTCGCTCCAAAAGCTGACGAGGAGGCTGCGGCAGTCATTGACTGTGCCCTTGTAGAATATTCTTTGAAAACTGGACACTTGCCGACTGACTCTGCGCTATAGTCGCAAGTTTTTAGAGCAGCGGTGCTGAAAGGTGTCCCAAAGTCTGTTGTGCAGGCCATGGAGGTGAATCCTGATCTTCCCGGTGCAGACCTCACCCGGTGGCTGTCTCATCTGAAACACCACCTGAGGAGGTATGCTAAAGAAAAAGAGTCAAAAACAGAAAAACATAGGAATACTGAATTACAATTAGCAATTGTGCAATTACAAAACTTGAAGAAACAAGAGGAGAATATTGCTCCTCCGGCTTCTACTGTTAACTCATCACCAACTGTTATGCCTGAGTGTATTATGTATCAGTCAGGTCCATTCATGGGCCGGAACTAGTGCTACAACTGTGGCCACACTGGACACTGGGCTCGTGACTGTCGTCAACGCCCACAAGGCTGGCGAGGCAGAGGAGGCAGGCGTCAACAAGAAGGGCGCGGTTACAACCAGCCGAGGGGACGTGGTTACCCCTCATCACAAACACAGAACGCTCCACAGCGCCAAGCTCCACCCCAGCAGCAGTATCCACATGTGCCAAACCAGCAGTTCCTGCCACCATCTGGTGGACAGTTTCCGCAATGATGGGGCCCTGAATTCACATGCCAAGATCTGCAGGAACCTATGATTGAACTGACGGTAGGAGGAACTTCTTTACCATTTATGGTTGACACTGGAGCTCGTCACTCCACCATTATGACATTGCCACCTGATAGTTCCCTCACCGCCTAAGGCATTTCATTAGTTGGATTCAAGGGAGAAGAAACTATCCTGCATATGACAACTCCTGTACACACCCAGTGTTTCACATTAACTTTGCTTCACTCCTTTGTGTACGCACCAAACTGTCCAGTGAATCTTTTGGGAAGAGATCTTCTCATAAGGACTGCTCCGTTGATCCAGTGTAGCCCGGACGGGCTCACTCTTCAGTTTCCAGATGGACATACTTATTACTGCGCTGGTGACTCCGCCTCCAACGTCTCCACCCACTCAAAAAGAGAATTTTTGGACTCTTTGGTCTTGGGTTTGTAATCTCAGATCGTATGATATGGTATCTGACTGTATGCATTGCACCCTTTTCTATGACAGATATGGTGATGAGATGTACAGTGAAGCGTTCCGACCAATTGAACACCTGGGAGTTGCGTGCGGGTGATCTGTTTGCAGGCAAACCCGGTGTGGCTTATTCAGTTGCTCTGACTGAAGAACAATCACAATGGTATAGGATGGCAAATCCTCCTGATCCATCTATGCCTCCGTGTCATCCTCATGTTTCACTGATGGTGTCATCCCAGCACACGGCGAAAGATTTGGGTCTATTTCTCCTGTCTTGCACACAAGCAACTGATTGGCAACCCTCTTTACATACAGACTTGCTGTATTCCAAATCTCTTGATCCCTATTAGATTAAATCTGATTTATTCGCATCCATGTCTGTTTTTGGACCAACATCATGGAAGAGAAACATCTGACAGTGAGCTTGCTGGTGACATATTGCAATCCTATCCTTACCTACTACACTGTGGTCTACTTTTTTTTTTTTCTGGAGAGCTCAGTATTGTTCATTCGGTAATTTTACCGATTTGACATGTCATCATGATTGCTCTTTTTTTCTCTCTTTTTTTTGTATGTGGGTGAGTATGTGCGTGCGTGCAAATGTGTGTGTATTCATTAGTTCACCTAAAACCTATTTAAAAAATCCCATACCGTTCACCTAAACCGAACACTTCCAGTCGTGAGGCCGTCAGGAGACCCGAGGAGGGACCAAAGAAAAGAAAGGAAAGTGAAATCCAGCACCGTTCAGACACCACCCACCAGGCCACCAACCAGAGTCCTTCACCAACCCCAGAGACATCTAAATTCCAACAAATCAGGGAGACCTCTAGAGACCAAATGAGAGACTGAGGAAAGGAAGGAAGGACAGACGAAGCAGAGTGAGATCCACAGACACCAGCCTCTACCGATTCAATGACCTGAGGAAGAAGCAGATTGTGTCTGAGTTTCGATAGATGCTGGTGTGGTGGATCTGGCATGCATCAGCCGCCAACCCCTGCCAGGACAGAGCAAGCGCTACACCTCAGGGCCCTCCAGGCCGTGGCAGCGCCAAAAGACGACCCCCGGGCCTCGCAGGGGCCACCGGCCGGGGAGCAAACCCAGGAGCAGGAGTGCCCCCCACCCCAACACGGCCCGCGCCCCCAACCCAACGGTCAACAGCCAAGCGCCCCCGCTCCCCCCACGAACCCCCCGCCATCCACCCCAACCCAGCCCCAGCCGTCCCCAAACCCCCAGACACCCTCCCACTCCCAGCACCCCCCCACCCAGCCACCACCACCCCCCCCCAAACAAGTCGACCCCCCACAACCCCACCCCCACCAACCGGCAGCCCCCCAGCCCCCGACCCCCAGATCCCGGGGTTCCCCCGCACCCAGGCATCGGCGCCGAAGAGGGGCCAGACAGCGGAGTGGAGAGGGCACCCACACCCACCCCACCCCCCACCGCGTGGAGGGACGGAACACCGGGGGCAGAAGGGGAGATGGGGGCACCGGGGGACGGGCGGCACCCCCGAACCCCAGGCCCAGCGGGGAAAGGTGTGGTCTACTGACCCTACTGATGTGGGCCTATGTAATGTTACTCCAGTAACTTTTAAAATGAAACCCGACTCCATTTGGGATCTCAGTAACTATTGAAGGGTTACTAAAAGAAGGGGTTCTTTGCAAAATTGATAGGTCTCCTATTCTCCCAGTAGAAAAGAAACATTTTTGGTAAATTTCGAATGGTACATGATCTAAGAGCTATTAATGCTGTAGTTATGACCGCTGCCCTGCCGGTGCCCAATCCTCACTCGACTCTGTCACAGATCACTCCATTACACACTCATTTTACCTGCATTGATCTTGCTAATGCATTCTTTTGTATTCCTCTTGACCCGTCTATGCAGAAGTATTTTACATTTACGTGGAATAATGAGTGTTACTCCTACACCCGTCTTCCTCAAGGTTTTGTGTTGTCTCCTGGACTTTTCAATGATTACCTTCGACAGTTGCTGTCACCTCTCCAACTTTCTCCGGATGTTCTTTTGGTGCAGTATGTGGACGACCTACTACTGGTTAATATATGAAATAAAGAATTAAAAATGTTAATAATGTCTAACACTAGCTGCACCATCCGCGGCGCCCTGCCTTCAAGCTACACAGCTCCTTTTGAGCCATCTGGCTTCAGTAGGTTTGAAGTGCTCCAGAGACAAACTCCAAATTGCCCGACCTCAGGTTTCTTTCTTGGGTCGTCTCGTCTCGTCTCGAGACATGGAACAGGTATGTCTCCGTCTCCAAAGATAACATCTTGCACCATCCCAAACCAACAAACGTCAAACAAATGTTGGCTTTTCTGGGTCTTTGCAACTATTTCAGACATCATGTTCCGGATTTTGCGTAACTGAGTCATTCTCTCAGACAATTAGTTAATGAAAAAGGAATGAAAAACCTATCACATGTTCTTTGTTGGACTCCAGCCGCTGAAAACTCTTTTGTTCTGCTTTAACAGTTCTTGTCATCAGTTGCGGCTCTTGTCATCCCTGACTACAACAAGATGTTCTTTCTGGATGCTTCTGAAAAAACCCCAGCAGTGTTTCTGCTGTTCTTTATCTGAAGGGGGAGATAGGTGAAAGACATGTTTGCCTTTATGCATCAACGCCTCTTGAAAAATATGAACAACGTCATCCTCTTTGTGCAGCCTTTGCTTCAGCATTAGCTCGCCTGATTCAGAAAACATCTCATATTGTGTTACATCACCCGCTGACAGTACGTACATCACACAGTACAGTGCAGTACGTAACCAGCCAAGTATTTACTATGACGGGGACGACAGAGAAAGATTGAATCAGTCCTGACACAACCCCACATTTTGCTTATACATGAAGGAATTAACATGGCAGAAGGCCTGTAGGAAAGGCAACCCCATTGCTGCACTCAGCGAATTTTGGAAAAAAACTCACTGAGAAAAGACCTTTACGACACACCACTGGACGACCCAGACTTGACGTTATTTACGGACGGCTGTTGTTTTAAAGGTGATAAAGGACTCCAATCAGGTTTTGCTGTAACACAAATGATAGCAACAAATTTTGACACGATAGTGGCAGAGAGACTCACAGGGCCACAGTCAGCTCAACAAGCAGAAATAGTGGCTGTAACAACTGCACTGAAGTTAGCACAAGGAAAGACTGTAAACATTTACACTGACTCCGCATATGCACATGTAGTTGTGCACACCGCCATGGCAGAATGGCAAAGAAATGACTTCATGACTGCAACAGGGATACCTATTAACTCTTTCACTGCCAGACGTTTTCAGAAACGGGTTGTCCCCACTGCCAGCCGATTTAAGCATTTTGAGTGATCTTTCAAGGTCCACAGAAAATGTTGTGTTTGGACTATGGAAACACACATACTACCAAATGAAAGATTGGACTCTCGGCTTTCATCAGAAAAAAAAAGTTTGTTTCTACCTTATTCCGTTCTTCAGTAATCAACAATAGAAAATGGTTACTTTCACCGAAATTCTCTCTTTTGAAACAAAAAACGGAGAAAAAGAGCTTTTTGTGAAACGATGTTATTTCATGCACTCTAGTGAATTGTACACTTCTTTTTGTCCATGAATGATGCCACAAACACCTAAATAGTGCTTTACTTCTGTAAAACGCTTTCACCAACAATGAAAAAGTGTTTTTTGATTGCAAAATACGTTTATTTCCATTCAACAGTGTAACAATTTGACAAAACAATTTCGCAAACTATTTACAAATGTGTGCAACTGTGGTACCACTTACAATTATGTGGATGTTTCAAATACAGTTTTCCTTTTGTAACGCTCGCCTGCGTGCAAGGAGACGCCAGGACTCGCACAACACTTTACTTTCACTTTCGCTTTGTCCGTTTTGCGTGCAAACGTTACACTTTCTTGACGGCCTTTTTTCCGGGGAATAAAAAGCAAGTAGCAGACTGTACACACTTCCTCCGATGAATATGCATTGGATTCGGGGCACTCTCCGTCGTCCGATCGAACGTCCGCCTGTGCGTGCTCGGTTGCGTTCCGCGTTACGACACCGTCATAGCCGCCGCGTCAGCGGTTCCAATTTCGCCGTCAAGCTCGGATTCACCTTCATCATCATCGAGGATCATCACCGTCGTCATCAATGTACTATTTTAGCGTTGGTCGATGCCTTTCGTCTTGTAAGTGTAGAGCTGCTTGCAAACGCTCGCCATTGCCCGTTCCCTCCTCCATCTAGCTCCATCTAACGTCTTCTACTGCCGCGTCAATGCTTTCCAACCACGGAGTCACCACCCTCATCTTCATCATCGATGATGATCATGTCATCAACAATGTGCTTTTTTAGCGATGCTTTTGGTCTTTGAAAAAAACGGCTCTGGCGTTAGCTCCTCGCGACCGGCCGCCATTTTTCCTTTGTTTTCCATTCTGATCTCCTGCTCAACGCTCTAGCTCCGCCTCTACTGACGCCCACCCGATCTTGTCAAAAGAGAGTCATCGCTGCCCTCTAGGGGCCAAAAATAGTCATTAGGCTCAAAAAACCTGCTTAAAACTTTCAGGAGAGCTCCGCAAGCCTTCCCAGCACCCGTTTCAAAAAAAAATAAAAAATCATTGGATGACGTCTTTTGACGTCATTGGCAGTGAAGCGTAGGTTTTTACTTGACGTCTTTAAACGTCAGTGGCAGTGAAAGAGTTAAACACCATCAAGACATCTTTGCGTTAAAGGATGCCTTACTACTGCCTAAAGCAGTAGCTGTGATAAAATGTAAAGGTCACTCAAAAAAGAATGATTTTGTGTCAGCAGGAAATGATTCCGTAGACAAAGCGGCAAAGGAAGCGGCGGGCTACAGCCCAACATTACAATTGATGGTGAGCGAAAGTGAATTAGGAGAAGGACAAGAAGTAACCACAGAAACAGTTAAGTTGTGGCAGGAAAAAGCAAGTCCAGAAGAAAAGAGTGGGGAGACAAAAAGATGAAGCAGGTATGTGACGGAAAGAAGGTAAATGTATTCCATCTTAGAAACAATTGAAAAATCTAATTTCTGAAGCCCATGGAACATGCCATGTAAGTGTGAAAAGAAACACTGAGACAACTACACACCTAGTGGCATCCTTTCATGAGACAAATTGTTAAAAGTAAACTGCAGGACTGCAGTGTTTGCAGCAGGCATAACGATATGCCTACATCTAAACCTCCCCAGGGCACTCACGATCCGGACGTGACTGCTCCTGGTCATTATACAACTTGCCTTAAATACATGTATAAATTACGTTCTTAATGATGTTTACAGGAGCAAACTTGTATTATTATTATTTTTAATTAAATAATTATGACTGTAATTCAACAAAAGATGCCTCTGCCAAATCTAATATTGGGGTCTAATGAACTAGGGGATAAAAGAAAAAAAAGGGGGTCTTCAAAGCAGTACATACCGTGTAGTCTGCTTGTTAAAAAATAGTGACCACCCTGCCACAAGCTACAGTTGTATACAGATCAGTGGGCCGCTGCTGCTTAAGTGGCGTAGAAGAAGAAAATTTAACAGCAGAAGAAGAGTGTCTTTCGAGTGAAAGCAAAACAAGCTCAAGGGAAACAAACTAAGGTCTCATTTTGTTTCCCGACTTGTGCAAAATAAACACATAATGGAAGGTCAGATAAAGACTCGCTTTTTGTTTTTCAATGTCTAATTTTAAGGGACGAGATATGTGAACAAAACCCGGCAGTGTGGATTCGTTGAGCTGTGAAAAATCCTTCGGCTGCCTTGTTTCGGTCAGACAGAGAAAGTCCAGTTTGTGGTCAGTCAATAAGCCGAAGTGGTCCGCTGAGTTGTTTTGCTTGACAGCGCCATTAGCCGACCAAGCTAGGCAGTCAAAAACACTCAGGTCAGCGGTCCGTGCAGGATTTTTACAGGGACAGCGAGAGGTGGACCAGATTGTTTGAATTGTTCTTGATAAGTCGTGGTGAAAGTTCCGGTGAAATCCACGGTGAATGAATCTTCTGCGGAGCAGATGAATAATCTGGTGTCTGTGTGATGAAATAGCACCGGCGGTGGTGCTGGTGGCACATTGGGCAGGAGTCGGTAAATCCAACGTAGTTCAGCGGCAGTGAACTGAAGTTTCCCTGCCGCAGTTAGATGGCAGGATTGAAACAGTCCGTGGTGCATAAAGGAGACCAGCTTCCGGGGCCACATGGCGGATGACAGACGCGACCATGGGAAGGTAAGCTAACCTTTAGGCACCCAAAACACGAGACACGCCAGCAGCGATGTATCGATAGTTGAGCGGAGAAGAGAGATCACTCTAACACTCGGTTAAAAGCAAAAGCAAATAAAATCAAGTAACAATTTTAAAACAACCACTGGGAGCTAAAAACAATAATAATAGCACCATTTAACCGGAGATCAGCGGCAGCCAGTCGCGCCAGCGTCCAATCAACAGTTTTGGAATTACATACACCATACGTACTCACGAACTTGAATCCGCACTCAGCAATGAGGCGCGGAGATCATGGAAAGATGGAAGGGGAGCTCCAACGTCTGCACAAATATTTCAAAAGTCAAAAACACACCAAGCCGTCGCAGCCAAGTCGGGTGCCCGCTGCCCCAATCAGCAAGATCACAGGCCACCAGTGACGGCGACGCAAAACAGCGGTAAACGCCGTGAGTGACTGCACGAGAAGGTCAAAGAGACTGGGTTCTAGCTACGATCCGCTTTTATACATGAGGATCACGTCATCCGGAACCCTGGAAATGCCCTTTTATGATTTCTTTCTCGAGTGACGCATGCGCGTGGGGGGATTTCCGTGCTGTTTCAGCACCGCCACCTGGCGGTCGGGAGGGACGAAATAGAACTACCAACAAGATTGGTCAAATTTTACTTTTTTTTGGTCAATTTGACAAATCTGTTTTCAGGGTGCACCCTCTGGATTGACACGTCTCATGGAATCTACCAGTCGAGATTCTGATGAGACAATTTTAACAGTTACTTTCACTAACATGCTGTCATGACTTTATAGATGATATAGAGGAAATGAAAATGTACAGTCTAGGTGGATCTACTAGGTTAAAAAAAATCTTAAAATACAGTGCTCGGCTACACACACAGTATCATCTTACTTTGAATGTGTAATCTTCTCGACCGTAGATGTCCCAACATCATTCTGTAGACTGAATATCTTGCACTATGACATCAAATTCTTCATCTCCAATAGTAGAATACCTATCAGATTTCCTGCAAAGGAAAACAGATTATAATGCTGCAACATCTATATACACGGTTTTATATATTCTGAAAGAGCATTAGACGCCGCCGAGACAAAGCACCCCCGATGTTTAAGCGATAAACATAACTACATGCATTAACGTATAGCATTTACTGTATCTTTGTGTATGACATTTTGAATATTTGTTCAATACATGCATTAACATATAGCATTTACTATGTGTATGACATTCTGAATATTTGCTCATGTCAAAACATTTGAGTCATCCTTTTTCCATTTCAAATTATACAAATAATCAACTGACGTGAGCGTGTGCAGTGGATTAAAAATTAAAACATCCTCATAACATTAGACGTTGAAAGAATTAACACATAACACAGGTACTCTTCAAATTTGGCGGTCAAAAAATCTGACTAAAAAAACAACCCCTTTTTAATTAAGCAATTGTGAATGATCAAAATTCTAAAATGTAATCGATTCGGTCAGAGATTTAATCGTTTGACAACCCTAATAATTACCCTAAGTCTATTGCAGTGTAAGTGTTTTGTTTAATTTTTTCCTACTATTTTGATTTGTCTATCCTCTCAATTAGTTTGTTCAACACTTATTGTCCTTTAAAGCTGTTCCCACAAAATTCATCATTCATAATTTCTAAATATGTACTCAAGCACAAAGTATAATTTCACTATGTAATGGCTGCACATTTCCAATCAAGCTTTTATGGCTCGTCTCACTCGCACGCACGCACGCGCGCGCAAACACGCACACACACCAAATCAAAAAAGTGAACACCTTCTTATATTAACATATTGATGTCACTAGAGTGTGCTTAAAACATTACAGTATGAGCTGATCTTGAACGTGAGATAACCCTTGGAGCAATAGTAGCTTTGTTGAATCGCAGGAGCCAGTCGCAAAAACTTCTGGAAGCAGCTTCGACGCGGGGCATACTCCGGTCAGCCTGATTTTTCGGTCGTTAATGGTTGTTAAATAATCTTACAGTAGTCAAGAAAGAATTTTTATGACGGTCAGCTGATGTACTGTAGTGTACTGTAGTGCACGCACATCAAGCAGCTGATGTAATCAGCTGACTCCTCAACTTGCTGTACAATGTTAAACAGCCAACACTTTTAATATAGAGCAGTAGATAAACACAAGATAATAAGTATATAATATATAGTGTCACTTGAATACATTTAAAATTGCATACACGGTCAAATTTAAACTCCATCAATAACTCTGAAACAGAGTTGGCCAAACACTCTATTGCTCTGCACATGGGGAAAGGCGGGGTTTCACTTAACCTGGCGTTTTACTTCATTAGAAAATTACCGCAAAATACCTAATATCACATTAAAAAAATTACATCAACATAGTGTCAAAGGTGAGATTTAATCATTATATGCCTATAGCTAACGTTGAGAGGGCTTAAAATACCAAGATACATCCCTTTTAAACTTTTATTTACAACTGCAATAAATTCATCTGAAAATGCCGATTTGAAACCTGATTGGGTAAACAGTGTAGCCTCTTTTGCACATATCTCGGAAAAAGCCATTTATCGGCTGCGTTATCAGTGGTATGTGATTCTAAATCGCATCGGTGAACATGACAATGTTTATGGTGACAAAATGGCGACTTTGACGCCTATGTGGTAGTTAAAAAGCGACCACAATTGGAAGTTTAACATATAGGGGAAGAACGCGGTCATCAGCGTTTTTCGTTGCCATGGCATCGCATGTCATCTTTCACCTTCCTCCTCTTCTCAAGCAAAGCCTACACACAACATAACACACACAGTCGCTTGTAAAATTGCTATGTATTTGCTTTATCAAACATGACCAAACATTTTATTGTGCCATTATAGTGTAATGGGCACTACTTTTTGTTGCTGTTGGATACCACACTGTGTGTCACCCTAGCGGCGTGATATCGTATTGTACTGCGGCACCTGTTCGTAAAGAAAGTGCAGAAACTGCTAACTGGAGTTTGTCTTACTTATAAAGGTTATGTAAGTGATAAATATAACAAAACTGGCGACAAGAGTGACCAATGGACCCAGCACCTCACACGGTGATACTTAACTCTTTCACTGCCAGACGTTTTCCGAAACGGGTTGTCCCCACTGCCAGCCGATTTAAGCATTTTGAGTGATCTTTCAAGGTCCACAGAAAATGTTGTTTGGACTATGGAAACACACTTAGTACCTTACACTTAGTACACACATACTACCAAATGAAAGATTGGACTCTCATCTTTCATCAGAAAAAAAAAGTTTGTTTCTAGCTTATTCCGTTCTTCAGTAATCAACAATAGAAAATGGTAACTTTCACCGAAATTCTCTGTTTTGAAACAAAAAGTGGAGAAAAACGGCTTTTTGTGAAACGATGTTATTTCATGCACTTCAGTGAATTTTACACTTCTTTTTGTCCATGAATGATGCCACAAACACCTAAATAGTGCTTTACTTCTATAAAACAGTACCACCAACAATGAAAAAGTCTTTTTTTATAACAAAAAAAACAGTTTATTTACATAGAAAACAGTAACAATTTGACAAACTATTTACAAAGGTGTACAACAGTGCATGTGTGATTATTTACAATTGTGTGGATGTTTGAACTACATAAATTTTACTTTTGTGTGGTAAACAGTGTAACACTCGCCTGCGTGCAAGGGGACACTGCAAGATTTGCACCACAGCCTTGTCTCACTGCGAATGCCCCTTCGCATGCAGACCCGACACCTTCTTGCTGGCTTTTTTTTCCGGGAAGTAGCAGGCATGTGTTCCAGCGTGTGTTTGGCCATGTTACCATCAAGTCGGCTTTCAGGATCAAAATACGGTGACCTAGTATTTTGTCTGGCTTCCTCATGCTCTTCCATCCCAACTTCCTCCTGGTCTTGTGGCAACAGCCACCCTCTCACCACCTGCTGGATGAACTCCAAAAAAGGTTGACTCGTCTCAGGATTTTTTTTTTTGTACAATATGTAAGCATTGAACATGCATATTTGGAAAAGATAGGCAACAAACTTTTTGTGCCACTTCAACGTTTTCCGTGTGAATGGGTGGTACGAGATGTTTTGATCCATCTTGTCCACTCCATTCATCTTGGAATTGTAGTCCACAACACAAATTGGTTTTTCGAAAGGCACTTTTTTTTTTGTGCCTTCGCCACACCTCCACTGTCCGCATTTCATCTTTGTGAAACGTTGTCACCATCCTCAACAAACGTTTGTCCTGCCATGCCACAATTAAAACGTTTGTGTTGTGCCTTACCAGTTTCCCCCCCACCCCAAGGCCAGTGTTGGTTAGGCACGTTATCTCACTGGGTTCACCCCTGTTCTTCCTCAGCGTTCCACAAACATTGGTGCGCGCTGCCAGGAGACGTTCACACAAAGCAATAGAGTTATAAAAATTGTCCATGAATAGTGTGTACCCATTTCCTGGCAGACGATCCAGTAAGTTGAACACTGTATCGGGGAGAGAACAACTAATGCCAACATAGGGTTGCATATTGAAACAATAGCCGGTTTGGGAGTCACACAAAATGTATGATTTGATCCCATATTTGACCGGCTTTTGGGGGTTGTACACTTTGAACGAAAGACGTCCCTGGAAACTCATCATTCCCTCATCAATACAAATATTCCTGCCCGGTTGAAACAGTTCCTTGAACTTGTTTACAACGTGATTGAACACAGGACGAATTTTAAATAGTTTGTCGTCTGAACTGTGTGCCGTCTCGTTGTCGTTGAAGTGCAGGAAACTCCAGATGAGCTGGAAGCGGTTTCGAGGCATTGCGCGACTGAAGAATGGTGTCGTCTCTATTTCGTCCTGAGTCCAATACATTTCGATACTGGGCTTGTTTATATACCCAGTAAGGAATTGGAGTGCAAAAAACGTTTTGAGCTCAGACACAGACACTGGCTTCCAAGCACGACTCCTGCAGTGTGGCAGACTTTCAGCCCGTTTTTGCATTGACTGACGTGCAAATAAGTTTGTCTGATCAGCAATGTGCTGCAGAAGTTCGTCTGTGATGAAGAGCTGCAGGAAGTCAACTGGCCGGGTTGAATTCAGCTCTGCTGCGGCACCTCTTGGTCCTGGCTCCACAGTAAAGGGGAAGGAGTTTGGCTGCCAGCCTGCTTCATGCCAGCCAGATTTTTGGGGATCTGCAAATATACATTTCAATATCATATAATATTCATTTTAGATCAGTGTGATGCAATATATATATATAAATATATATATTTACGTTTTTTCTTGGATCCACCGGTTGATGGACCTTTATTCTGCTCACTCTGAGGAGCGTCACTCTGAGCTGCAGCTGAAAGAAATATATACAATTACAATAATATCGAAAGAGCGTTTTCTTTTGTTGTTGCGGTGTATTGAAAACACTTTTTTTATACCTCTCTTTGTCGTCTTTGCAGTGGGACGTCGCTGTTAGCACGATCCACGATCTATGAATGCACATTCACGTTACACGAGGTGCTAGCAGCGTGCTAGAAAAGTATCTCATAGCAAGTTTGTGCTTACCTTCGACGTCTTCTGCGGATGAAATACTGTCCGAATCACTTTCTCCGTGGTCAGACTGTACCCACTCCTCCGAAGAATATCCATCGGACTCAGGATACTCTTCGTCGTCGTCCGATTGAACGTCCTCGTGCGGAGAAGTGCTCGGTCGTGCACCACGTTTTCCGGCGCTAGCACCGCTAGCCTCCGAGGCCTTAACACGCAGTCGAAGCTGCCGCCGCGTCAACGCTGCAACTTCGGCATCAACCTCATTGTCGCCATCATCATCACCTTCGTCGGATTGAACGTCCTCGCGTGCAGAAGTGCTCGGTCGTGCACGACGTTTTCCGGCGCTAGCACCGCTAGCCTCTGAGGCCTGAGGACGTGAACGAAGCTGCCGCCGCGTCAACGCTGCAGCTTCGGCGTCAACCTCCTTATCACCATCATCATCGCGGTCATCATAATGGTGCACTTTAGCACTGGTTGATGCTTCTCCTTTTCCAAAAAATCGATCAAGCGTGGTCTGCTTCTTACCGTCGGTCGCCATTTTTCGTCTCTCCTCAACTCTCGTCTACTCCTCGACGCTCTAGCCCCGCCTGGCCTTTTATACTACTGACGCCCACCCGATCTTGTCAAAAGAGAGTCATCGCTGCCCTCTAGGGGCCAAAAATAGTCCTTAGGCACAACAGACAGACTTGAAACTTTGACCAGACATGCGGGAGGGTTTCCTCTACCCGTTTCAAAAAAAAATAAAAAAAATCATTGGATGACGTCTTTTGACGTCATTGGCAGTGAAGCGTAGGTTTTTACTTGACGTCTTTAAACGTCAGTGGCAGTGAAAGAGTTAAAAACTACTTGAACCCCCTGTTAGTGATCGGCGAGCGATTCAGGTTTCATAAGAGGAACCAATCAACAACCGTGTCCGTGTCGGAGTATATTGCTGAGCTATGGAGACTGGGGGAGCACTGTCAGTTTGGAGATGGGCTGTTCGATGCGCTACGGGACCGTTTCATATGCCGGCTCCACAACGAGCACAATACAGAAACGTCTTCTAACACAGGACAAGCATACTTTGAACCAATCGCTGGAAATAGCCATATCAGCTGAGATTGGAGCAAATGATGCAACAGAATTACAAGGTAAAAACTCTGCAACAAGCTAGTGATGGGATTTCCGGCTCTTTTGGGTGGTCCGGTTCATTTGGATCGGCTCAGTGAAAAGAGCCTACTCTTTTTGGCTCTCAAACGGCTCTTTTAACTTTAAGTATTTACGACAGATTTAGCATACATTTTGATGAACGACTTGGTGAACTAAGTATTGCACTCTACTGACTGCAAATAGCAACAATTATCAAGCAAAGAAAATGTTTTTTATTTATTTTATTGAAAGTTAAAAAGGCTACAAACAATAAATAAGCAACAAAATTGAAACTACAACCAAACACCAATCAAATAACACAAATTGTGAGTAGTAATTCAAGTACAACAGCAGCAGCCAACAAAACAAACATTATAAGCTACTCACCAGGTCCAGGATAATAGACCTTGTTTTATTTCAAATTTTTCAACTCTTCTCTGTTTGCTGTCTCCTCCTCCTGTCTTTCTCTGACTAGCGGAGACGCGGAGTAGTACACTCACTGCATGCCCTGCCCCCTCCCCTTTCCCTTCTCGTCTCTCCCTTTCTGAGCAGCGCAGCCAAACCTCGTTTCAGACACGTAAAAAAGAGAGAGAAAAATAGGAAGAGACAGAGAGCGAGGGAAAATAAATGGGCGAGGGCCATTGCACCGGCTCGTTCGTGAACGACCCATCATTACAACAAGCTCAGTGTTTAAAATGCAAACCAAACAGCGTGATGTCAGGTTGAAGACCTGTTTTTGATGTGGTAAAAAGTCACATGACCCCGCCGAGTGTTGGTTTAATCAAAAAGATTGCCGCCAATGCAATAAAAGAGGACTGTTAGATTACATGTATTTTTGTAATCTTTTGCGTGTTTAAATAAATCAGAGTTGAGATCTTGTGAAGAGGTTTCCTTGCAAGGTTTATTCAAAAGAATTCTGAGGACATAAATGAATTCACTCAAACAGTGATTCGTTCAAATGTCTCTCGTCTCTTGAAGACACGGTATATTTATAGAAAACAGTGTTTACAGGAAATCGCTTCTCCCCCCGCCTTCGCAGAGATCTTGCAGGTGCAAAAATCAGATTAGACTTCGACAGCAGTCCTTGAACTTTGAAAAACAGATTTCTGACGAACAGAAAGTCTTCTTTAGATAAATAAAAGAAACTTATTAACTTTTGTCTTTTGCAGGCAAGAGACAGAGATAACAAAAAGAGAACGAAAGCATTACTCATCAAGCTATATTAAGTTAACATAATTACATCTGCATTTACACAGCTATAACTAAATTCAAAACAGTTAAAATATAAAATGAAACAGTAAAAATGTTAACAATGTTAACAGGACACATACAGAAAATGTGTAAGTCAAAATGTAGTGATGCTGATGAAAAGACAACACGTGCAAAACGAGGGAAAAGAGTTGTGGAACAAACTGATTCAAGTTCAAATGAAGAATTGAGCTGCCCGCATAGAGCTGCAAAAGGATGCAAAACCGAAATTTCCATACACCTTACATCCTAATATGGAAGCAGAGTTACAACATCTCATGGATCAAGGGATATTAACCTAAGTGGAGTGGTCGGAATGGGCAACACCAATTGTGCCTGTTTCTAAAACGACAACAGACAAAGTGTGTATTTGTGGTGACTTTAAATTAACAGTGAACCCAGTACTGCACGCGGATCAATATCCGCTCCCTTAAATTTATGACATTTTTGCGTCAGTAGCAAATGGTGAGCATTTTGCACAGATTGACTTGGCCCAAGCCTACTTGCAGATGGAGGAAAATTCACACAAGTATCTCACCATTAACACACACAAAGGACTAATTATATCAGTACAACAGGCTTGTGTTTGGCATCACAAGTCAATCTGGCAACATGCCATGGACCAGGTGCTACAAGGGATCCCAGGTACTGAAGGAATATTTTGATTACTATATTAAGTGTAATCTTTGCGTGTCCAAATAATTGTATTCAGGATCTGATGAAGAAGTTTTCTTGCAAGAATTTATTTAGAGGCCTCTAAAGACACAGTCAGGACACCACATCAGAATGCAAAGTGATGACCTCAAGTGTGTGTCAATTTACAGAACATCGACTCATTTATACTCAAAAGATAAAAAGGTTCCTCTTCCCCTCCTAAGTTGATTAAAGGACAGACATGTCGACTCCTAGTGACCAAATGTGTGATGTTATTAGTAAAGACATTTACATTGTTGGAATTTATTTCTATATTAATATAAACTTAAGTTAATAATCTGACTCCAATTTGTGACCTTACCAAACTACCACCCATCCAACAATAGCATGCTCGTTCTGCAATAGAAAGGT
The DNA here is from genome assembly GCF_051991255.1 of Vanacampus margaritifer. Lineage (NCBI taxonomy): Eukaryota > Metazoa > Chordata > Actinopteri > Syngnathiformes > Syngnathidae > Vanacampus > Vanacampus margaritifer. The sequence continues at coordinate 24,541,119 of NC_135439.1, read as the reverse complement.
ATCAGGAAGCCGGCATTTTCACACACGAGTGGATTTATTCCTAACACTCAAATCTAATACATAACAGCTGGGGTCCCGGGTCCCTACCCATACAATTCTATACGTCTCTGTCTCAAGCAGCCAACGTAGTCTCATCCGAGTTGCCCCAGTGAATAGTTATACTACACAATATTTAAATGACACAGAAACAAAGGCATCCTGACATTATTCTATTGGCTATGTGTTTTCTGCAGTTTAACTTTAACTTGCTTTTCATTGGCCGATCTTCATCCGCAGCGTCACTGGGTGGCTTCTCCTGTTTTGTACTTTTCCGCCCAGGTGTAAAACAAATGTGGTTTACAACATACTTTGATCTTATCACGGCTCTGCATCTCCCCCTGCAATTAGCATCCTTTGTTGGCAACATTCCATTCCTAAAACGCCCACGTCCATCACACACATCCTGTATTTCACCCCCACGCACACAAACTCTTATATTCCTTTAACATACAGTTCCCCTTCTTGACTGGGGGAACAAATGCAATTAGGACCTAACCCCAGACTTTTAGACTCCAATGACAAAAGGCTCTGATAACATCATGCACATTCCTATCTTCAATAGCTTTGAGGGTGAGAGGATAAAATAAAGTTCACAAAATCATTATTCCACTGTATTCTATTAAACACTCATGATTATATCGCATCTATATGTCTGTAAGTAAATTCAAAAACAGTAAAACCACAAATTGAAAATACTAAATGTCTTCAGTACCCAGTGCTACTTGGATGACAGTATTGTGACTGGCCCCGACAAAGAGACACATTGGCAAACCTAGATCAAGTTTTGACAAGTCTGGAGGAATATGGCTTAGGAGCAAACAAAAAGAAATGTGAGTTTTTCAAGGAGTCTATTGAGTACTGTGGACACAAAATTGACAAAAATGGACTGCACAAGACACAGGAGAAAATGTATCCCATTGTCAATGCACCAAACCCTGAAAATGTAAGCCAGCTGCGCTCCTTTCTAGGCCTTGTCAATTATTACCACACGCTTTTGCCAAACCTCTCAACTGTCTTCCATCCACTTAACTCACTGCTCCAACAAAACACTAAGTGGAATTGGACCAAGGACTGTGAACAGGCATTCAAAAAGGCCAAGAGACTCATTATTTCACATGAAGTATTGGCACACTATGACCCAAACTTGCCACTGCGCTTAGCCTGTGATGCGTCACCATATGGATTTGGCGCCGTCTTATCACACCAAATAAAGGAAGGCTCAGAACATCCTGTTGCTTTTGCCTCAGGCTCCTTGTCACCTGCTGAAAGGAACTACACACATATAGACAGAAGCTTTGAGCAACCAACCATCAACCATTACTTTCCATTTTTAATCCACACAAAGGTGTTCCTGCTACGGCTGCAGCACATGTACAACGATGAGCTTTACTTCTTGGTGCTCACACTTACACCATCGGATACAAAGGAACCAAATTGCATGGAAATGCTGATTGTCTGTTCCGCCTTTCAGAAGCATAATCTGTGAAGGTCGCTGACCCTGCTTTGGCTGTTCACATGATACAAATGAAAAATCTTCCTGTCACCCGTGGGCAAATAAGCAAGGAAACGATGAATGACCCCTTACTGGCTAGACTGTATGACTTGACTGTAATCGGATGGCCAGCACATTGAAAATGAACTGTCACAATACTTCTCCAGGAAAGATCAACTTACTGTGTGTCAAGACTGTCTCCTATGGGGTTCACGTGTTATTGTGCCACCAAAGCTGCGACTGAAGGTACTCGCTTCTTCGCATGATGGGCATATGAATGTAGTTATAGTTTGGGTTTGTTGACATGAATCTGTATGGCATCGTCACCTCCAGTACAATCAGCACTGACTTACCCCTGAAAGCGTTCTGTGACACAAGTTCTGGTCCAGTTTTGGTCGAGAGGAAAGTAGTCCGTCAAGTTGGCTGGGGTCACGGAAATAAAGTGTTTTTCTTCTAAAAACATTTTGTGTTCAAAACAGTGATACATTTGCATCACAAGACTTCACATTAGAAAAAAAGTCAGACTTTTATTAAAGCCAGAAAAAGACCCCACCCTTCCATCAAGTTACCGTCCGATTTCACTAATTATCACTGATATTAAAATTATCACTAAGGCTTTCACATCTAGACTAGAAACAGTAATCTCGACAATCATTCATAGCGACCAAACAGGCTTGATTAAAGATCGTCACTCTACTAATAATATTAGGACGCTCTTTAACCTTATTAGCATGTCACAGCAGCATGATAAAAAGGCAGTTATTATATCATTGGATGCAGAAAAAGCTTTCAACAAAGTTAACTGGTCCTTCCTCTTTGCTGTTTTAAATAAATTTTGCCTTGGGAAGTCATTTATTCACGTGGTGTCAGTATTATATGATTCTACTACTAATGGGATTATATCTCAGAGTTTTACTCTACAGAGAGGCACAAGACAGGGATGCTTTTGCAATATTTATTGAGCCACTTGCATTAGCCATATGCCAGGAAAGAAGGATTCAAGGAATTCACTCTGGGGTAACAGAACATAAAATTAATCTATATGCCGATGATATTTTAGTTTATTTAGAAAAGCCTGCTATTTCGTTAGGGAAATATTTAACTTAATAACTAAATTCTCACAGTTAACAGATTATTCTATTAACTGGTCAAAATCAACACTACTACCTATTACAGAAAATTCATGGAACCCTGCAAGCCAGGACCCACACTACTCATTTCCTATAGGTAATTTAAAATACTTTGGCATAAAAATCTCACCTAAATTAACTGATTTAATTCATTTAAACTTTACTCCACTTCTGGATAGTATTTATATTGACTTGGAGCGCTGGAATAATCTTCCTATTTCTCTAATAGGACAAATAGCCACCATTAAAATGAAAGTTTTACCCAAAATAAACTATTTTTTTTCTCAATGATTCCATTTAAACCTATGGCTAACTGGTTCCAGTTGTTGGACTCGGCCGTTACAAAATTTTACTGGAATTTAAAAAAAAAGCAAAGATTAGTCTATCTACTCTTCAGAAAAGTAAATCCAAAGGTGGTCTAGAGGCACCAAATTTTATGCACTACTATATAGCTAACCAGCTACAATATATCATTCTATGGGCACAACCCAACAGAGATACTAACTGTTGGCTGGAACTAGAACAGAAGGATTGTAATAACCTCAAACTTCTAGATTTACTCTTTATTACAACATCGATTAAGCGACACAATTGTTTTAAAAACCCAATGATTTCCGCCACCCTGACTGCCTGATGGAAGGCACTAGAAATGACAAAAGCCCAAGTGGAGCCCTGTGGGCTTTCTCCCCTACGTCATAACCCCGACTTTCAACTTAACAACCAATCGTTTTATTTAGGTGTGTGGGAGCAGAAAGGATTTACACATCTCCACCATCTCTTCTCAGATAATATGTTTATATCATATACATCCTTGCTCCAAAAATACAAAATAAAAAACTGAATTTTTTTTACATTATCTGCAAGTTAAAAGTATGATAAAGAAACAAATTCCAACACTTCGGGGTACGCGCCAACCGCCTGCTTTAGCTAAAGATATTACCAAGCTTTCTCCGACAACAACAAAAAAACTCTCAAAAATATATAAGTTACTTTCATATACTGATAAAATGTCTTTACCCATCTCGAAATGGGAGACAGACTTGTCCATTGAAGGCATTATTTGATTACTTTATTAAGTGTAATCTTTTGCCTGTTCAAATAAATTGCAGAATTGAGATCGTATGAAAAAGTTCCTTTAAGGAGTTTATTTAAGAGCTCTTAAAAACACAGGAGAATAGCTTACATTCGAAGGTGATGTTAAGCCTCCAGTGTAACGAATATGATAACATACAGTTGCTTTATACTTGAAAAAAGAATACTCCCGCCCTTAGACTTGACAAAGAATTAGTGTTCTTAATAAGCAGACATGATGATACTGATACGATTATCTCAGCTCCCCACCAGCCTCGGAGAAATGATGTAGACAGGCTTTGACCTTGGACCTTCAGATTTTGCGACCAAATGACTAATGACATGAGAACTTGACCACTTTTAAAATATACACATTCTTATCACAAGAGCTGGAAGGGAGTGAGAGATTCCAATATATTTCACAAAAACATTATCACAGTGTTATTCATTTAACTACACATAGTTATATGGCATCTATATACTTATAAGTAAATTCAAAAACAGTAAACATATAAATTGAAAATGTTAAATGTCAACACTATAGCTCCGGAATCTGACTTTTGGATTCAAGTTTGTGAAAACGTATTTAAAATTACAAAACACACAAATTTACAACTTATCCAATATAAAATTATTCATAGAACATGCATTACTCAATATATGATGAAGAAAATGAGACTCTCAGACTCCGACATTTGTCTCCAGTGTTTACAAAACACTACAGAAACTTATTTTCATGCTTTATGTTTATGCACTCCGGTTATGTATTTCTGGACTAAAGTCTTAGAAAAACTTTCCGCTATCTTGGACTGTGGACCTTTATCTCCAAACTTGTGTTTGCTAGGTGACCTAACAACAACTGACTTACCACATAAACAATTTCAATCTACACTTGTAGCCCTTACTATCGCAAAAAAAAAAAAATCTTGTTAACTGGAAAAATAAACAAACTCTGAATATCGACCAATGGTCTAACCTCATAAATCACATTTTAATGGAAAAAATATCTGCCTCAAATAAAAACCAAATATCAAAATTTATAGAAACATGGTCTATGTATATAAAATATTTTAACCTTAATCTGGTTACTTAATTCTGCCTGTTAGCAAGAGCCACCACATCGCGACAACTTACATTGATGTTTCTGTATTTGGCAATTTGTAACTAATAGTTGTGTTTTTATAGTCAGGAACCCAGTTGCTGCCAACAGGATCGAGCAGACTACATCAAACGACACCTTAATCACCAACTTCTCAAGATTCACCTCCAATCGGCATTAAGGGTTAATATTCGGATTCATTGCATGCCATACAAAATAATAAATAAATAAATACATTTAAAAAAAAATAGAGAGAGAGCAATGATGATGACATGTCAGATCGGTAAAATTACCGAATTAACAATACTGAGCTCTCCAGAAAAAAAAAAAAAAAGTCAGACTCCATTACCGCTGGGCACGATTTTTCGGTTCGTATCACTGCGCGGCGCGCTGCATACACCTGATAGACGCGCACTAATCAACAAGTTGTTTGGAAGTGAACTACAGCGATTAGTATATAACTTTATGATTGCATAAGTTGTATTATATTATTCTATATGTAAAAATGGTGCGGACGTGTGATTTCCCGGGCTGTACCAATAAAAATGTCCCTGAATCTCCGCACACTTTTTACCGCTTTCCAAGCATGGATATTGTCTTGAGGCAACTTTGACTTCTTCCCATCGGCCTCAGTGAGCAGACGACACTCATGCAAATAAAAAGCTTCGTGTGTGCGCGCACTTTTTATTGCTTTCCCAAGCGTGGACATTGCCTTGAGGCAACTTTGGCTTCTTGCCATCGGCCTCAGTGTGCACACGACACTCACGAAAATAAAAAGCATTGTGTGTGTGCGCACTTCAGAGACGAGGATTATGTTGCCTCATGCCCAGGACGGAGGAAGAAACATGTTTTGAACAGTGCTGCTGTCCCTGCATCCCAGGTAAGAAAAAAGGTGTATCGCCATGGCAACAGTAGCACTCCACCTCTGTCGGCATGAGTTCACAATTCAAGCAAGTGCACCACCATTTTTCAGTCACCCGCTCTCTCATGGCGTAGGCTCCAGCATCATGTACCAATTCTCGATCCCTTTTCTCTCTCTCTGCCCATTGTAACTCCATCTGCCGAATTTCGGCATCAGTATATTCAGGTTCATAAAGATACCGCCTTGGCTCAGCGCTAAAAGCATTGTCTGCTTTGTCAGTGTCATAGTCAGACATGTTTTCGTGAGTTTTCAAAGTTATAATTACGGCAGAAAGCATGTCTGTCAGCTGTATACAGCGCGCCGCGCAGTGATCTGAACAGAAAAATAGTGCCCGACGGTAATGGAGTCTGACTTTTTTCTAATGTGAAGTTGTGTGATGCAAATGTATCACTCTTTTGAACACAAATTGTTTTTAGAAGAAAAACACTTTATTTCCGTGACCGCAGCCAACTTGCAGGACTACTTTCCTCTCGACCAAAACCAGACCAGAATTCATGTCACAGAACGCTGTCAGTTGTAAGTCAGTGCTGATTGCACACAACTGGAGGTGAGGATGCCATACAGATTCATGTCCAAAAACCCAAACTATCAGTTTAAGATGAAAAGTCTTGCAAGAAGCTTTGTGTGGTGGCTTGGCCTTGATAAACAAATTGAAGATCTTCTCAAGTCATGTCAGCAGACGCAACGCCAACCCCAGCTCCACACTTGGGAATGGCCAGTGGCCCCCTGGCAAATGGATTATGGTGGACTCTTTATGGACCACATGTTCCTCGTTGCTTTTTTGCATCTGTGCATGTTCCACTCGGGCCTCCTCTTCTTCCTTATCTCCATCCTGGCGAAGGCTTCATAGGCCCCGCCTCCTGCGGACATGCACGTGTTCTCGCCTGCTGTTCTTGTAGTTGTAAGCAGTTGGAGGGCGATCTGCCCTGACAGGAGGAGGGGCTGCTTCTACACACACTAACACACAAAGTCAAGTCAAGTCATCTTTCTTTATATAGCGCTTTCAAACAGCCTTAACTGTCACAAAGCAACTTACAAAAAAACACAACATAAAGCATAATGCATTAACAGCAATACAATACAATCACAACAAACCAGCATGTCTTCATTCCTACTACATACACTTTGATGTTTGAAGCAGTTAAAGATGAATGAGGAGAGAATCAGTCTCCTTTCAGCAGTTGATCAGAGACGTGATAACATGCTTGATGTCACACACGTCTGCTACAAACTAAGTTTGCTAGAAGCTAGGTCATAAACAAGCAGCTCCGTGATGAGCACCATACACACAAAAAAGAATGGTCCAATTTTCCAGTCCCATCTAAACGGCTTCTCTTCCAAGCGCCAAAACTTCCATCTAGTGTTGTCACGATACCAAAATTTTAACTTACTTACTTACTGACTTATACCTGTATAAAATACCTCGATACCCGTACTGAAACGGTACCCTGACAAAAATCTAACACATCAGCAAAGGCAGCAAAATTATTTTTTACTACCGGTAATTCAAAATATTAGGATGTCCGTCCGTCCGTCTTCTTCCGCTTATCCGGGGTCGGGTCGCGGGGGCAGCAGCTTTAGCAGGGAAGCCCAGACTTCCCTCTCCCCAGCCACTTCAGCCAGCTCCTCCGACGGGATCCCAAGGCGTTCCCAGGCCAGCCGAGAGATGTAGTCTCTCCAGCGTGTCCTGGGTCGCCCCCGGGGTTTTCCCGCCGGTAGGACATGCCCGGAACACCTCCCCAGGGAGGCGTCCAGGGGGCATCCGAACCAGATGCCCGAGCCACCTCAACTGGTTCCTCTCAACGTGGAGGAGTAGCGGCTCGACGCTGAGTCCCTCCCGGATGACCGAGCTTCTCACCGTATCTCTAAGGGAGAGCCCGGCTACCCTGCAGAGGAAACTCATTTCGGCCGCTTGTATCCGGGATCTTGTTCTTTCGGTCACGAACAGCTCGTGACCATAGGTGAGGGCAGGAACGTAGATCGATCGGTAAATCGAGAGCTTTGCTTTTCGGCTCAGCTCCTTCTTCACTACAACGGACCGATACAGCGTCCGCATCACTGCAGACGCTGCACCGATCCGCCTGTCGATCTCCCGCTCTAACCTACCCTCACTCGTGAACAAGACCCCAAGATACTTGAACTCCTCCACTTGGGGCAGGATCTCATCCCCGACCCGGAGAGGGCACTCCACCCTTTTCCGACTGAGGACCATGGTCTCGGATTTGGAGGTGCTGATCCTCATCCCAACCGCTTCACACTCGGCTGCGAACCGCTCCAGTGAGAGTCCCCAGACTCTGCTTCCTCAAAGGAAGGCGTGTCGGTGGAATTGAGGAGGTCTTCGAAGTACTCTCCCCACCGATTCACGACGTCCCGAGTCGAGGTCAACAGCACCCCATCTCCACTAACACAGTGTTAACGGCGCACTGCTTTCCTCTCCTGAGACGCCGGATGGTGGACCAGAATTTCCTCGAAGCCGTCCGGAAGTCGTTTTCCATGGCCTCACCGAACTCCTCCCATGTCTGAGTTTTTGCCTCAGCGACCGCCGAAGCCGCATTCCGCTTGGCCAGCCGGTACCTGTCAGCAGCCTCCGGAGTCCCACAGGCGAAAAAGGCCCAATAGGACTCCTTCTTCAGCTTGACGGCAACCCTTACCGCTGGTGTCCACCAGCGGGTTCGAGGATTGCCGCCACGACAGGCACCAAACACCTTACGGCCACAGCTCCGATCGGCCGCCTCAACAATGGAAGCACGGAACATGGTCCACTCGGACTCAATGTCCCCCGCCTCCCCCGGGACAATGGAGAAGCTCTGCCGGAGATGGGCGTTGAAACTCTTTCTGACAGGGGATTCTGACAGATGTTCCCAGCAGACCCTCACAATACGTTTGGGCCTGCCTGGTCGGACCGGCATCTTACCCCGCCATCGGAGCCAACACACCACCAGGTGGTGATCAGTTGACAGCTCCGCCCCTCTCTTAACCCGAGTGTCCAGCACATACGGCCGCAAATCCGATGACACGACTACAAAGTCGATCATCGAACTGCGGCCTAGGGTGTCCTGGTGCCAAGTGCACATATGGACACTCTTGTGCTTGAACATGGTGTTCGTTATGGTCAGTCCGTGACGAGCACAGAAGTCCAATAACAAAACACCGCTCGGGTTTCGATCGGGGGGGCCATTCCTCCCAATCACGCCCCTCCAGGTCTCACTGTCATTACCCACGTGAGCGTTGAAGTCCCTCAGCAGAACGAGGGAGTCCCCAGGGGGTGCGCTCTCCAGCACACCCTCCAAGGACTCCAGGAAGGGTGGGTACTCTGAGTTGCTGTTCGGTGCATAAGCACAAACAACAGTCATGATCCGTCCCCCCCACCCGAAGGCGGAGGGAGGCTACCCTCTCATTCACCGGGGTAAACCCCAACGTACAGGCGGCTAGCCGGGGGGCAATGAGTATGCCCACACCTGCCCTGCGCCTCTCACCGTGGGCCACTCCAGAGTGGAAGAGGGTCCAGCCCCTCTCGAGAGGATTGGTACCAGAACCCAAGCCGTGTGTGGAGGCGAGTCCAACTATATCTAGTCGGAACTTCTCAGCCTCGCACAACAGCTCGAGCTCCTTCCCTGTCAGAGAGGTGACATTCCATGTCCCCAGAGCTAGCTTCAGTAGCCGGGGGTCAGACCGCCAAGGCCCCCGCCTTTGGCTGCCACTCAACTCACTGCGCACCCGACCCCTTTGGCCCCTTCTACCGGTGGTGAGCCCATGGGAAGGGGGACCCACGTTGCCTTTTCGGGCTGTGCCCGGCCGGGCCCCATGGGTATAGGCCCGGCCACCAGGCGCTCGCCTTCGAGCCCCACCTCCAGGCCTAGCTCCAGAGGGGGGCCCCGGTGACCCGCGTCCGGGCAAGGGAAACGAGGATCCAAAGTTCATGTTCATCATTGGGGTCGTTTGAGCCATGCTTTGTCTGGTCCCTCACCTAGGACCTGTTTGCCATGGGTGGCCCTACCAGGGGCATGAAGCCCCGGACAACATAGCTCCCAGGCTCATTGGGACACGCAAACCCCTCCACCACGATAAGGTGATGACTCACGGAGGGGAATATTAGGATGTTACATGTTAATTTATGTAAATACTGTATATATTTATGTATATACTGCATGTGTTTTCACATTGCATGCCATATTCTTGAAGTACTGTATTTCACTGCATTTGATGTCATCCGTTTTAAATATTGGTAATACAGTGGCACTCCCATGACTCAATGTAACATTGCTAGAGTGTGCGTGCATGTCTCTCCTCTTCTCCATTACGCTCCCAATTAGTCAAATGCGTAATGAAATACTACAAACTGGGAACAAAATAATTCACACTCAACTTTTTTTAAGGGAATGGAAAGTGTCAAAAAATGCGTCACAACCTGTCGCTTTCAGTCATCTGGGCTTTTTCTATGCATACCTGTGATTTCCTACTGTGTGACTGTTCATTGAACGCATCTTGAGTCCACTGCAGGGCCAGGAGTGATTGTTGCTTTTTCTTCTGCTTCTCCGCGAAAAACATTTGCTCGTTACAAAATGTCATGTCGGTTGGCTTGCCGTGGCTGTCGGCCATGCAAGAAAAAAGTTCCATATGACACTTTGCGTGTTATACTTCTCATCGAGGAGTGGACGGCCAGCAAGCGCTACATTTGATTAGCGCGTCGTGCTTCTCAACGAGGAGTGGACGGCCAGCGAGCACTTCAGTGTTCAGTGCGTTAAGCTTCCCTGAGCCCTCTCAAACACAAGCTGAAAGAGGCATTTTCCGCGTATCGGTAGACAGGCTTTAAAACAGGGTTGGCGGGTTGTCTCGTATGAATTTTTTAAAGTAGCGGTGCTAAAAAAAAATTGGGATACCGAGACGTTTTTTAACCCAAAACATCAAGTTCCGGTACTGGTTCCGGTATCCTGTGCAACTTAATTTTATTTTTTTTATACTTGATAGTGACCACCCCGCCACAAAGCCCCGCCCCTATACTAAGAGCCTACAAGCTGTAAAAGTCTAATATGTATGTCTGTATATATATATATATATATATATATATATATATATATATATATATATATATATACACACACACATACAATATATAGGAGCAAGATGGCCATGCTGTGGCTTTTGCACGGGCGTGTATGGTCTATCATATATGCCATGAGTCCATGTTTGTGTGTGCGCGCGTTTGTGTGAGTGAGTGGAGAGAAAAAAAGTTCCGTCTCACAAGCGCTTGTCGCTTGAGCCAGTCATAGCGAAGCTTCTTAGTGATTGACGTATTGAAAAGGCAGTGAGATTCTTAAAACCTAGTTGTCCTGGTTGCCAGAGTAACTCTTTTGAAAATATACACGCTGTGCGTAAGAATTCTCCAACATCATAAAGCCACGTTATTGGTTGCTGCAACCTGCCCAATTCTGTATTTTCACGACTATAAGGCGCATTATAAAGTCTTCAATTTTCTCCAAAATCTGCGATGCGCCTAATAGTGAGGTGCGCCTTGTGTGTAGACCAATGCTCAAAATCAAAATGTGAGAGGACTTCCCGCACACATTGCTTATGGAAGAGTCAACTTGGTGGCGATTTCTCCAGCCCCTCCTCTCCCTCTCCGGCATCATTTCACGACAACGAGACTGACTGACAATGAGACGCCGTGTTTGATGGAGAACTTGCCAAGTTTGTTTCTGATACAGAAGATCATGAGGACTATGACTGATTTTTTGGTTAGGAAAGAACAAAACCTCCGATTTTAGCTAAAGATATTACCAAGCTTCCTCCGACAACAACCAAAAAACTCTCAAAAATATATAAGTTACTTTCGTATACTAGTAAAATGTATTTACCAATCTCGAAATGGGAGACAGACTTGTCTATAGCTCCGGAATCTGACTTTTGGATTAAAGTTTGTGAAAACGTATTTAAAATGACAAAACACACACATTTAAAATGTATCCCATACAAAATTATTCATAGAACATACATTACTCAATATATGACGAAGATAATGGGACTCTCAGACTCCGACATTTGTCTCCAGTGTTTACAAAACACTACAGACACTTATGTTCATGCTTTATGGTTATGCACTACGGTTAGGTATTTCTGGACTAAAGTCTGTCATTGTCACGAATGGGTAGTGTTTGTTGGACCCCAAAAGGAAAGAGCAGACCCAGCCAGAGCGAAAGTAACTCAAATTTAATCAACCAACAAAAAGCGCACAGCATGTGGACAAAAAGCTTACTCAACAAAAGGCGACGACTACAAAAACGGTGTATGTCGTGGGCAAAAACAAGAAAACACAAGATCACGCCGGAGGGCGGATAAAACAGAGAGGAGTGTGGGATACAAAGTAGATCAACGAAAAACCCTAATAGTCAAATTACTAGTGGTGTCCACACCACCAGGAAAGATTGCCGCTATAAAGGTAGCAGTATCAGAACGTCAGGTATGGTGAGTAGCGTCACGGAGCAACAACCCGACACTCCTCTCTGTTGCTGCCAGGCTTTTATTTTGGCCTGATGACCTAATGGGCAGCAGGTGTGTTGGCAGGATCCGCCCTCCAGCTGTTTCCCCAGCAACTGCAAGGGAAAACAGAAACAGCTGAAAACCAAAACATGACAGTACCCCCCAACTAACGAACGCCCCCAGGCGGACCACCTGGCAGAGAAGGGTGCGACGAATGAAAGTCTCGGATCAGCGACTGGTCCAGAACCCAGGAGCGGGGGATCCACTGGAGGTCCTCGGGACCGTACCCATCCCAGTCGACCATATACTGAATCCCCCTGCCACACTTTCGAGAGTCCAGGATGGCCCTAACCGTGTAAGCAGGCTGACTGTTGATGACCAGGGGAGGCGGTGGGGGCGCGGCTGGCGGACACAATGGGCTGGCAGAGACAAGCTTGAGCAAGGACGTGTGGAAGACTGGGTGCACCTTGAGTGTGGGAGGCAAGTTGAGCCGAACTGCCACAGGGTTGATCACAGAGTCAACTTCAAACGGGCCGATAAACCGACGCCCCAGCTTCTTGGAACTCCCAGCTAACTGTAGGTCCCGAGTGGAGAGCCACACCTTCTGTCCCGTTGGTAGGACGGCGCTGGGATCCGGTGCCTGTCCGCAATCCGCCTGTTGCGGGCCATTGTGCGGCACAGGGCTTTCCTGGCGTCCTGACAAACCCTGCGAGCCCGGCGGAGGTGGATGTGGACAGAGGGAATGGCAACTGAAGGTATTATTTGATTACTATATTAAATGTAATCTTTGCGTGTTCGAAATAATTTCATATGAGATCTGATGAAGAAGCTTCTTTTGCAAAAGATTTATTTTAGGAGCTCCTAAAAGACACAAGACATGCTTACATTCAAAGGTGATGTTAAGCCTCGAGTGTGTCAATATGAAAACACACAGTCGCTTTATAGATGAAAAAAACATACTCCTCCTCTGAGGCTGGACAAAGGGTTAGTAATTATAATAGACAGACAAGTGATTTACTGACATGTTTACTCCAGTTCCGTCCAAAGCCGAAAATATATGATTAGACAGGTACTGCCATGCGACCTAGACTCCCTCAGACCTACAGTGTTATCTTCCATGAGAACTTGAGAACATGACTCCCATGCACATTCCTATCTCACCAGCTGGAAGGGAGTGAAAAGTGTTATTCATTACAATACAGTTAATATGTCCAATATATTTCACACAAACATTATCACAGTTATATGGCATCTATATACTATAAGTAAATTCATAAACAGTAAAAATATGCATAGAAAATGTTAAATGTCTTCACAACCTCGCCCTACTGGGAAGGGAACAACGGGGGTTGATAGCCATAAGCTGTGTTGAATGGCGACAAACCTGTGGCAGAGCACACGAGGCTGTTGTGGGCGTATTCAATCCATGGAAGGTGGGACGACCACGAGGAAGGATGCTGATGGCACACAAATCGGAGCGCAGCCTCCAAGTCCTGGTTAACACTCTCCGTTTGCCCGTTGGATTGAGGATGATAGCCCGAAGACAGGCTAGCAGTAGCTCCCAATGATTTGCAGAAAGCCTTCCACAACCGGGACACGAACTGAGGCCCCCTGTCGGAGACGAGGTCGGATGGGATCCCGTGGATCCTAAATATGTCCCTTACCAGGATATCCGCTGTCAGCAAAGAGGTGGGCAATCTGGGCAGAGCAATGAAGTGCGCCATTTTGGAGAACCGGTCCACCACCGTAAGGATCACAGATTTACCGTTGGAAGGAGGTAGCCCGGTAACAAAGTCCAGCGCCAAATGCGACCAAGGACGGTGGGGAACGGGCAGGGGACGAAGCTGACCAGCTGGCATACGGTGAGAGGGCTTATTTTGAGCACACACTCTACAGGAGGAGACATATTTTTTTATGTCCTTGCGTTGCCCTGGCCACCAAAACCTCTGCGCTATTAGGGACAGAGTTCGACTGACCCCAGGATGACATGCCACCTTTGATGAAGGCATGCGGGTACAAATAACTTATTTCCAGGGCAAGTTACAGGGGTCTGGGTGTTGCCAGTTGTCTCCACCACCTTCCTCTCTACCTTCTATGGAATTTGAGTAAAAATGTTGTAACATTACTCAGTGACTCCATATTTTTTGCACTTATTTTATATTAAAATAATAACAACAGTGATGCCTAGTGACTGGTCTTATTTGCAGAGACAATATTTGCACAATGAATCTTTCGAGGCTTTTTAAAGAAAATCTCCAAAGCCTCCTAGTAGGGGAAGTCCTGTGGTGCTGGTCCATTTATCTGTATTCTGAAACACGCAGCCAGGTGCTCCCCCTCCAGGCGATTTCGCAGGTCAATTTTGACCTGAAAAGCATCAACACGGTTAGCTAGCTAGACAGTTTGCCTTGTTTTTTCCAATTCACTTAACATGCAATATGCCATATGGTACATAAAATAATTCCGTTGTTCAAATATGGCTAGCTATGTCAGCTCACCTGGACTATTGCAGACGAGTACTCACACACACACAGCTACTGGTGACTAGCTAACTGTAGGTAACTCCGAAACAAGCGCACCAAAATTTTATTTTATTTTATTTTTTGTGGAGAGCTCAGTATTGTTCATTCGATTTGACATGTCATCATTGCTCTCCTTTTTTTTCTTTATATATATATATATATATATATATGTGTGTATGTGCGTGCGTGCGAGTGTGTGTGTATTCATTAGTTCACCTAAAACCTATTAAAAAAAATCCCATACTAATAATATAATATAATAATAAATTGCCAAATGCAGAAACATCAATGTAAGTTATCACAATGTGGTGGCTCTCGCTAACAGGCAGAATTAAGTAACCAGAATTAGGTTAAAAAATTCTATATACGTAGACCATGTTTCTATAAATTTTGATATTTGGTTTTTATTTGAGGCAGATATTTTTTCCATTAAAATGTGATTTATGAGGAGGTTAGACCATTGGTCGATACTCAAGAGTTTGTTTATTTTTCCAGTGAACAAGAATTGTTTTTTTTGCGATAGTAAGGGCTACAAGTGTAGATTGAAATTGTTTACGTGGTAAGTCAGTTGTTGTTAGGTCACCTAGCAAACACAAGTTTGGAGATAAAGGTATCCTACAGTCCAAGATAGCGGAAAGTTTTTCTAAGACTTTAGTCCAGAAATACATAACCGGAGTACATAACCATAAAGCATGAACATAAGTGTCTGAAGTGTTTTGTAAACATTGGAGACAAATGTCGGAGTCTGAGAGTTCCATTTTCTTCATCATATATTGAGTAATGTATGTTCTGTGAATAATTTTATATTGGATATGTTGTAAATTTGTGTGTTTTGTCATTTTAAATGCGTTTTCACAAACTTGAATCCAAAAGTCAGATTCCGGTGCTATAGACAAGTCTGTCTCCCATTTCGAGATGGGTAAAGACATTTTATCAGTATATGAAAGTAACTTATATATTTTTGAAAGTTTTTTTTGTTGTTGTCGGAGAAAGCTTGTTAATATCTTTAGCTAAAACAGGCGGTTGGAGCGTACCCCGAAGTGTTGGCATTTTTTTCTTTATCATATTTTTAACTTGTAGATAATGTAAAAAATTTCCGTTTTTTATTTTGTATTTTTGGAGCAAGGATGTATATGATATAAACATATTATCTGAGAAGAGATGGTGGAGATGTGTAATTCCTTTCTGCTCCCACACACCTAATTAAAACGTTTGTTTGTTAAGTTGAAAGTCGGGGTTATGCCATAGGGGGGAAAGCCCACAGGGCTCCACTTGGGCTTTTGTCATTTCTAGTGCCTTCCACCAGGCAGTCAGGGTGGTGGAAATCATTGGGTTTTTAAAACAATTATGTCGCTTAATCGATGTTGTAATAAAGAGTAAATCTAGAAGTCTGAGGTTGTTACAATCCTTCTGTTCTAGTTCCAGCCAACAGTTAGTGTCTCTTGGGTTGTGCCCATAGAACGATATATTGTAGTTGGTTAGCTATATAGTAGTACATAAAATTTGGTGCCTCTAGACCACCTTTGGATTTACTTTTCTGAAGAGTAGATTTTTTTTTATTCCAGTAAAATTTTGTAACGGCTGAGTCCAACAACTGGAACCATTTAGCCGTAGGTTTAAAAGGAATCATTGAGAAAAAATAGTTTATTTTGGGTAAAACTTTCATTTTAATGGTGGCTATTCGTCCTATTAGAGAAATAGGAAGATTATTCCAGCGCTCCAAGTCACTATAAATGTTATCCAGAAGTGGAGAAAAGTTTAAATGAATTAAATCAGTTAATTTAGGTGAGATTTTTATGCCTAAATATTTTAAATTACCTATAGGAAATGAGTAGTGTGGGTCCTGGCTTGCAGGGTTCCATGAATTTTCTGTAATAGGTAAAAGTGTTGATTTTGTCCAGTTAATAGAATAATCTGATAACTGTGAGAATTTAGTTATTAAGTAAAATACTTCCCCTAACGAAGTAGCCGGCTTTTCTAAATAAAGTAAGATGTCATCGGCATATAGATTAATTTTATGTTCTGTTACCCCAGAGTGAATTCCTTGAATCCTTCTTTCCTGGCGTATGGCTAATGCAAGTGGCTCAATAAATATTGCAAATAATAAAGGGGGCAGTGGGCATCCCTGTCTTGTGCCTCTCTGTAAAGTGAAGCTCTGAGATATAATCCGATTAGTAGTAACTGTAGCTTTAGGAGAATCATATAATACTGACACCCCGTGAATAAATGACTTCCCAAAGCCAAATTTATTTATAACAGCAAAGAGGAAGGAGCAGTTAACTTTGTCGAAAGCTTTTTCTGCATCCAATGATATAATAACTGCCTTTTTATCATGTCGCTGTGACATGCTAATAAGGTTAAAGAGTCTCCTAATATTATTAGTAGAGTGCCGATCTTTAATAAAGCCTGTTTGGTCGCTATGAATAATTGTCGAGATTACTGTTTCTAGATGTCTAGATGTGAAAGCCTTAGTGATAATTTTAATATCAGTGTTAATTAGTGAAATCGGACGGTAACTTGATGGAAGGGTGGGGTCTTTTTCTTGCTTTAATAAAAGTTTAATTGCTGCTGTATTCATGTGTGGGCGTATGTAACCCTTAGTTTTAATTTCTGTTACTACTCTTAAGAATAGTGGAGCAAGCATTAACCAGAAGTGCTTAAAAAATATAGCCGGATAACCATCTGGGCCCGGTGCGTTGCCATTAGGCATACTATCTAGAGCACTGTACAACTCGTTTATAGTAAGTGGCGCATCTAACATGTCTTTATATTCAGTAGTTAACTGAGGTATATTTAAGCTACCGAGGAATGCCTCAATATGCTCAGGGTTAGGCTTGTTTGTTTCTGAGTATAGGTTGCGATAATAGTTATAAAAAAATTGATTCATTTCTTCTGGTGATTGTGTGCATTCACCAGTTGTCCCTTTAATAGCCGTTATAAGATATTTTTCCCGATTGCGTTGAAGTTGGTTTGCAAGAAATTTACCTGATTTGTTATTATATTCAAAGTTGTTGTATCTCAATTGTTGTATTATAAATTCTGTCTTTTTAGTTAGCATATCGTCTAACTGTATTTTGGTATTTTGTAAGTCAGTCCATATTTGGTTATTTGGGTTTATTGCGTACTCATCCATCAGTTGTTTAATTTTATCTTCCAAGTCTTTTTCTAATTTTTGCTCCTGTTTCTTTTTATAAGATGAATATGATATAATTTTACCTCTAATTACTGCTTTCCCAGCTTCCCAGAGAAGAGATGGGGATAGGTCTGGAGAATCATTTATTTCCAAAAAGTCTGCCCACTCTTTTCTTATAATTTTATCAAACTCTGCGTCGTTTAGCAGTGAGATGTTAAAACGCCATGTCGGTGGTGGTTTAAAGGTATAATCAACTTGTAGGGAAAGGGAGACTGGTGCATGGTCGCTAATAATAATAGGATGTATTTTTGTAACAGTTTTATCAGCAATAGAGTTATTTGTAAGAAAATAATCAATTCTTGAAAAAGACCTGTGCACAGCGGAAAATAAGGTAAATTCCTTCTTATTTGGGTTCTTAAGTCTCCAGCTGTTGACGAGGCCAAAATTATCCATATATTCCCCTATTATATTAGTATATTGTAATCGCCTTATACATGTTGTATTATTAGAACGGTCTATTAATGGATTTAAGACTGTGTTAAAGTCTCCTCCAATAATAATAGTAGAGTTCGCTGCTAAATCAAACAGCTGAGAGAAAAATTCATGGAAAAAGGCCGGATCATCATTATTAGGGGCATATAAATTACCAAGTGTATATATTTTATTAAATATAGTCACCTGAATAATAATGTATCGGCCCTCTGGGTCTGTTATTGTATTATTTAGAGTAAAGAGTAAATTCTTATGTATGAGTATACAGACTCCTCTTTGTCTACTGTTATAAGGGGCAGAGTACGCTTGGCTAAAATTCTTATCAACAAGTAATTTTTCTTCAGATTTTTGTAGGTGGGTTTCTTGTAGGAGGCAAATATCTGCTTTTAATTTTAAGAGATGGTCTAAAGTTTTTATTCTTTTTGCCTGTGAGCGAGCGCCACAAACATTCCAGGAAACCAGAACTAATTTATGCATACAAACAATATAGACTCAGTCCTGTGTATATATCTGCATAGGCTATTTGGCAAAATTGGCATGTTATAGGATAGAATCAAAGTGGTTAGGTGATTTATGTAATTTGTGTAAAATATGAGGTGACGTGTAAGTAAATATAACAGTGAAAAAACGGGTAGGGAGGTGAAAGCGAAGGAAGTTAGCGGGGGATTAAACATAAAAATACACCAGTAACTGGTAATTTAAGCGAGATTTTTTGTTTAAATATACTTTAGATATAGTTATGTATTAATAATATATTTATAATATAGCCTAAACATAATGAGTATTCATATTTTAGGTTTTATAACCACATATACAGTATATGTATACATCTAATAATCAAACAAAGTTTAGTTCCACCAATGCCATTTAGAACAGCCAGGGAGTGGAGTTGGGGTTCCGGAATAGTTGGTCATCGATGTACAGACGCTCCCCAACTTACGAACGAGTTACGTTCCGAGCGATCGTTCGTAAGGTGAATTTGTTCGTAAGTTGCTTCAGTGCTATATTTTGTATTATAATTTATGTTTAAAGAGAATACGTACAGTACTGTACTATGTATGTTAGAGAGAGAGAGAGCGAGAGACACACACAGTATGTACATGTACGTAATAAGATAAATAAAATGAAGTTTAACTTACTTTTGGAAGATGTACTCGATGCTTAAGGATTTGATGGAGGAGGAGGAAGAGGAGGATTTTATATCATGAGAGGTTCTTCGTCGTCACTGGAATGGGCTTCAAAAGTTACTTCCTCCTCCGTAACTTCAATGTAGGAAGAAGTTGAGGGTCGAGGAGAAGAAGATGAGGGTTGATGAGTATCTTCCTTGGAGGATTTACTAGAAACTGGCCGAAAGAAGCGATCTAACGACGATTGCACAGTTTTCTTTTTTTTTTCATCATAAATGATGCGGTAGCACTGTATGGCATCATTCAATTGATTTGCAACCTTTGTGCAACGTTCAATATTTGGGTCTTGCTGCTCGAAGAGTGCGATGGCTTTATCTATGAGCGACAAGCGTTTCTTCTTCTTCCTCCTCTTCGACACGTTGCTGAGCCTCCAATGCTGGGTGAGCTCTCACAGCGCCAAGCGTCGGTATTAGCGGCGGAAAGAAGCATTACAGTACTCGGAAAAAGGTGTGCAATACAAAATCTAACTTACAGCATCTCTTTCCGAACATTTTTTGACATGCGCGCATGCGCGCATACATGTTCGTATGTACCGTTGTTCGGAACTCGAATGTTCGTAAGTAGGGGAGTGTCTGTATAGCTTATCGACGACCATCGTAGTCCGTTTACCCTCCTGCCTATTTTGTTTCATTATAGGAAACAGTACCTTTCGCCGCTCATTAATCTCTCTCGGGAATTGGTCATTCATTCCAAATGAGGTCCCTTTAAGCTCTCGTCCTTTACTTTTAACGAATTCTTTCTGTTTAAAATGCTCAAACTTGGCGATAATAGGACGGGGTCTGTTGCCCCTACGGGCTCCAAGCCGATGTATCCGGTGAAAAGAGATGTTATTTACCGTCTCCTGAGGAATTTTTAACGACGTCGTCATATTTTTTTTTATCTCAACCTCTGGATTGTCAGAGGTATTCTCGGATATACCTGAGAATATTAAATTCTCCCGCATGCTACGGGATTGAACATCCAGAACAGTTTCTTTTAGTGTTTTATTCTCCTTTTTAACGGTTTCCAACTCGGCTGAAACAGCCACGAGTGAAGAGCGTAACTCGGCATTATCCCGTTGGAGGTCACTTACCTGTTGGCTGACGAATTCCAAGCTTACCCTTAATTCTTTGACGTCCTCGCTGATTAGGGAGAGGACATCTAATTTTTTATTTATGGACTCCAGCATACTGACCGAAACGTCCGTAGTGGCTAGGCAACTGTGTCCGTCGCTGAATCATTTTTCCTCTTTTTCGAAGGTTTTCTCGACGGAAGGATCCTCCATCGCGCAGCTGTAAAAATATCCGTCGATGAAGCGTTCAAGGTCCTCCACGCTGGGTGGTATTCCAAATCTGTCGGATGAAAAAGAGAAGAAAAAAGACAAGATATATGATGGTTAAATTCGGATGAGTTTAGCATAATAGAGCTAGTTCTATTTTAGCAGCAGGGCGCCGCCATGTTGAGGTTTCCCGGTCTCGCTGTAGGTCTCGCGATAGTCACAGCATCTCGCGCAAGCGTCCAAGGTCTCCAAGGAGTCATTTCAGTCATTCAGTCATCACAAGCGCACCATAATATTGGGCGCATGCGTGCTAAAATCAAACGGTAGCATGTATGCTAAAACATACGGTAGCAAACGTTCTACCATGCATTTTAAAAAGGCAACTGGATCAAAACGGTGATTTTGGTTATACTTTATAATTCAACTATTTAACAATGCACTCGCGTTATTTGTTGCCGTGCAGCTCTTCAGACACTTTAACCCAGACGTCCAAAATCCATTCACATACCGTGACGTACCTTCAGCCGGCACTGCCTCCCTGTTTGTTTTGTTGGAGTGTGTTCGCCTTCCCTCATTGATCGCTCCCATGCTTTTTGCAACTTTACTTTCAAAGCCCAGTTTCAATGACCAGTTGGAGTTCCTTCGTTGATCCTTCCGGAATGATGGCGTTCACTTCGTTTTCTTGCTTCTTCCTCTTCCGAACCATGGATTCATTGATGTGGAATTATCTTGCGGCTGCTCTAGTCCCATGTACAACCACGCAACTGATAGCTTGTAGTTTAAATTGTGCCTCGTATGCATGTCTCTTAGCTGATGCCATTTTCCGGAGTTTCTTAGCCAAACCGATGTTGCTTTGCACAATATTGCAGTATTTTGTTATCTGTTCCTGCTTGGTCCCAACCGGTGTTCGAGTTGTCTCCGCGGTTAGCACCCGGCGGCTGCCCAAAAAGGTGGGGTCCAAACGGGGTAGACAAAATTAAGTACAGGGTACAGGAGGTCACACTGCAATTTGGTGTTTTATTTTCTCTTTTTATTTATTTTCTCGTTCCATCTCCACATTCGAGTACATACAGCTGCAACTCTCTTCTGCCTTTTCCTCTCCATCCGCTGCTGTACCTTAATACAAGCCAGCAGCCAACGAGCAACAAGCGTGAATCAGCACACCAATCAGAAATGCGCGTTGGCACAGCAAAATGTGCCCCCGTGGGTTGTCTTGAAGGAAAACGTCTCCGGAACTCGAAGACGGAAGACAATTTTAAGACTTTTAAGTGTGCCGTATAGTCTTGAAAACTGTTAAATGATGATATAATTTGTCATCATTTGCGTGTTCCAAAAATTGGAGATGAGACTTCTTTGTGACAAAAGCTCCTTCGAAGGATGATTTATTACGGAGATCTCCGGTCACACCAATTGAATATCACGTAAAGAGTGTGTCAATCCAAGAGTGCGTGCCCCCTCCTAGGAGAACACCTATTCCTCCTCCCATCATGAATAAGTAAAACAGATTGGTTCTCACACAATATGTTACAGTACATAATATTATTTTCCTACACAGTCCGCAACTGTGTTCATCTTTTAGACAAAATAGACTCTCAGGGTACTTTTCGTACTTTTTTCCCAAAACAATATCTCACAAACAAATTGAACTGGATTTAGAGTGGCCGTGAGTGATGGTGCTCAGGGTATGTGTGTGGCAAAATCTGTTCTCACGAACAGAATGTGTGTGCGCAAAACACTGAGAAGGAATTTTTAGACAAAAACAAGGTTAAGGTCAAATTATACTGAGTTCAACACTATTTCACCTACTCTACACATCTATAAAACATTTCAACATGGTTAATATATGAATTAAAGAATTAAAAATGTTAATAATGTATAACAAAACATGATAAATTTTCTAGAAAACTTCTTGGGTGGCGACAGTTTACCTGGGGTCAGCCCAGGTAAACTGGGGTATTAACATGGTGTGGGAATGGCTTACGTTCTTCTGCGTTTAGTTTGCACTTCTGTTCCAACCACTGGTGCGTTTAAGGGAATATGACGGAATTTGTAATCTAGCTCAGAACTTTAACAAGCCCCTTTTCCTGAAGACTCCAAATCACCAAGGCAGACGGAGAATTGTTGCTACCCCCTAATCATGTAAACATGTATGTGGAAATTGCTACATGATCTTTGTTTTTATTTTAACCAACAGCTCGTTTTTTGGGGGGTTTGTTTGTGGTCAGAGTAAGGTCCTAAAAAGAAACAAGTAGCAGTGCTTTCAGTAATTAGGGGGACAAAAAATAAAATTTAAATACAAACCTATCACAGCGTTTTATTAAAAACAATGTACCTTGCAAAATGTGACAGTTAATTTTTGAGTACGGTCCCAATAATAATAAAAGGCATTTGCTCTTACCTGAATCAAGCTAAATGTAAAGTAATACATTTTTATGCTTCATGCACTATAGAAAAATCCTAATTACTTGTGTTATTTAAAATGTAAATGTCATGTACAATTTACATAATCATTTTTCTTTATGTAAATTTGTTGTTCCTAATTGATTCTTCATACACAAATGTCAAAACAAGTTTTTATGGTCATTAGCATTGCAGACAAATAACAACAAAAATTTCATTATGTGTGTTTTATTGTTTACCTATTATTTCAATTAAGAATTTGACAAAAGATCGCACATATCTACTGAAGAGAATCTTCTGTTTCAATTTAATTATAACTGTTTTGATTTTAGTCATAACTGTTTTAACTTACTCAGCAAAGATTGATGAGTGTAATAAGTGACCAAACGTTTGAATATTCTTCCTTCCTCTTATCTCACGTAATCAACCAGCTGTCGCAGTGGAGCCTGTTCATGTGTATTGAGTATCTTGTGACTGTTTGAGACGGAGAGGCGCCACGGAGAGGGAGGGGACTTGGGGGCAGCAGAGGGAGGAAGAGCATAGGGAGGAACAACAAGAGGGAGGGGCTTTTTGGAATGCTGTGAGTATAATGGCTATTGCAAGTGGGAGGAGCCACACACACAGGAGGAAAAGCCATGGCGTTTGGCCGGATCTGTCTGTGATGTCCATAAATTTCTGTAAAATAAAATCCTTCAACTGTTCACCGAGCTCAACTCTGATTCTGAAAACAACATTACGAACACGGGGAAAACAAGGAACGTTTTCCAACACTACATACACATACAGTTGTGGCCAAAAATTTTGAGAGTTTTCACAAAATCTAGTGCCTCATTTTTGATTATGGCAATTTGAATGTTCTTCAGAATGTTATGCATAGTGATCAGATTAATTTAAATTATTTGCTAAGTACCTATCTGCCATTTATCGGGTCATCAAGAACTTCAAGGAGAGAGGTTCAATTGCTGTGAAGAAGGCCTCAGTGCGCCCAAGAAAGTCCAGCAAATGCCAGGACCATTTCCTAAAATGAATTCAGTTGCGGGATCGGGTCATCACCAGTGCAGAGCTTGCTCAGGAATGGCAGCAAGCAGGTCTGAGTGCATCTGCACGCACAGTGAAGTGAAGACTTTTGGTGGATGGCCTGATGTCAAGAAGGGCAGCAAAGAAAGCCACTTCTCTCCAAGAAAAACATTAGGGGCACACTGATATTCTCCAAACGGTCATATTTCAGTATATCATAGTAATATCTAACAAAAAGACACTGAAGCAGCAAACTTTGTGAAAAACAATACTTTATGTCATTCTCAAATCTTTTGGCCACGACAGTACATACTAGAGATGCAACGATTTTTGGTCCTAGACCAAACCTTTTGGTCCGCCCTGCCCGGAACACCAGGCTTGGGGAGTAACGGGATACATGTACCGCCGCTACGTAATCAAACTACACAAAAAAAGAGAGAGAGCGAGGGAGAGAGAGAGAGAGACAGAAAGACAGAGCAAGAGCGTGCACACTGCAAGACGGAACGTTGCTACTGGAGCTGTACATGTCGGCTGGCTAGTCTTGTCCTCCACACGTGGGCAGTCTAAAAAAGCTTCACGGACGGGAGGAGGAAATGTCGACCGGTATTCACTGTTTGGAACTTACTCGGCTTGCTGAAGGAGCAAAAGTTTGAGCTGAGAGTCCAGCTACATGCTACACGCTGCAGCTTTTTGCTAGCCCGCTAACCTACAACCATAATGTGAGTTGCACCTTCCAAACAAATCTTCCTCCCACCAATTCACTATTTAAACATCATACACAATACATACACGGGTAAACTTGTGACTGGGATAAAAGTTCAAACTGATTATTTCTAAAGTCACAATTATTTAAGTTTCCTTACATTGTACAGTATCAAACAGCACAAATAATGTTTAAAGCAAGATATAATTTACTACCACAGAATATTCAACAGTTGTTTAAAAACCATAATGAGTGTTATGATCTACGGAACCATTGTGACTTTTGAAAGGATAATAATTTGTCCTCTTTTGCGTGTTCCAAAAACTTGAAGACAGATTTATTGTAAGAAAAAACACCTTGCAAAGATGATTTATTAAAACAGATCTCCGGACATCGGGACAACCCTGAACATCACGTAGGAGGTGGAATTTTCAGAGTGCCCATTGTGCCCCCTCCCTTGCGGAAGAGGGCTTCTTATAGTATCGAGCTTGGAAAGTGAAACGCCTTTTAAAACACGTTATACAACAGATTTGCAGCTGTGCTGATCTCCAGACAAAATATACTCTCCGGGTACTGTTATACATTATTAACATTTTTAATACTTTATTTCATATATTAACCATTGTTATACATGATTAACATTTTAATTCTTTATATTAACCATGTTGAAATGTTTTATAGATGTGAAGTAGGTAAAGTAGTTTTGAACTCAGTATAATTTGACCTTAAACTGGGACACATTGTTTGGTCTAAAAGTTCCTTCTCTGTGCGAAAACACATTTCTGTTCCGTTCTCACGAACAGCATGTGTTTTCGCACACTGAGAAGGAATTTTAGACTAAACAAAGTGTATGGTTTAGGTTAAGGTCAAATTATACTGAGTTCAACACTATTTCACCTACTTTACACATCTATAAAACATTTCAACATGGTTAATATATGAAATAAAGAATTAAAATGTTAATAATGTCTAACAGTCCCCCCTTTGGGCTCTTAATAGCCCAATAACTAAACATTTAAACATTTTTACCAAGGGATTCCAGCAGGATCTTCATCGTCGCAATGGCAGGTGCAACAGTAGAATAAGAGAAAAATAAAAACATTATTTTTTTAGCAGGAGAGGAGGTCAGTCATATGTCAAAACAATGTGATTCATCAAAAGATTTTTTTCAGTAAAATAAGCATATCATATATGAAGACGATGTGTTGTGATTATGTTTAAAATTGTGGTGGGGGGTCTCAGAAAATAGAAAATTGGCATGACAGTCAGTATGAGAAAGAGTGTCATTATGTACGCAATTGAAGACTTGTTGTCGTTTTGAGCAATGGAAGTTTTGTTGAATGTGAAGGACTTTTGTCAGTTCCATTTTCGTTCTTAGGTTTGTTTTTTAAACAGAGTCCTTCAGCTCTGCGATTGGCTGGCAACCCGTCCAGGTTGCCCCCGCCTACTGCCCGAAGCCAGTTGGGATAGGCTCCAGTACCCTCACAATCCTTGTGAGGACAAGCGGTCAAGGAAATGGATGGATGGATGGATGGATGGGTGGGTCCTTCTTTTAGAACCCACATCAACTGCCAGAGATGCAGGGATTGATCACCGGGATTTGTTTTCCGGTCTGATAGGCAAGATGTGGAACCAGGTGCCCTCCGTGAACTGGACCAGATTGACCTTTCCATCACCTCATCTGGGTGCAGAACATTTTCATTTAGTCACTAATAAACATACATTTTCACATCCCTTCTTTTTGAAAGAGCATCTGGTAGTTTTTATTAGTTTGGAGTTAGTAAATGTTAGTGAAGTTCTGTAGGCAGTCCTGTAGAAAAATTCGTCCTGTAAATTTCATTCATTCTCACGGACTATCTATAATTATCACATTAAGACTAACTTCTAATTTTATATTTATTTAATTCAACATGGACTGTTTGTGTCCTTCGCGACGATATACCCAGACCGACCAATAATTCCCCCATCTGAAAAAGATCGACTGATAATAAAAGTAGAACTACAGCAATAAATAAATTTTGCTTTAAAAAGAGGGGAACATTTTTAAATTTAACCAGTAAATTCGACAATGCGTCCCAAGCAATTGTTTAAATTTCAAAAGAGCCTTTGGGAAAATATTAGAAGACCAAATTTAACAAGCGTCAAATAACGGAAAATATAATAAAGACGCTCCCCTACTTACGAACATTCGTGTTACGAACAACGGTACATACGAACATGCCTGCGCGCATGTCAAAAAATGTTCGGAAAGAGATGCTGTAAGTTAGATTTTTTATTGCGCACCTTTTTCCGAGTACTGTAGTGCTTTTTTCCGCCGCTAATACGACGCTTGGCGCTGTGAGAGCTCACCCAGCATTGGAGGCTCAGCAACGTGTCGAGGAGGGGGAAGAAGAAGAAACGCCTGTCGCTCATAGATAAAGCCATCGCACTCTTCGAGCAGCAAGACCCAAATATTAAACGTTGCACAAAGGTTGCAAATCAATTGAATGATGCCATACAGTGCTACCGCATCATTTATGATGAAAAAAGAAGAAAACTGTGCAATCGTAGTTAGATCGCTTCTTTCGGCCAGTTTCTAGTAAATCCTCCAAGGAAGATACTCATCAACCCTCATCTTCTTCTCCGCGACCCTCAACTTCTTCCTACATTGAAGTTACGGAGGAGAAAGTAACTTTTGAAGCCCATTCCAGCGACGACGAAGAACCTCTCATGATATAAATTCCTCCTCTTCCTCCTCCTCCATCAAATCCTTAAGCATCGAGTACATCTTCCAAAAGAAAGTTAAACTTCATTTTATTTATCTTATTACGTACATGTACATACTGTGTGTGTGTGTCTCTCTCTCTAACATACGTAGTACAGTGCTGCACGTATTCTCTTTAAACATAAATTATAATACAAAATATAGCACTGAAGCAACTTACGAACAAATTCACCTTACGAATGATCGCTCGGAACGTAACTCGTTCGTAAGTTGGGGAGCGTCTGTAATTAAGATTGAAATAAATTTTATCCTATCCTTATTCATATAAGTAAATTTTCAATTTCCGCAACCACACGAAATTTACCAGTATTATCTTTTGTACTGTAAAAATAGAAATATTGTAGCAATTATTATTAATGCATAAAGTTGCCCTTAGCTTTAACATGTCATTCTTACGCTTGCTAGTCCCCTTTGTTGATGTTTGTCCAAAAAGCTGACTGTTTTAAAATAGACAGAGATAAACAAATCAGTTCAAATCAGAATAAGCATCAAAAGTTTTTTTTTTTTTTTTAAATATTATAAATCTGTGTGTATAGAGTGTTGCCAATCAGTTCGTTCTATTTACGTAATGTTTTACTGTAAATGTTATCACCTTATGTCTGTGCAGTGTAAACAGTCAGTATCACATCCTATGGTCTGGTATCACTAACTCAAGGAAACATTGTTGGTGGGGGCGGAGTCATCAGTGTAGTGGAGTAGATTTTCACAGGACAGTTCGGGACGCAGGAATGCATGTAAGGAAGTTCGTGCGGAGCATTGTGTGCATTGGAGCAGTTTTTTCATTTAAGACTTTTGCATGTGAGTTCAGGGTGCAGTCATTGCGGAAACTTTCCACCAGGTGGCGCCAGGAACCTCTGCTGTTCATCAGGTGGTGGTAGGTAGTGCTGTTGTTGCCCAGCAGGTGGCGGCAGGTAGGGCTGATTAGGGGAAAAGGGCAGATATTGTTGTGATGATGCCCGCATACTTAAACCACGCCCCCTCTGCTGGTGGTAGTAGCCGCGCCCATATTGTTCATGTTGATAGAAGCCGCGACCATGTTGTTGATGGAGGTCACGATCATTCTGCTGTCCACGGCCTCTGCTCCAGATGCCATGTGACTGCTGTCGGCATTCTTTAGTCCAGTGGTCAGTTTGACCACATCTGTAGCATTCATTTCGGCCCGCAAAAGGTCGTGACTGGAACATAACGCAATCTCTCACAACATTAGGTGATCTAATACCAGTGGAGGGCGGAACAACAAGGTGCTCGTCTTTTTTGTCATGTGCTTTTGCCCGCGAGTGCTGTCTGCAAGTACTGGCCCAGTGTCCAGAACGTCCACAATTGAAACAGCAACCCCGACCAATGAACGGCACTCTGTGAAACTTATTAAAATCTGCCCCAACATTATTAGGTGATGACATATCAGTAAGAAGTCGGAAGAACAAAATCCTCCTTTATTTCAATGGAAAAAATTAAAAAAAAAAAATTTAATTAAAAAATAATAAAAAATGTAAAAATAAAAATAAATAAAAAATAATTAATTAATTAAAAATAAAACTTATCAAAACAATAAAAGTTTACAATTAAATAATTGCTAATTATAATTCAGTATTGTTATGTTTTACAATATTTAATTTAATATGTTTTGCATATCTTCGTAAATAATACTTAAGATAAGAAAGGATAGCTTTGCTCTAAAAATTTACGAATATAATACAGAGTCAATTAACAAGTGTGTAGTTTTCAATTAATATTTCTCAAGAAATGAAGGCTGCAGCCCGCCTAGTCAGCTTTTGGTCAAACATCAAGGCAGAAATTATTTTTTTAATTACATAGCACCTCAAATTATGTCAAAAATGTGATTCTCCCAGATGGCTCCCCCATGGAATGGTCTGTCCAGTCTTCCAGGACTCGCATGCAAAATGGCCGACTCCGAATTCTGAAATGGGACTTCAGGCAGAAATTTACAGGTTAAATATATACAGGAATAATTAAAAAATATTTTTCTACTTACAAGCATGGGAAAGGCCCCTTTTTAAATTGTAATTATCAAAGGGAGGAAAAGCCTTAAGATGCTGGCAATTTAATTTGGAAAATGGGTGACATCTGGCGGTTAGCTAGAGTCATAGCAACTACAATTTTCAAACTGACTTGCGTCATTAATTTTTAAAAGGGTGACACCTGGCGGTCAGCTAGAGTCACAGCAATACATTCAGTTTTACAGTTATGTATGTTTAATAAGTGTGGGATATGCATCGAAATTTTGCAGTATTTTAACACTGTACCTCTCCATGTTATGTGCGTGTAAATATTCGTTCGTTTTGTATTAAATATAATTCATTTATGACGCATCATGCGCTGTAAAGCCAGATTAAGTATTCAACATTAGTCGTTAGGAGATTTAAATGAAGGGCTTAGAAAATCAGTTACGTTAACAATTTATGTAATGTCGTTTAATTATTTAACGTAGACCCTGACGCTCGCGGTTTTAGCGTTAGAGATTTTATTAGTAATATTACCGTACCAATCAATTTATCCCGTTCAACGTTTATTAAACGGTTTCATTTATTTTATTACGTAATTCGTGTTGTACCACTGTTGTCCTTACGAAACCATCCAAAGTCAAAATTTCAGCATTAATCATCATTTAATACACTTTTCTTAAAGTTACGTCCGGGATTTTCCTCTATATAAAAATACATATATTTATAACACTTTTTAACGAGCGATCACCGTCTACGCCCATACACAGTTAACCTGCCGCCTTTAAAACCATCGAACAGATTCCAGATCTTATTAGAATAAACTAACCTTTTCCACAATAAATTTAAGTTCCGTCGTTCGATATTAAATGCATTTTAGGTCATTATTTAACAGATGATAATTTAACCCGGAAGTTTTAGTTACGGCTAGCAGAAGTACTATCAGGTCAAGCTATTCGGTTTCTTCAGATTAAAAGCGCACCCGCAATTCATATTAAACATTATTACTTTATTAAAGTCATATAAATGGTTACAACTTCACAGAAATATCTAAAGTTAGCATTCTAGCATTACCCATCACCCTATACAAGAATACACGATTATGTCTGGCTCTTATTCCACTCGAAGAAACCACAGATACATCCCGTACTTCACGTCGAACGCCCGGCGGCGCAAGCCTCAACGTCCTCCATTAATAAAATTAATTTACCGTAGATTATAACGGCGCCAAAAGATTTATTCCACAGCAATCGTGCACCCATTTTTATTAGTTCTTCAATTCACGGGTCTGTTTAGTGGGTAAAACTCCGATAGCAACTGCGAATGCGTTACCAACTTGTTTTACCAACGTCATATCCTTCTCGTTCAACGGAAGCTCATTTGGGTCAAATCATTCTGTTTCGCACTCGAATAGAGCGTTTCCTCTTAATTATTGACTCCCCTCTTTATAGCTTATTATATTATATTATATTGTAGTTAAGTCGTATTAATATTTATAAATGCAGTGACGTCTCACTTATAACAAAATTGGTCAACAAAATATCTCATCGCGGTTCCTTTAAAAATAATCGTGACGTCAGATTTTTGTACACACAGACATACAGACATGAAATGTCGCTTTTACGACATACAAAAACATATAAAAATCCGGATAACTGTTTTTCCTTTCAGCTGAACAGTCTTGTCTAAGAATATTAATAACCAATCATCCAAAGACCTCCCGATTGATCTCAAAGCGGCGTATCAAATCCGCTTCTGTCAACCTGACTACTAACGCTGAATAAATGTTCAAGGATCTTAACGATATCTCAACAGGGCAGCACTATCCCTGTGTCCATCAGTAGTCTCTCTGAAATTTTATCCCAAAAACTCTCGTTTGCGTGAACAAACTGCTTCCTTGCAGCTGCGCTCTTACATTGGCAGCTGCGTACAAGGATCTTTAAAAACAAATTATCCATGTACCCTCGTTTGCGTGAACAAAACGGTTTTGCTATTCAGCTTCAAATACCGTATCTCCTCTCAAAATAATAAATACTGCTTTAAGTCAATCATGAAGCAGTCTCTCGGCTCCTTTGTAACGTAACTTTCTCAAATTCATACGTCTACGTCAGCCTGTCTGTTCACAATTATTTGATTCAATTGTGCAGAATCCTCATCTACGCTGAGAAAAATAATCCATTATTCAAGGAATTTATTACGATTTCCTAACAGCGGGCGATCTAGCCGCTGCGTCTATCCGTAATCTTAATCCTAATTCCATCCAAGAATCTCTCGTCTTTTATTTTTTGCCTGTTCTCGTTTCAGCGCAATACCCAACAACGTGACGGCATTTCCGTAGACAATGCTTCCGCCACAACGTACGTGTACAGTTCAAATACCGTGGTAAAATCCGAAATCTGGGACTTCGCGTCCAACCAAACGACTTCAAAATTTATCACTATTTTTCTTACATAAATTCCATCTCCAATATAATTTTGCAAAACGAATATACCAGCCGAAGCGCTCTCAGACAGATAGAATTCCTAAAACGTGGATAAAGTGTCCACTTACCGTGATTAATATGGCCCGGAATTCTAACCGTCCTTGAACGCCCCGCTCGCAAAACGTCGTTCTTTCGTCCGGGTCACCATTTTGAAAGGATAATAATTTGTCCTCTTTTGCGTGTTCCAAAAACTTGAAGACAGATTTATTGTAAGAAAAAACACCTTGCAAAGATGATTTATTAAAACAGAGATCTCCGGACATCGGGACAACCCTGAACATCACGTAGGAGGTGGAATTTTCAGAGTGCTCATTGTGCCCCCTCCCTTGCGGAAGAGGGCTTCTTATAGTATCGAGCTTGGAAAGTGAAACGCCTTTTAAAACACGTTATACAACAGATTTGCAGCTGTGCCGATCTCCAGACAAAATATACTCTCCAGGTACTTTTTCTCAAAACAATATCTCACAAACAAGATGAATCAGATTTAGAGTGGCCATGAGCGATGGCGCAAACAGAGTGTGTGTGTGTTCGAGGCAGATTCTGTTCTCACGAACAGGATGTGTTTTCGCACACTGAGAAGGAATTTTAGACTAAACAAAGTGTATGGTTAGGTTAAGGTCAAATTATACTGAATTCAACACTATTTCACCTACTTTACACATCTATAAAACATTTCAACATGGTTAATATATGAAATAAAGAATTAAAATGTTAATAATGTCTAACACTTTAAAGAACCTAGGTTTTGTACAACAAGAAAGAGTTTTTGTTTATCAGTATGTGGGGTGAGGCTACTCAAGGGATTTAGTGGGGAGTTGAAACGGTGTACAAATATGAGATATAATATATATATATAAAATATAAAATACAGTATAAAAATAGGATTTTTACATAATATGAGGATGAAGGATGAGTGGTCACTTACTGGGTGTGTTGGGATAATTGTATTATTAATTTTTTTGGTTACTACTTTTTGGTTTGTGTTTTTATGACTGCTTTTTTTACCGTTTATATTGTGTAAATAGACTGAAGTAGTAGATTTATAAGTGGGACTGTACATGTGGTGTTAAAGGAATGTATTAGGCTATTGTATGTTTACATGTAATAATTCACATATTGTGTGTATGTAAGAGAAGGACGGAAGTTACATTATTTACTTAAGGAGAAGGGTTGGGAGTAAATAAGTTTTACTTCCTCTCATTCCTTTTCGAATATTCATTGTTTTCTTTTCTATTGCCTGTTTTCTTTTGATTTTTTATTTCGTTGATAATTGTCATGTATTGAAAATGTTGAAATGTTTAAATAAACATTCAATTCAAAATTCAAATTAATTCAATCAATCAATCAATCAATAGCCTATGTTTTTTTAATTGCACAAGGATTTTTGCTATTTGTAGGCTGCCGGGTCCCTATCACCCGCAAATAGCAGGGGCACATTGTATAAAATATATATTGTGGTGATATTTATTTTTATTTTGTCTTCATGAGCATACTCAGTATTGGAGTAATCCAAAAATAATCAAAAGTAATCAAGTTACATTATTTTAATATTATGGTACTTGGTTTATGTTACTAACTAAATTTTTTGTGCAGTTAACTTGTAACTGTAATGCAATACATTTTAAAAGTAACCCTCCCAACCCTGCTGGCTACTGTGTGTGTGCGCGTGTCTGTGCCGTGTCCACAAGCGGAGGCAGCCTGCTGCAGAAAAGCCCTCCCCCGCGAGCTAATGTCAATCACGATTGCGGTTTCGCCCACTCACCCCCTCACACAGAAACACAAAAACAAAATTGCAAGCGCGAACGGCGGAGTTGACTGACCAAAGTTTGAAGAAGCGGTGTGGAATAATTTCGGCTTTGTTGTCGAATACAACCCACCGAGCATTTTTCGGTCTTAAATGTCATGTCTGGGAAGATCTGGCTTTGGTTGAGGGCCCTGAGTGGGTTCCGCGGGTTGACCAATCCGGGCCCTCAGCCACTTGTGCCTGGCCCTAGGTGTGGTTAGTTACCCAATTAGTGTGGGTGTATTTAGTTCTCGGGTGGTGATCAGTCCGTGTGGGATCATTGCCGCTTGTCACGGTCACCCCCGGAGTTCTGTCTGTCATTTTGATTTTGTACCTTTTCAGTTCCTTGTTTATTTTATGCTAACCAGTTCCTCGGTTAGCGTTTTTCTGTACAATAAAGTACGTCAGTCTAACCCGCACTCCTGCCGTGGTTCTCCTGCCTCCCTGCATTTTGGGTCCTCCACCCCACACGCCGACAGACACCACGCCGCTCCGTGACCACACCGTAACATTAAAGACGTCTAATAGACATCTAAATGGTACTTTGTAGTCTTGGCTAAAGACAGTCTACAAATGGTCTAAAAAGTTTTTTTAGACGTCTAATCTTAGACGTCTAGACATCTGCATCTAGACCCCTTGTCTATTCGTAGACATTTAAATAACCTCTAATTGATGTCTATTTATAGACATCTAAAGTTTTACACCGATTGTGTATGCCTCGTCTAATCTCAGACGTTTAAATAACCGCTAATAGACGTATATTTATCAATGTCTAAATTTAGACGTTTTCTAGACGTTTATTTTTATACCAATGGGGTACCGCACAAATGCTATGTTTAGACCACAAGGTTACGTGACTTCAGCAGGTTTATTTTTTTAACCGGAAGGAGGTCAAAAATGAAGTTGGGTCATGCAATGCAAGTAGTGTTTGTTTTGTTCTCGTTTATCTCTAGGGGGAAAAACATGCAGAGTAAACACAGCTGTTATGGAACTTGCAGGAATGACTCCAGAGTCACTACGATTGTCCACATATGAAAGATGTATTCTTTATTCGTTTCCCGGGATCAACTTGTGCGGACGTCCAAATGAGCAGTTTAACACCAGCAAAGTGAGCCTTTCACCTTCATATGTAGTAAACATTTTGTTGGGGGCCATGTATGCTCCTTTGACAATCTTAATCCCTTACCACCGGCCGCCGCCATTCCGAAGAGGTAAGCGATTTTCTTTCTTTTTACTTGTTTGGCGTTTGGCCCTACCCGGACTGCCGGACGAGGATTATGAATGACGAGGGAAAATGCTAAAATGGCTTTCACTGTTGTTCGGGCCTGTCTTGTTTATCGCCTGATTTTTATATCTTTTTTTGCCTTTCTGCAGCTGTGACATGCATGAAAATTTATCTGTAGGGCCTTTTCTTAATTAAGAAAACGGGTTCATAAGCGGCAAGGAAATAATGAAAGAATTGAGGTATAGGGAGAGTTATTTGTGCCCAAGAATTTCCAAGTAGAATTGCGATCGCTACACACACACACACTCACGCACACAAAAAGCAATAAAAATTTACCCCCAACAACTGTCAAAGACGCAAGACAACCAGATATGACAGACAGGGCATATGGTGCTAAAGGAAGGATAGCTTGTTGAAACTGGAGAATGTCAGTGTCAGTTGCGTACGACGATGATTTGAGGGGGAGAAAAAAAAAGTACCTCTAGATCAGGTCGGCTCTTTTCCTCGTCTTTTTCAGCCATCGAACACTCAAGCCATCTCCTCAATTGAACATTAGTATGTTCTTCGACGTCTATACCAGTGAATTTGGCACCAGGGATATCATTCTCAGACAGAATTAGTAGATTTAGCGCAGTAGACATCTTGCTAGTAGACTGTTTACATCCGTTTAGCATGACTGGAAGAAAAACACAGAAGAAGAAGAAGAAAAAAAACACACACCAATTTTTTATCTCCCAGGACATAATGTCAAAAGTCTGCAGAGTCTTTATGGGCAACTGTCCACTCTCAGCTTTGATTTCTCTCCAACAGTTGAGGCTCTTTAACCCATCCAAGGATGGCCAGTAGGGTCTCCACAACTACCATCTGAAACTCCAGACATAAAAATAACAGAACAACTTAATTACTCACTTTAATGACCTTTTTTAATGTTTTCATTTAGTAATGTTATGGTCCAAAGGTTTTGTTTTGGCCTGTCTGGGATGTTTCTGGGTGGAGACTCGTTTTCCTTCCAGCCAAGCCACGAAGGCAAGTGACAATCAGTGGCTATGCAAATTATGATGTGCGAACACCCGCTCCTGATTGGTTGGCTGCTTTCACACTAATTCCTGTTGCATGCTTCCTTGACCATACCTTTAAAAGTGTAGTCAAGGATATTTTGTGGCTGCATCTTCCGGGGGGATCATCTTAACATTTGAGTCTTGATCTCGTCAATCAATCTGCCCCAACGATATCGTGCATGCAGCCGCTGAGCTTCGGATTCAGCCATTCATCGTTGTAGCTCCACCGATCTCACCGCATACTTTTAAAATGGCTGAGAGCTGCAAAAGTATGGAGTAAGATCACTGTCAAAAAGACGTATGCGTGGTTAACGGTTCATATCCGTAATAGTACTAATCCTTGTGTTTTCAATGTTTTCACGTGAGTCCAAATCAAAATTGTGTGAATAAAATAAAATTCATTTATTGTGACTACGAATCTAAATAATGTGGGTTACAATTTTTTTTTCTTATGGCAACAAATCCAAATAATGTGGGTTTGAATTTTTTTCTTATGACTACAAATCAAACTTGTGAGGGTTTGAATTTCTTTCTTATGACTACAAATCTAAAACATGTGAGTGCAAAGTATTTTCAATACAACTCTCACTTCTACGGCTATAAAGCTTCACTACACACAAAATCACATTTGTGCATGAATCTCTTCTGTGGATTTCCTTTTATGAGTACGAATCTCAATATGCAAATTACAATGACGTCACATCAGGATACAGGGAAGTCACAGGAGAAACTAGTCGAGCCGCGATTCCTCCACCCGCGCATGCAAGTAAAGAACAAAGATATTGGGCGCTAGAGGGATGAACGGAGCTTCGAACATAACCGAGGAAGTGTCATCAGAGCAGGTGAAGTTAACAATGTAAATATTGAAGGTATTATTTGATTACTATATTAAATGTAATCTTTGCGTGTTCGAAATAATTGAAAAATGAGATCTGATGAAGAAGCCTTCTTTATAAAGAATTTATTTTAAGAGCTCTTAAAAGACACAAGAGTAAATGCTTACATTCCAAAGTGATGTTAAGCCTCGAGTGTGTCAATATGAAAACACACAGTCGCTTTATAGATGAAAAAAGCATACTCCTCCTCTGAGGCTGGACAAAGGGTTAGTAATTATAATAGACAGACAAGTGATTTACTGACATGTTTACTCCAGTTCCGTCCAAAGCCGGAAATATATGATTAGACAGGTAATGCCATGCGACCTAGACTCCCTCAGACCCACAGTGTTATCACCATGAGAACTTGCCTCCCATGTGCATTCCTATCTCACCAGCTGGAAGGGAGTGAAAAGTGTTATTCATTACAATACAGTTATATTCCAATATATGTTTATAAGTAAATTCATAAACAGTAAAAGTATGAATAGAAAATGTTAAATGTCTTCAATATCCAATTTATTAGTAATTTATTGTTAGAATTTTTCTTTCCCCAAACAATGTATGGCTTTGGACTTAGAGGCTTACGGCTATATCTTGCAAGGTAATGACATGTCTTTTACTAATAGCATTAAGCACGGCGCGAATGATAGTTAGCACTGACAAAATATAAATAATCTGACATACAAATTGATCAAAATGCGCCTTTATGGATTAGTATATAGCGTCATTTGCGCCATTGTCTAGTCTCTTTTATGTCTTTGCAAACATTCTCGCCTTCATCGTGAACTTCCATTTGTATACAGCACGTTTACATCAAAGCATGGTTACACCGAAATAATTGTAGACCTCAGTGGTGTACTGTAATGCATACACTTAAAGAAAGTACTATTAATTAGTTCGCTACACTTTATATTGTATGAACATTGAATGAGGGTTTAAGTAACTGTATCAACTATACTGCTTAGAATTAACATATTCTCCCCCAAAATAAATAAATTAAATTAAATTAAATTAGCACTTAGGGTACGATACATTTTTCCAGGCATATCGACCAGCCTTACCCTCGGGCTCTTTTTTTAGGAATAAGCTAAAAATAAGCCACAACCCATGGTCGTCTTTTAAGTTTATTTCTGAGCAACAGTGTATTCTACACAAATTACACTGTAGAATGCAGTAGATGACAGCACTCAATCGAGACATATTGTTATTGTTTTAACTTGAAAGCTACTGGTTGGCAGTTTGCCGGAAATACTAAGTTTAGAAAATATGTGTTTTGAATGTTTGTCCAACCTAATGTTTTGTACGTTATCTGTGGAGGTATAGTCTTGTGCTTGTTTTTACGACTAAGATAACAGTGGTATTTAATTCATCAAAATTGTGTGTTTTTGTTAACAGGGGCCTGTGTCTATGCAATTAATGGAATGAATCAAATCAAGGATTTCTGATGTGCTAAGTCAGCCACACTTGATTTTGGACTATTTCCAGTATGTGGTAAATGAGAAAGTAGAGACAGCTCCCTCAAGTACTTCAAACATTCCAGCTGAAGTTGTAGAGTGTATTCTATGTATGTATGTATATATGTGAGTGCAGCTCTCCTTCAGCTATGAGTTTCCCTCTGCTATTATTAGAGTTGGAGAACGGGGACGTCCCAAGTTCGTTATTTCTGAAGAGCTTCTGTCATGGCTCATTGAATTCCCTTTACCAGTGTCTTGCATCGCAAATCTGTTGAGTGTCAGCCAAAGCACAATCTCCTGGCATATGCATGAACGGGGGTTGACCACAAGAGCTACATACAGAAACTTATCTGACAGTGAGTTAAATGATGTCGTGCAGAACATAAAAAGCAGGATCTCAAATGCAGGTTACAGAATGGTAAAAGGCTGTCTGCAAGCAGATGGACATAGAGTTCAGTGGGATCGCATCAAGGAGTCCATGCACAGAGTGGATGCTCCAGGGTTTTTTGGAAAGGATGTCTCGCCTGTGGTGCACAGTAAGGAGGACATATTTTGTGCAAGGGCCTTTGTCATTAGTCCATGTGGACACAAACTACAAGCTTAAATGGTAAGACATTTATTTATATATTTGTGTGGCGGTTATCCTATCATTTTGTTTTATAGGTACAACATTGTCATATTTGGTGCAATAGATGGGTACTCGAGAAAGGTTCGTCACATTTTCTGAGACAGCTTCAAATTATGTCTGTATGTGCTTGTGTTCATGTATACTGTACATTTTTCATCATCTTAATACCCCAAGCCCCTCGTTTACACACATTCTTAACAGTGAATATTCAAAACATCCCAGTATTTATCTTTTTGCTCCTTTACTTTAAGATGATAGACCCAGACAGCAAGCAATTGTTGGTAGAACTTTGGATTCACTTTTAATTGTCAACACTGCTCATAGGTCTTCTGGTGCAGGTTCTTGAATATATTCTATAATATCGTCTAAAGAACAACACAAAGGAAAAAAAGTCATATTTAGAGACACATAACTACAGTATTACGATTTCATTGAAGCTGTTGACCAATCATATTGAGAAACATGAATAGGGAGAAGTTGGTAGGAAAAGTTTACAAGAAAGGAAAGATTTTTTAGAAGACAAGAGTAGCAGGAGGTCAGGTAGATGGATACAAATCTAGATGCTGTAGATACAGGAGGTGAGGAGCGGGGGGGGGGGGGGGGTTAAGATTTTTACTTTCAGAACTTCACTAAGTACTTTATTAATTAATGTCCATGTCTGTCATGGAAATGCATGTATATGGAATACATAATACCAACCCAGAAATGCAGGGATGTATTGCATATACACTGTCAGAAAGCTTGTTTTTATAACTATTAAATTATATTTTACGCCCATAGTACCTGACTCCCTGTTCCTATGACTACTGCTGAAATGACTCTTGAATTTTCACTTGGGATCAGTGAAGATTTTTGTATTACTATTAGGCCTTAATATTAGCCACTATGCATTCAAACATTATCTCTGTCTTTCAATACAGATTTTCTATCGGGAAGCAGCAACGGATAACCGTGCAAACACAGCTCATTCTTTCTTTATGAAGCCAATAGGATACTAAAGTTGGCCTTCCAGGTAAACAATTTCATTTGTCTGTGTGTGTATACATACATACACAGTGTGTATAGTGTGTGTTTTGTTATGATGAAGACAGCTGAACATTTGTCCCTTGTGCTTTTAAAGGTCAGAGGCGATGAAGGCGTTGAAAATGTTTCAATTGCTTCTCTGACAACAACAAAAAAACTTTCAAAAATATATAAGTTACTTTCATATACTGATAAAATGTCTTTACCCATCTCAAAATGGGAGACAGACTTGTCTAGAGCTCCGGAATCTGACTTTTGGATTCAAGTTTGTGAAAACGCATTTAAAATGACAAAACACACAAATTTACAACTTATCCAATATAAAATTATTCATAGAACATACATTACTCAATATATGATGAAGAAAATGGGACTCTCAGACTCCGACATTTGTCTCCAGTGTTTACAAAACTCTACAGACACTTATTTTCATGCTTTATGGTTATGTACTCCGGTTATGTATTTCTGGACTAAAATCTTAGAAAAACTTTCCTCTATCTTGGACTGTAGGATCCCTTTATCTCCAAACTTGTGTTTGCTAGGCGACCTAACAACAACTGACTTACCACATAAACAATTTCAATCTACACTTGTAGCCCTTACTATCGCAAAACAACCCAATCCTTGTTAACTGGAAAAATAAACAAACTCTGAATATCGACCAATGGTTTAACCTCATAAATCACATTTTAATGGAAAAAATATCTGCCTCAAATAAAAACCAAATATCAAAATTTATAGAAACATGGTCTACGTATATAGAATATTTTAACCTAATTCTGGTTCCTTAATTCTGCCTGTTAGCGAGAGCCACCACATCGTGATAACCTACATTGATGTTTCTGTATTTGGCAATTTGTAACTAATGGTTGTGTTTTTATAGTCAGGAAAACAGTTGCTGCCAACAGGATCGAGCAGATTCACCTCCAATGGGCACTAAGGGCTAATATTCGGATTCACTGCATGCCAGGGGGTTAATTCTATAGGAGCTGTCCCCCCCTGGCTGGGCGTGGGCGGGTCTGCCCCTCTGTTGGCTGCTGGGTGGCGGCTGCGTCTTGGCCGTTCCCTGGGTCTCTTGGGGGGTGCTGCGTTGCGGGGCTCTCCCTGGTGTACGGGGCGGCACCGCCCCGGCGTGGTCCGTCGCTCTGGGCCCGGCGACGCGGCTCGGGGCCTGTGGGCCGCCGGGGTGCCCCGTGGTCCCCTCTCTCCTCCCCCTTGCTGCCTCGCCCTCCTCGCCTCTCCCCGCCCGTCCTCCGCCTCCCTGTCCCTTCTCCCTCGTCACCCTTCCTCCTCCTCTCCCCCTCTCTCTGCGGCCCTGCCGCTGCCTCCTGCCCTTCTTGTCGTCTCCTTCCCCCGTCCCTTCCCCCTCCCCTGTCCGCCTTCCTCCCCCTCCCCTGGGCTCCATCCGCGGCCCGGGTCTCGGCACTCTTGGGTTTGGTTGGTTGCCCGACCCGCTCCGGTGGACCTCCTGGCACCTCGGGCGGGCCCGGTATGCGGGGGGCGAGCCCTATCGCCCCGCCGGGGTCCCGGTGGGATGGATGGGGGCTTGGTAGGCGGGTGCGCCTCCCGCCCGGTTGGGGGGGGTGGGGGGGCGCTGGTCGCTCCTCTTAACTCACTACACTAGTTTTGCACAATACACTTTTATAGACATATAGGGCACATAACACACTTTGGGGGGGGGGGGGGTAGGGTGTAAACACCGTCTTCGCCCTACAACTCCCCTCCAATTTTAATGCACCACACAACTGTGTGTGTGTGTGTGGGGGGCGGGGGGGCATTGGTTGGGGCAGACCGCAGTATAGAGCAGTGCTGCGGTCCCCTGTCCGTGTGCCCCCCCCCATTTATTTTTTTTAATGCACCACATACACCCACTGACATGCCTGGGAGGCGGGTGGATCGGAGCAGGGGGGATATCATTTCCCTCTGCTCCGGTTCACCTGCTCCCAGTTTTAATGTTTGGGGGGTGGTGGTGGTGGGGGTGCTGTGGGTGGGAGGTTAGTTGGGGGTTTGGGGGCGGCGGCTGGGGTGGATGGGGGTCGTTGGGGGAGCGGGGGCTGTGGGCCGGTGGGGTTCCTGGCGGGCCTGCAGTGCCCCGTCCTGCTGCGTTGGGTTGGGGGCGCGGGCCGCGTTGGGGTGGGTGGCGCTCCTGCTCCTGGGTTTTCTCTCCGGCCGGTGGCCCCTGCGGGGCCCGGGGGGCCCTGAGGTGTCCTGCCCTGCGGGGGTCGACGGCTCCCCTCTTTGGTGGAGATTTTCATGCACGCCAGATCCACCACACCAGCATCTATCGAAACTCAGACACAATATTCCTCAGGTCATTAAATCGGTGGAGGCTGGTGTCTGTGGATCTCACTCCGCTTCGTCTGTCCTTCCTTCCTTTCCTCATTCTCTCCTTTGGTCTCTTGAGGTCTCCCTGATTTGTTGAAATTTAGATGTCTCTGGGGTTGGTGAAGGACTCTGGTTGGTGGCCTGGTGGGTGGTGTCTGGTCGGTGCTGGATTTCACTTTCCTTTCTTTTCTTTGGTCCTTTCTCGGGTTTCCTGACGGCCTCACGACTCTGGCTGGAAGTGTTCGGTTTAGGGAAACGGTATGGGATTTTTATTTTTATTTTTTATAGGTTTTAGGTGAACTAATGAATGCACGCACGCACGCACATACACATGTTCACCCACATACAAAAAAAATATATATATATATACAAAAAATATATATATATTTCAAATCGGTAAAATTACCGAATGAACAATACTGAGCTCTCCCAAAAAAAATAAAAAATTTCAATTGCTGAAACTATGTTCACTGTGAAGAGCACTGGGAGAGGGAGCTTCATAGCAGGGCGGAGTGTTCATAATCAAAGGTTGCAATGATTTACACTATATCAAAAGATGAGAAATTCTAGTTGTTGTACTCACAATCAGCCACATCACTTTAATTACTTTTCACCTGAATAAGTCATTTTCCTGATGTAGAATAGAGAGCGCCTGTGGCGAGATGTCTGGACCAGCGTGACACACCTATACTATGACGTTCTTCATAGTCTTGAAGAAGATGGCCTTTTGGATTTGCCAGATGTTCTACATCTGTTTTGTGCCCAATACGCGTTCCTTCCGCGTATGGTAGAGGCCCTTCACACTTTCACAGAAGGATGGGACAACCATGAGGTCACATTAGGAACGCTTGTG
This sequence comes from Vanacampus margaritifer, assembly GCF_051991255.1. Classification (NCBI taxonomy): domain Eukaryota; kingdom Metazoa; phylum Chordata; class Actinopteri; order Syngnathiformes; family Syngnathidae; genus Vanacampus; species Vanacampus margaritifer. The sequence goes on along the minus strand of NC_135439.1, from coordinate 24,497,746 downwards.
ATCTCGACAAAGATTTGCAGGTTTCACTCAAACCACTTTATATAAAGGCAAAGTGAAGTTGAGACGTTTTTAACGTGAATATGTGGAGGCCACGGTTTTTATAAAGATTGGGGTCAATAATTTAAACAGTGTGGAAAGAGTAAAGGATTATAAAAGAGCAAGTTATTGAACACCTGATATACCAGTGTGTGACAATTTGTTAAATTGGCACACCAAAGTCAGCAAAATATTGTTTTATGATTATTTCCTCTATGTTCTGAGGAATATACATTTGACTTTGTGTTTATTTATCTATTTTTTTTTTCTATTGTCACTGCACCTTTGTAGGTCAGTGTGTGCTTTGGAATGTTTTTGAAGTTTTTCTAAATCATTAACCTCATAGCTTAATGGACTCCATGCACGCCCTTCCAATTGGGGTATGATGGCATGTTAACTTCTAGTCCCTAGTCCAATGCATAGCGATTGTCTACACATACACTTGGATGGCTTCTTTTGACTGACTCAACTTGATTTGTTTTTGAGTTTTTGTCAAATTTTGATTTGTTTTGCCATGTGTGAATTGTTTGTAATGGCTTAGTAGAGGTGTAACAAAAATAAAAAATAGTCAGCCTATACTGTGCTAAATTCACCTATTGTGGTTGTGAGGGAGGCGTTCGCATAAAAAACGCGAGTAGACTTAACATAACAGCCGGCTCAACTATTGAATGTACCTGTTAGACCACACAAAGACAAACTACGGCCCGCGGGCTAATACAGCCCACCGTAATTATCCAACTTTAAAAAATAAATAATAATCTAAATTATTCAGTAATTTCATCTTTACCTGCAATGCCCACATTTCCCCAAAAGATGGAGCACTTGTCCTGCCCTTGACAGTGGCGCAACCCATTTCAAAACAAACCGTGCAATCAAATTAATTTATTTGTTGTGACGTATTCTTCGTGATTGATGTCACTCTTCGGCGGCAAGCTCTGCTATTTCTATCGTGTCCGCTTTGAGCCTGCTACGTTCAGACCGATGTGGAAACGTGAAATATTGCGCCGTGCGTTTCGTGTGTGTGTGATCACTGTGGTGACTCCACACCAAATATGTACGCCAACGTCATCATTCACCATTATCATCATGTTTCTTTTTCAATCTTTTTGATTGAAGTCTTGGCTGCTAAAGAGCAGCGCTGGCTGAGTTACGTACATACTTCTAGATCCCAAAGACTGCAATAATATTGTCCGCCGTTTTTTATTTTACTTTACAAAGTGGGTATTTTGTCAGGACCAGCACCTCGCCGCTTAGCGCCATTTTGCTGATTCACACAACAACTCCAAGAATCAATTCAGCGCCGGTTCTTGTGTATCGCTCCATTTCTCGTTTCTCGTGTCCGGGGTACCACTTTTTTATTTATTTTTTATTTTTAACTGCAATTTCTTCACTTACTGTCTGTCAAACGTACTATGGGTGTCCCGATGTAAGTTTTTCACTTGTAATACTATACCGATATTGCAACCATTACCAATATCGATCAGATATCAGCAGGAATGATACAGGACTTTTAGTTTTAAGTATGAAATGTTCAGAGAGACTTGATCAAGTGATATAATTTGAACAACGAGAACAATAGTCAGAAACAGTCGGTATGAGGAAAATATGACCCATTTATTAACATTTTGGTTACATAAATTCAACTCAAACATGGAAATGTACTTGAATAAAATAAATACAAAATAAATGGATAGACACTGCACAATAACAATAAGTAATGGCAATAAAACCAAATTATACCATGTGAAGTGCAAAACAACAATTCAAGGTTACTTATAGTATAGTATATTCAGAATAAATTTGGAATTGACTGCTTGCATATGAGTGATAATATCGGAGTTTTTGTATGTAGACCAATATAATCAGATACTTTTTATTGGGGAGTGATAACGGACCGATATCAATATCGGATCGGGACACCCATAAAACGTGCTGTTCTACCTGGGTGAAAGCTATTTTGCACATTTGAAAGGCGCAGTCCATAGTGCACACTGATAATAAATCGGGTTGTACATTTATTTTTTGCTATGAGGTTTGCACACTACACGTATATCTGGCTAAAACACACTATCCAAATTGTCATGTGACCCGCAAGTCAAAAAGTTTGTCCACCCTTGTGTTAGACTAACACACATCATCATAAATATTTCAAAAATGTGGTTATTTTTCCTTCAGAGGGTGTCCCAGTAGCTTGAATAAAGCAAACATAGGAAATGCTGTGCATATGGTCCAATGCTCCATACATAGTGACCTACCTAGTTCTAAAACTTCAGATTGGCACACTTTGTGCTAAAATCCTCAAAATATGACTCATGCAGCCAATTTAACTTATTTTGTATTTTCGGCAAACACATGCTGTTTCATAACCAATATTTATTCTTCTCCTCACGATGATGACACCCCACCTTCTCAGAACATGGAGCTATATGGAACCAACTGGGAGACGTTTGGTGCTGTGCATGAGAAACCATATGGAATACAACTTCAAGAAATAGAGTGCCTTCTGACTCCATATATTATGGAAATTGTGCAGTCCATGATCAATCCCTTGGCATCATCAAATTCATTTGGCAGGGACATATACATTACAATGGTTCAATGTGTTCAAAGTCTAATGGAGGGACATGAAATACTTGGTATTCACTAGTGCTGACACAGTTAAAGCATTAACTAATTAATCACATTGTTTTAGGCCAAAATGGGCACTGCCTTTGAAGTGTGAAAACTAAGTCAATTATGAACATTTTTATTTTCAACCACTCAGATTGTTCAGTGGCATCAGACCTGCCCATACATGTATAGATGTTTGTTTTTATTTTTGATGCCCTATATGGACAATAAAGTAACTGTATAAAGGTCAACATTTGCAGGTTGCATATTTTTTCAAAGAAAGAATTTCACTGACATCTGTTTGACAGCAGTGTCAACATTTGTATTTAACATTTTTCAACATTAAAAATGTTTCACTTTGCCGTGAAATTTGTGATTATTCAAAAAAAACCACACTAAGGTAAAAACAATTACAGTATATAACAAAAGAATAAAAGTCCTCTAAAACTATATGCAACATGATCCAATGAACTGGAAAACTCAGCCTAAAGGCAAACTGCCACATAACAGCACTAACGGTGCTAACATGTTACAGTTGCATTACACCCTGTCAAATGTTTGCCCATGACGTATGGCAAGTGTTCTCTCTAAATTCATCAATTGTGTGCAGGTGAGGTGTGGGGAATGTAACTGTTTAAGTGTAGGCGCTTACAGTTGGAAAACAAACAGTATGCTGAGAGTCGCAGTCGTGGTGAAATTTGAAGTGGATACAGAAGTCCTTTTTGACGCTTGGCAAAACAGGCTTGTGCCTTTGCCCGGTCATCCACTGCATTATGTGTCCAACAGTCAAGTTTTCTGAATTCACTCCGGTGTTGCCTTCATGTTCTTAAATTAAGAGATGGGACACAATGTTAAGTTTGAGTTGAAAATACATGAGTTGATCAGATCTATTTCATACACAATACTGTATACACCAGGGTTCACCAATTATGGTCCTTGAGGTCCAGAGACCAGCAGGTTTTAGATGTTTCTGCCCACTAGCACACCTAATTCATATAATCGGCTCATCAGCATGCCTGATAATGATCTTGATCTTTCGTATCAGGTGTGTTGGTAGGTGGAAAAATATAAAACCTGCAGGACTTCGGACCTTGAGGACCGAAATTGGTGAAACCTGGTATACACCATAGACCTTTTTCAGTACAAGACCGTTGGATAACCCTAACCCCCAAAAATATGTGACCACGACATACTTGTAAAATGTTTTTTCTGAATGCATTTTTTAATTTTCCATGCTGCGCTATGCCTCAGCATTTATTATATTATTTTGTATCAGGCTAGGACATTTCACTTAAACAAATGAAACATTTAACGTTCAATAAATTAAAAGAATAATTTAAAGTAATTTAAAACAGATAACATGAAAGATATATATTCTGATAGATCAAACAGAAGCAGATAAACCGGATGAAACGAAATGGACACAAATAGCTCATTTGCCAATATAAGATTAAACTTGGCCCACGTGTCTTGCAGAGATCTTTATGTTTTGGGCTCTCTATAAAGGACTTGAAGGGATAAATAGTGCATCAAAAGATGTGATTCTTTTGGCAGAGAGAACCAGTTAACAGATACCCTTCTTTATAAAGTTCAGCGCCTCAGTGACAGTTACTGATGAGTGATACAGTGGCTGAATCTAATGTGACTACTAAAAGCATTATGTGCACTGACACGAAGATTCACTCATGAGCTCAATGAATCAGTGGTACCATACCCATCACATCTGAGAGAACTCTGCATAAGTTGTGTGGTACTTTGAATCTATTTCATTCAATCAAGGGCTCCAGGCTGCCCCTAAATGTTAACATTTCGTCTAAAAAATTGAGTCAGTACAACATAAACATTTATCTAATTGTGCCTGTGCGTTTTATAAATTTCTGATCCACACTTACGTACATTTATCTGTAATATAGTGCAATTGAGTAGAAATGTCAATATTTACGTTACGTAACTAAAATGTATACTTGTGCCCTAAAATGTGACATTAGGGCCAACTGTGCTCCTAGTGAGAGAAGAGTCCTTATTTACTACCATTTACATTGAAAGTGACTTTCAGCTTTTCCCTGTCCAGTCGCCACAGGAGTCACATGTGCTTTTCTTACATCAAATGTCTCCTTTTTGCTGCAACAACCTACCCATTTTTTTCCTGTGACTTGGATGTGCAGTGGCTAATAACTTGTGCATTAACCATGAATATAACCCGTGCTGCAGGACTACAGAAAATGCTTGCCTCTATTATGCTCTTTTGTCTCTAAATCTAAAACATACCAGAATCTTCAATTTCCTGCGGGTAGTCCTTTAGGAAAACATGATTTTTACTTCTTTATGCTGCTTGACACAACCACTGTCACTGAAGACAGGGCAGCTTCTTTCTATAAGAAAAGCAGCATCCACCTTTAATAAAGAAATGAATTTAAGTCTGCATTGACATAGCAAATCTTCCAAAATTGTAAATCTGGGAAAAGACAATGTGGAATTAATGTCAGTCTTGAATAAGATATACCGCATCTTCTATCCCTGGAACAAAAAGTGGCAAGCACAGGTCTGGATGATTCCTCGTTAAGTCATAAAGATGTAGACCTTTTCTTATCTGGTCAAGCATTGGCATTACTCTCATCGTCGAGTGCAGTACAACAGTCCTAATGGACAAAATGTTTGAACAGGAGAATATACTTTAGCAGTAAACCTGTTACAGGTAGAGGCTATAAAGTAGTTTTGTAAATTGGACGACTTAAAGGTGTATTCAAGGATTTTCTCAAAAGGTAGAAGCCAAATGTCCGTTTGTCAGTTTTTGAAAAATGGTATGCGGAAGACCATCGTACCAGCTCTCCTACTTGTCCAGGGCAAACTAAAAATGGGGTGTTATACAGTATTTACTTAAAAAAAACTACAGTAATTTGTGGACTATAAGCTGCTACTTTTTTCACTTGCATTTGACCCTATGGCTAATACAAAGCTTATCCATCAGATCACAGGGGGCGCACTATAAAGGAAGCTCAAGAGCATCAGGCAGAGCAAAATAAACCAAGTGAGCCCAAATACAGTAGGAGACAAAGAAAGAGAGCAAGACAATTTGCACCCTCATTATGGAAAATAATGTAGCGGGAACCCTTATATACTGGTGCAGTAACATTAAAACACCTGCGGCTTATAGTCAGGTGCACCTTGTAGTCCAGAAATTACTGTAGTAAAGGTTGTTGCACTCAAAAATAAAAAATAAAAGTACATTTTACAAGGAGGAAAACTTTACTAGATTTTATCGAGTAAATCCCGATATTTGATATATCAAATGTCGGGAACGTGCAAGCTAATCATCTTCATCAGTTTCTGCAGCCGGCCTCACTTCATTGACGGATGTCTTCTTGCGGCTCTCAGCCATTTTCAAAGTATGCGGTGAGATCGTTGGAGCTACAACAATGAATGGCTGAATCCGAAGCCCAGCGACTACATGCTACAAACACTTCAAGTGCGCATGCGCAGCTAGGAACGATAATGCACTACGTCGTTACGTTAGATTGATTGATGTGATCGAGAATCAATCATTATGATGATCCAACCGGAAGACGCAGCGACAAAAGATCCTGGAATATAATTTAAAGCAGTGTACCACAATTTTGCATGAAACCAATTCAGTTACTTGTAAGCAGTATTTTAAAAACATTACCAAACAATTAGCCAATTTCAATGAAAAATATTTAACATGCCCTTTCCTTAATGAACAAATGTCATCATTATAACTAATCATAGTTTCTCTTTTCCAAGTACACACAGTCCCACTGTACCTGCAGGTCACAACATCATCAAGGTCAATGATGTTGTCATCACTGGCACTGCTTATCTGAAAACTGTAGGTGTCAAGTGAAGTGAAGTTGCATTGTATCAAACTGTGCAAGCAATGTGGATAACGCAAGTAACTAATATAAAATTGACCTTACTACTCGCGGAAAAATTTAGGGCAAGGTGCACCTTGTGATAGACTAGCTGCCATGATTTCTCCTGCACTCCTAACCAAAACAAGAAACCAGCACATACATTTCAAAGCAGTATTTCAACTAATAAGCAAAAACAAATCACTAAACACCCGAAATAGTTGCAGTCCAAACTATTCATACAATAAGCAGGAATCTTCCCTTTTTTACATGTCCCTCCAACAATTGTCTTCTTTCAATCTCTGCAACCATTTTTAATTTACAGAAAATACAATAATTATTTCAGTGTTGTCTCACACGTATGAATGCAGTAGTGCATTATTCTAGTCTATCCTTTTCAGCCGCAAAATGTTATTTACCTTACTGTGTTGTGTGGTTAGATTCAAGTTTGTGTAATACAGAAGTAGTGTAAATATTCAATTACAGTATTTATGATGACAAAATACAGTATATATATATATTCTTTTTTGTGTAACGTACATTGTACAGTAGTGTTAACATTCACTGTAGTCACTGCTAGCCCTAAATGGCCTCATCAAATACAATACATTACAGTTTCTTTAAAGATGCATTATCCATGTTTTTCTCTCTCCAAGTGTATATTACTTAGATCACTGGTGTCCAGACTCAGTCATGGAGGGCAGGAGTCCTGCATGTTTTTGATGTTTCTCTTCTCCAACACACCTGAAGCTCATCAGCAAGCTCTGCATAAGCCTGATAACGATCCTGTTCATTGGAACAGGTGCGTTGGAGCAGGGTAACATCCAAAACCTGCAGGACACGGGCCCTCGAGGATCAAGTTTGGACACCACTGACTTAGATGATGTGCATTTCCACCACGTTACTTAAAGCCACATTACCTTTGAAAGTATTGATTTGATTGACTTGTACTGATCCACTTGACCCCTGGCCATCATTATGAGAAGGTCTGCACACATAAAAAACAACTTGCATACAATTCTGCAGCAATGTTATTTGCTAAATGACGGGGAATTTACGTCCAAAATTTTCTTTACAATAGGTTCTATGCAACCTCACTAGTTAACGGCATTGCAATTAATGACAATACCATGTTTAGACTAGTGGGGACACACAGAACTCGTAATTGTGAATAAAATGTTGGAGATTACTTCCTCTTTAACATACAGTAGGTGGACATGAAAAAGGTGGCAATGAAATCAACATTACCGTAATCTGCAGCATGGATCCCAATTATGTCAACATCATATGATTTCTTACACACGGGACAGACTGATTTCTTCAAAGGGAATTCATATGGCATGTTATTAAAGGCTACAATTACTCCAGAGATTAATATCCATGTTTATCAGGGAGGCAAAACATATTCACTTTGACAGACTGGTTTCTTAAGAAAGTAATACAATAGAATAATACAGTAATACAATAGTACTACATGAGAGTTGAGATCATAATTGAAGGAATATTTCGATTACTATATTAAGTGTAATCTTTGCGTGTCCAAAATAAGTGTATTCAGGATCTGATGAAGAAGTTTTCTTTACAGAACATCGACTCATTTATACTCAAAAGATAAAAGGTTCCTCTTCCCCTCCTAAGTTGATTAAAGGACAGACATGTCGACTCCTAGTGACCAAATGTGTGATGTTATTAGTAAAGACATTTACATACAGTTCCCCTTCTTGACTGGGGGAACAAATGCAATTAGGACCTAACCCCAGACTTTTAGACTCCAATGACAAAAGGCTCTGATAACATCATGCACATTCCTATCTTCAATAGCTTTGAGGGTGAGAGGATAAAATAAAGTTCACAAAATCATTATTCCACTGTATTCTATTAAACACTCATGATTATATCACATCTATATGTCTATAAGTAAATTCAAAAACAGTAAAACCACAAATTGAAAATATTAAATGTCTTCAGTCCTACCATTGAACTTCTATAAGTTCAAAAACTGGACATTTAATCCCAATAGTCTAGAGAGAAAGTCCAGCGCGAATCTTGATCGTCGCAAAAATGAAGCAATGTTTGTGTGTGGAGTTTAGAAATAAGAATAGCAGGTGAGAGAGAGAGAGAGAAATAGATAGAGGGGCTTAGCAGTCAAAATTCAGTTTGATTCATTAAAAAATTCGGTGGAAGGGGCATAATAAATGTGAGGCATAACACGATGTGATGTGGTTAAGTGTCACGACGCAATAGCAGATGTGTCCGTCCCTCGAAGCCATCTCCTGATGAAGGTCTTGTTGAATGAAAAGTGCGTTCGACAGTTGGTCAATCAATTTATTTTATTTTTTTTAAAAAGAGCCGTTTGTCAGCCTCTTTCCGAACCCTGGCTCACTGCCAGAGATCGCAGGAAAGGTCACGGGACTTCATTCCCAGTGTGACTCAATCCGTGCCCAGGGAAAAGGCACTCCAATGAATCTTCTTTCCTCCGCGTCCTTGGGCAGCTTGTCAGGTAGACACTGGAACCGGGTGTGGTGGGATCCGTTAGATGGCTCCAATTGGTGTGGGCGCAGATCAGCTTAGTCAACCACCTCGGTCGGGGTCAATTGATGTGATTGATGAGCCTGGGACCTCATGTGGCTCCCACTATTATGATCAGCAAACCAGATCGACCATTTTTTCACCATATCTGAAAGCAAAATCATTATCATTTAGTCACTTATAACATACAGTCTTCATTCTTTACTTTGAAAAGAGCACCTGTTTTTTTGTTAGCAAATCTTAATTGTTTCTATATCTTATGAAGTTTTGTTTTTTCAAATGGGTTTGTCTGATCCAATATTCCTAGGAAACCCTTATGATGGTAGATAATGATTAATCAAATATTTTACCATGATATTTACTGTTATAGATTTTAGCATAAATGTGCTCTTTGCCGTACATCAAATTTCTGTATTTGCTGGTTTCTTATTATAGCAGTGTAAATCATTTAAAAACAACATCATCTTAACTCAGAACTATTCATGTCCGGCCAGGCCATAAACAGTCTGAGAAGAGATTTATATATATACTTATACCCTTAATAAACACTGCAGTCCTGCAGTTCATTTTTAACAACTTGTCTCATGAAAATATGTCACCTAGGTGTGTCAATGTTCCTTCCACACCTAAATGGCATATTCCATGGGCTCTAGAAATTATACTTTTCAATTGTGTCTGAAATGGAACATACTTACTGTATTTCTGCTATTCGGGTCGTCTTTTGTCATCTTTGTAGAACGTACTTTCCTCCAAGTCAAATCCTCTCCATTCTCCGCTCCATTCTTCGCCTGTAAATTCCTCACACCAAACTTCATTCTCACATCAGACTTCCTTTTGAACCATACACAGACAGACCAGTCATTCCCCCATCTGATAAAGATCAATTTTGATCATTTCAGACCTGAATGTGAAAACTGCAGCCGCTTCCAAATTGCTGCTTCAAAGAGGAAAAAACAGACACCTTGTGTCCTGTAGATTAGAAAAGCAACCAAATTATGACAATTTGGCCAACACCAGAACTATAAAAAGATCTCCAGCTGAACTAGCCATGAGCCATCAAAACAAAAGCCTTTGAGGCAATAGTTTGTAATGTAAATTTAAGTCCTGTTCAGGCAACTTAAAGTGAGAAAAACAACTCAAGCAGATGTCAATTAAGATACTGCAAAAAATTTAACCAGCAAATTCGCCGTAAGTGTTCCACATCTGAGTCCACTCTGAGAAGCCAAAGTTATAAAAGAGAAATGGGAAAAAAAATAGAAGGCCAAATTCACCAAGCATCAAACAACGGAAAATATAGTATTTAAAGATTAGAATAAATTTTATACTACCCTAATTCACATAAGCTGTTCTCAATTTCCGAAACTGCGTTGCTATAGATCACATCTCCTTTCTGACATAGTACAGAGTGCAAATGTCTACAAACAGAATACAACATACGACCTCAGGCACCAAACTCAGATGATTCCAGAACTTTGAGTCCACAAATGGAGTTCATATTCCTTCCTGTCCTTGTAGATAGCAGTTTATGCAGGGCAAAGTTCAAAGCGGGCACTGGGCTTTGTGCACTGGAGTTCTCAGGAAAAGTTCATCATGGCAGAATCGATGATAATCCTGTCTGCTCAAAAAGTTGCTGGACATTATGCTCAAAGAATGCATAAGAGTCATTGAACAGTCACAGGACGAGCGGATTTACAGTGTACCATCCTTTTCGCAGCCCGTGTGGTCACTTCCCCCCCGAAAGTGACCATTGTTCAGTTCGCCGTTCACTCTGAACATCAAGCAGAGTGCTGTCCATTCCATTTCCAGCACTTTTTGGTTGAGTCACCCAAGTGAAACACCTTTCAGTCAAAGATTGAACCTGCCTGAAACATTTATACACTCAGAACAGACAGAGGGAGATGAGATCATAGCAAGAGAACACTGCTTGTTGTCATAGCAAGAGAACACTGCTTGTTGTCATTCAATTTCCAAGAAAAAATAAAATAAAAAATTCCCCCAAAATATTTTGTTTTTTCAAACCCCTAATTTATTCATTTATTTATTTTGTGGTTTTATTTGAATTTGATCACTACACTATAGCAAGTAGTAGTACTATATTTACGCATATGTCTACCATAGACATTTTCATTACGTGTTACCTCAAAGTTAAGAAAATGTGACAGCTGTCAGTCACCCCGGCCACTTGGAGGAAAGTCCTCTCTAGACTTCTAGAATGGGACTCAGATAAGGACAAAGGTTAAATAATTTTCACACCTACGAATAAGTTATCAGAGATGCAGGGGAAATCAAAAAATCAAAAATGAAGTCTATTTCAATTAAAATTTGGTTTTATTACTTATTCAACTATATTAAAATTTGGTTTTATTACTCATTCAACTATAAAAAACACAGATCTGATTTTAAAATAATATGGATAGTGGCCTGTAGTTATCATCTAGACCTCTATATCTTTCCTTTTAACAGGAACAACTTGATTAGCATTAGAAGACCCCTGCTATTCACACACAACAGACTACAAGTCTCCCAAATGGAGACAATGGGAGAGAGGACTAAACTTATCACACCCCCCTCCCCACAGGAGACAGAAAGGAGAGAGAGAGAGAGAAGGGGGGCGGAAGAAAAACTTATCATACACACTCCCCTGTCCTTTTTATCTAGTTTAATTTAATTTTAACAGACAACAGTACAAATCACCACCTTCTTAAAACAGCAGCTCACGGCCCCCATCCTCACAGACCTTTAGTCCCTAATCAAGCGTGGGGGGAAGAGCTTTAAAAATTGTCACAAAGGCAGAATTCTCCCCTACTTTCAAAATATGCAGATTTCCTGCTTACCATTCTTTTTCACCCTTTTTTGAGGTCAAAGGATTTTGGAGGGAAAAAATTACTTTCCACCCGTCTTTTTCTTTCTTTCCTACACTTAAAAAATCACTGTCTCAAACAAACTTACACTTCCATTCACTTAACTCCTGCACTTTTCTCATCTCCAACTCATAAAATAACCACAGACGAACACAAACATCTCCGAAGTGCACAGACTCACTTGTAAAATACACCGTTACTTCGTCTAATAATAACTTCACCACGTACGTATAGCTCAAATGTCGACTTACTCGCGCACAATCCATCGCAACGTTACGGCTGCGACACAGACACGTCGCGCACATTGTAAGACAACCAACGAAAAACGGCGTGGCCACAACACACCATGGATCTTAACAAACAAACAAACGCGTACACTCAACAATTCATTTCTAAGCCAAGAGCTCTCGCTTGGTTCAAATTTTCCCCGTGGGTCATCTTTCACAGTCAACACTTCATCCAATTTATGTTCCAATTTCTTAACAGATGCGGCTGCCCGCAGCTAACTCATCCTTGGCCTTAAAAACAGATTCGCGCGGTAGCGTCTTACCAAAAACTCATCTCCTGTGCATGGCAACTCGTACGCTGGCAGAGCCGCTAGCTTAGCATCAGCCTCCTCATTCTCAAAATCACTTAACACCGCCATCCGCGCAACTTTCACAGAGCTATCCAACGCTAACATTCTAGCACAACCCAACATTTGGTCCACGACCCCACACCGTCTAACTTTTCTTCCATTCGAAGAAACTATAGATGTGTTTTTCACGGAGGTAATCAGCGTCTGGCGCTGTTTACACAATCAAATTCCACGAACACACCACATTTTTCAACGGTGAGAACCAACCACTATCACAATTAGTGCGCATTCATTCATATAAAAGAGTTTCATACTTACGTTGACGCCGTGGTGGAAATGCGTCCAGCATCATGAACTCACTGTTCGCTTAGCGACCAATTCTGACTCTCGACCGGAAGTCTATGTAAATCGAACCTCCTTAGTTACGGTCGAATTTTTTCGTCCATAATATGTAGTAATTAGTCGTTTTTAATATTTATAAAGTCAGTGACGTCTCACTTATGATACTACGATATAACAGATCAAAAGTATTCTCATTAATCCCCCCCAAAAAAATATGTATATTTTTTTTTTCTCAGACAAACAAGACGAAAATAAAATAGATATTAAATACCTTTTGCGCGACTTTAATAAATATATCCTGGATCTTCACGGGCGGCTTATATCACACAGCACTTGAACCGTAAAAACGGCAGGCTTCTTATATCACTCCACGCACCGTAGCGATCTACGCGACATACGGGCGTTTAACTCAGCAAACACTACGCGTGATCAACGCGAGCTGCTTATTTCACAACACACATCAGCAGCACATAGTGCGATCACCACTATTTGCTTATAACACCACAACAACAGAAACAGCCTATTCCTCCGTGGTACTCAATGTCTTATGCCGTTTCAAACGGCAGAGCGCTCCGACTTGACGTCACTTCCATAAACACAGGGCATCACTTTCCTATGCATAGTTCAATGTCGTAGTAAATTCCAAAATGGAGGACTTTGCGTCCCTCCGTATACGACTTTAACCCCCCTAACTTGTTCACAGATCCCAAATACAACTTAGCACAGACGAAATGCAACCGTATTGATCCCAAACAACCAGAATTTCTCTATGTGGATAAAATGTCCACTCACCTTGTTAATATTTTTGCGCTTTAGAAATCCGGTGTTCAGGATCAATCACAGCTGTTGAAAAACGTCTCAATATGTATCACGTCGGGGTCACCATTTTGAAGGAATATTTCGATTACTATATTAAGTGTAATCTTTGCGTATTCAGGATCTGATGAAGAAGTTTTCTTGCAAGAATTTATTTAGAAGCTTCTAAAGACACAGTCAGGACACCCACATCTGAATGCAACGTGAAGCCCCCAAGTGTGTGACAATTTACAGAACATCGACTCATTTATACTCAAAAGATAAAAGGTTCCTCTTCCCCTCCTAAGTTGATTAAAGGACAGACATGTCGACTCCTAGTGACCAAATGTGTGATGTTATTAGTAAAGACATTTACATACAGTTCCCCTTCTTGACTGGGGGAACAAATGCAATTAGGACCTAACCCCAGACTTTTAGACTCCAATGACAAAAGGCTCTGATAACATCATGCACATTCCTATCTTCAATAGCTTTGAGGGTGAGAGGATAAAATAAAGTTCACAAAATCATTATTCCACTGTATTCTATTAAACACATGATTATATCACATCTATATGTCTATAAGTAAATTCAAAAACAGTAAAACCACAAATTGAAAATATTAAATGTCTTCATAATACAGAACATCTAAATTAATATAGACAGCTGTAAAATTAAGAATAACAAATAAATTCACATACCTCTTCAGCAGAACAACACAAATCCACTACTTCTCTCTTGCATTCCTTTTTGTGTATTGGAAGAACCTGAAGTGGAACTATTTTCTGGCAGGTTGTACATTGAGCTTTTGGCATATTTTCACACTCCTTCTCTTCCGGTGATAATGGTAGTGTGTCCAATTCCTCTTGTAAAAGGAATATGTAAAGTGTGTATTTTCCTAACCCTAACCACAGAAGAGATTCGTGCACAACCGTGATTTTGTGTGTAGTGAAGCTTCGTAGTCGTAGAAGTGAGTTGTATTGAATTACTTTGCACTCACATGTTTTAGATTCACAGTCACAAGAAAGAAATTCAAACCTTCACAAGTTTGATTTAAAGTCACAAGAAAAAAATTCAATCCCACATTATTTAGATTTGTAGCGACAAGAAAAAAATTCCAACCCACATTATTTAGATTCGTAGTCACAATAAATGAATTCACACCCCCACAATTTTGATTTGTACTCACATGAAAACATTGAAAACACACAGATTAGTACTATTACAGATATGAACCTTCAATCCCGTGTGCGTCTTTTTAACAGTGATCTTACTCCATACAAGAGGACATACGTCTATAAAGTGAGGCTGGCTGCAGAGACTGATGAAGATGATGATGATGATGATGATGAGCTTCCACGTTTCTGCCATTTGACAGGCGTTTGTCCCGGACGAGCAGGAGAGCTGGTAGGTTGGTCTTCCGTTTGCGCATTAAAAAAAAAAAAAAGTGACGGAAGTCAAACGAGCACTTCTACTTTTCGAGAAGATCTTTGAATACACCTTAAAGTAAAGTAGTTCTGCCTACAAATAAAGTGCTTGTCCTACAAGTCATTCTTAAAGTATATGGACTCCTTGGGTTTTTTGGCCTTTGATTAGGCAATAAATCATAAATGCAACATCACTATTGAAGGTTGCAATTAAAATATAGGCAATTGACATACTGTATGCTTTTAATTGACAGGGGATTAACATAAGTGTATTCAAACAACCAATAAAATATCAATATGCAAAGATAATACAAGGTGGTTCGATAAGCCAAATTACTGCAATTCAATCTGTACCTTGTGGAGTCCAGACAGTTTTTGAGACAGATGCTCTTTTATTCTGAGGGTTTTGGAGTCTCGTTTGGGCCGTTGCGGGCCGCCGGTCTGAGGCGGCCCTCGTTCCCCCCACGTGCAGACCTAGCGCCGCCCTGTCCCCGAGGGGCATTTTGCGGCTGCCGGTGGAGTGCCCCATTCCGCTGCGCGCAGTCCGCGTCGTGGCCGCCAGGACGGCCCCTTTCCCAGAGCTCCTCAGCGAAGTGCACCCACGCCCCATTCATTACTTTTTTTTTCTTCTTCTTCTGGAGAGCTCAGTATTGTTCATTCGGTAATTTTACCGATTTGACATGTCATCATGATTTCTCTCTCTTTTTTTTATATTTTTTAACGTTTTTTTATTTTGTATGTGGGTGAGTATATGTATGTGAGTGTGCGCGTGTGAGTGTGTATTCATTAATTCACCTAAAACCTATTAAAAAATCCCATACCGTTCACCTAAACCCAACACTTCCAGCAGAGTCGTGAGGCCGTCAGAAGACCTGAGGAAGGACCAAAGAAAAGAAAAGAAAGTGAAGTGATTCATCCATTCATTCCTATGGCGGCGCCCGCTTGCTCCCCCACCTCGGCTCTGACCTCAGATCAGACGAGACGACCCGCTGAATAGATTTTTTATATTCGTTTTTATTTTCCACTTTAATTTATTCATTTATTCATTCATTTAGGGGCCAGCCATCACAGTTGAACGGACACGCGCAAGTCCAGTGCGTCACGCCACACCTGCTCTCCGAGTCCCATCGCGCCGAGAGCGGGTTCAACGGCTGATCTCCCTCGGGACGCAGTCAACGTATCTCGGCTTCAGGTGGTTGGCCAGCTGATACGCGGATCTCCCCGTGCGCCAAGAGACAACTCAGGCTGAAGTTCCTACCGCACCTGAGCCGAACTGTGTCGTCCGCGTACGACTGCGGAACAATTTTTCATAATTTAAATTTTTGCCTTGTTTTTTTGGAGCAGTTTTTCCTTTCTTCTTTCTTCAACCGATCTTCCCTCCGCCTGCTCGACCCACCTCACTCCAGTAAGTTGCACGTCTCATGACCAATTTGAAAATATCGCTGGTGCAACTTCCATTTCAAGCATGTCACAGATTTTGCAAGTCAAACCTCGTCAAAATTCGTCCAAAAGACAACATCAATTATCGCTACAATTCATTTATTTATTTTTAATTTTGGCAGTTTTGGTCCATACTGCTAGATCGAAATGTTATTCAAATGAATAAACGTGTCCTTAGTTGGACGTTGCAAACTACCTTTCATTGGTCGAGTGAGTGGGTCGGCCAACAAAGAAGTCTCGCTGGCTTGCATTGAAGAGCTAAAGCAATGAACGACTATCTGGTCCACTGTCACCTCGACTTCTTGTTGAGCAACACAAGTCGCAAGAAACAACATGCGATCGGGAGAGTCACCCTTCCCCACGGCATTCATCACACGCATTTAAGAGATTTGATCGTCCCTTTAGGAACGCTACGGAGACTTACCTTGCTTTCTTTATAGGCGTTTCACATTGCTCGGCAGAGAGCCAGCTGTCGCACTGAATGCATTGTGACATAAATAACAATGGTGGCGTACATCCAAATAAAGTTTCTACAAAACGTATTCAACTGGAAATGATTTTTGAAAAATGAATCTCATATTTATGTTAGTAACAACCAAATAAATTGCATAGCAGAATTGTCATTACAGTCGTGGTTCCTTTTCAGCAAGTGGTTGAAAGTATCTTCTCTAGTATCTAAGCAACTGTCCATCAGGCTTGTGAAATTTCCAGTGTGTGAGTGCTGAAATGTACTCTCAGACCATACTGGAACCACTCTGCAAAAACTGTGAAGAAGGAAAAATAAATAAATAAATTTATTACCAATCTGAATGAGAGTCAAAAGTTTTGGAAAAGTGAGATGAAGACTATTGTGTGTTGAGCTCCTTAGAAAACATTCTTACAACAGTGAGGAATGGGATGTTTACCACTGACAGCACAAATCCCAGGGCCATTGGAAAGAAAGATCTATGGATAGAAAGTCAACAGCTTTTTAAAAACTTTGATGCAACATGCATACACACAATTTGAGCTCTGCATTTCATCCATCACAGTGAACACAGCAAACTCTGTTATGACCCTGTGGGTCATTTATTGTTTTGTATCTGTGCTGCAATAGTGTGTGTGTGTGTGTGTTTGGATCGAGTGAGAGCAGGTGTTGCCCATTTAGCCTCCTTGCTGCTGTGACCTGCACTCTGCCTTCTCTCCAGCCAGCCCACCACTGGGAAATGCCAGCAAACTGTGTGTTTTGTTAAACTTTATTAAGCAATACTCAGGCCCCGTCCACACGAAAGCCAGTTTCAATGTATCCTCACAAGTTTCTAACCATTTAAGCCGTTGGTCCACATGACGGCGCGGTTTCAGAGCTTGAAACAGATCACTTTTTAAACCGGGCTCCAGAGTGGAAAGATTTCAATACGTGCCCCGTACGCGTCCCTCTGGATACCTTATGCAGGATACTCCTTCAGCGATGACATAATGGCCGCAGCTCGATGACGACGCATATAGGATGATGACGTATGCACCAATTCTCGCGTGACTGCGCGGGAACCATCAGTCTGTCAACAACAATGGCGGATAGCCGTGTTGTGTGCATTTTGCACAGCCTCCTTAGCTTATGCTTTTGCAGCAAAATATTTTGCTTCTTTATTCCCACGTTCAACAAGTGGTGTTGTACTTGAATCACCCGCCATTGTCACTTCTCCAGTGTTTGTCTTTTTCATGCTGCTTTGATACATGCAAAGCCATGTTTGTTCTGTAGATTGCAATTAAGTTTTTAAAAAAAAATTGTCCGTCTTCTTCGCTGATTCTTCTTCTACGCTGTCTGTTAACTCCCTGTGCTTGTGCTACAGCGCCACTCCAGACTTGGCATATACATTACAGCCGTTAAACTCAGCGTCCTCAGCGTCTTCTTTGGGCACATGAAAGTCTTGAAATGCTTCTGTGTGTACGAGATTTGTTTGAGGAACGAAGCCGGCTTTGCTTCCGTCTGGACAGGGCCTCAGATGGCCAGAATGTGTGTCTTGTTTGTAGCTTATACAAATCAGTAACGTTAGTTACCTTCATTGTACATACTTATAAATAAGAATGACATTGAGCAGTGGTAGGGGGAGAAGCCATTTTCTTTTGCAAACCTTTTTTCTCCTTTTTTTCCCCCCCCCTTTTAGGAGTTAGCATAGTTCCTTTGTCATTTGTTTTCTTTTGTTTTTGTTGACTGTTAGGGAAGGTAGGGTTTACTTAGGGTGTTTTGTTTATTATGTTGGCATTTTCTCCCCCTGAAGACAATAAACTGCTCTTTATGAACTGAGATTTTTGCTGTTGCTGGCCTTACTGGAGTTGGGAACAGGGCCAGCCTTTACAGCTAAGCAGCTGCTTAGGGCCCCCTGGCCACTAGGGGGCCCCCAATCTGGCAACTCAATTTTATATGTTTTTGGTGATGTTATTAAGAATCGATTAGAATCTAAACTAACATTCTGATTATCCTGGAATCGTTCGCATTTTAGTTAATTTTTTTTATGGTGCTTGAGAGCCTTGTCCGCCGACCACAAGAACTACTTGCTGAGACCAATGAAAAAGAAAAGTGGAAACGCGCGCATTGCCAGTGTCCTCAATGGACCTTTTTTTCACAAAAAACGGTATATACGTCATCATTGCGGCGCTCAGCTTCCAATTCTTATATGAAGCCCTAAAAACAAGATTGATCCGATTGATCACAGAAAATGTTGTGTTTGGACTATGGAAACAGACATACTACCAAATGAAAGATTGAACTCTCATCTTTCATCAGAAAAAAAAGTTTGTTTCTACCTTATTCCGTTCTTCAGTAATCAACAATAGAAAATGGTTAGTTTCACCGAAATGCTCTGTTTTGAAACAAAAAGCGGAGAAAAAGAGCTTTTTGTGAAACAATTTTATTTCATGCACTCTAGTGAATTCTACACTTCTTTTTGTCCATGAATGATGCCACAAACACCTAAATAGTGCTTTACTTCTGTAAAACACTTACCACCAACAATGAAAAAGTGTTTTTAGATATAAAATACGTTTATTTCCATTCAACAGTGTAACAATTTGACAAAACAATTTCGCAAACTATTTACAAATGTGTGCAACTGTGGTGCTATTTACAATTATGTGGATGTTTCAAATACAGTTTTTCTTTTTGTAACACTCCCCTGCGTGCAAGGAGAGGGAGCAGGATTTGCACAACAGAATAGTTTCACTACCGATTGTCCCTTTTGCGTGCAGACGTTACACTTTCTTGACGGCCTTTTTTTCCGGGGAATAGCAAGTAGCAGACTGTACCCACTGCTCCGATGAATATGCATTGGACTCGGGGCACTCTTCGTCGTCCGATTGAACGTCCGCCTGAGCGTGCTCGGTTGTGCTCCGCGTTTTCCGGTGTTAGCATCGCTAGCCCGTGAACCTTTATGACGTCGTCATAGCCGCCGCGTCAGCGCTTCCAACTTCGGCATCAACCTCGGAGTCACCATCATCATCATGGATGATGATCATCGTCATCATCAATGTGCTCTTTAGCGTTGGTCGATGCCTTTCGTCTTTGAAAAAAATTCCCAAGTGTTAGCTGCCTGCAACCGGTCGCCATTGTTCGCTTCTTCAGCCATCTAGCTCCGCCTCACGTCTTCTACTGCCGCGTCAATGCTTCCAACCTCGGAGTCACCATCATCATCATCGATGATGATCATCGTCGTCATCAATGTGCTCTTTAGCGTTGGTCGATGCTTTTCGTCTTTGAAAAAAAATGCTCGAGCGTGAGCTGCTTGCAACCGGTCGCCATGTTCTCTTCCCTTCCCCAGCCATTGTCCCCTCTAGCTCCGCCTCACGTCTTCTACTGACGCCTACCCAATCTTGTCAAAAGAGAGTCATTGCTGCCATCTAGGGGCCAAAAATAGTCATTAGGCTAACTAGATCTGCTTGAAACTTTCACCACAGCTGGCCAAGGCTTTGCTCCACCCGTTTAAAAAAAATAAAAAATAAAAAATGGAGAACGTCTTTTAACGTCCTTGGTCCTCCGTAGGTTTTTACTAAACGTCATTTAACGTTTTTGGCAGTCAAAGAGTTAAGCGTTTTCCTCTTTAAGCGATGTGACAAATATGCGCATCTATGGAGAGCAAGACATATTTATAGTATATGCCTATAAAATCACAAATATTGCGTCGAGCACTTTCATATTTTCAGAGACTACTGTGGCCATACGTAGATACTAGGGGTGGAACAGTTCACAAAATCCACAGTTTAGTTTTCGGTTTTGTGCTGACGGTTCTCAGTTCAGTTTGGTATGCAGTTAACCTTGTTTTGCAAGAGGAATTCTCGCAGTATTTGTGAGTTCACAAAAAACATCTTGTACCGAGCCCGTTGATATCCACCAGGGCTGGACTGGCCATCTGACATACAGGGCAGATGCCCGGTGGGCTGGTGTCTTTTGGGGCTGATGTGGTGCTATTCAATTATTATTTTTCCTCCATTTTACCCCAAGAGACTGGCCCACACTTTAGAGGGAGCAGCCATTAATCCATTTACAATATAGAGAGCAAATTGAACCAATAAAAATCAGTGGTAGAGCTACGTGTCCAGAGCTGCTTTTCACCGATCCGAACCACCAATCACAGAGCAACATTGCGTTTGGGGCGTGATATGCAGCTGTGATGAAATTAGGAAGTGCCGACGTTGGGGCAAACAAACAAACCAAACATGGACGAATGGACGCTGCAATTAATTATGTTCTTGCAGAATTACTCACAATTTCCTTTTTGAATGTTCAAGCGAGAGGCGCTTCGTGCATTTTTAGCTGGTAAAGATGTTTGTGCTTCTCCCCCCCTTTGACGTCATTTTCGTCCGTGATTGGTCAAAACAAACGTGCACAATACCGCATCGTCCAATCAGCTCAAAGTATTGTACAGAATGTCCCGCCTTTCCCGAGCAAATAACTGTGGAGCAGTCCCAGATTGATATTTTTGAGAACTCCCTTGAGTGAATCACAATATCAATCTGGCTATTTCCAGGTTAGTATGCAGTGACTTAAAAAAAAAAAAAGTTCTTGGAGTTAAAAGTGAAAGTGTATATTAGTCACAGCTAATTATTATTATTATTATTATAGTTGTTGTTGTATTATCATTTAAATTATTATCATTATTCTGTTTATACCAGTGGTATATAGTGTCAGGCATAACAAATAACTGCTCTTCTTCTGGATGTCAAATGGTAAAACCAACTTGTCTGTTGCCGTTCATACGACAAATGAAGTCATGGTTACCTGCAAATATATCAGCTTTGTGTTTGTTCAACTATACAAGCCCAGATTTCACACTAAGTACATTTGTGACTAAACTGAGTTAAGATCATTATTTCAGTATGAAAACTTTTTATTTGTGTTTGCTGGTTTACCGTGAGGTTTTTTTTCTTCACTTATAAGCGCCTTAGTTCCACAGGTTTAAAACAGCTTTTCCTGGTTGATTTTTATTTTTATTCTTGATTTTTATTTTTACTCAGATTTTTAATTGACCGTTTTTTATTTTATTTACTGTGTACCTCCTTTGCTTTTATTGTTGCCTGTACTTTATTTTATAAATGTAAAGTGCATTATTTTATAAATGTAAAGTGCATTATAAATAAAATCTATTATTATTATTATTATTATAACACTGGCTATATCACTAATCTTAACATTACTCTCAGATCAAATTACAATTTTACTATTATAATTATAAAATGAAATTATTAAATAAGTCTTATTTGATGAGCATAAGACATAGATGTGTCATAAGTCATATCTAATATGGCTAGAGTAATGTGTCGTGTTATTACTCAGTTTACATGATGTGTGAATGAGCTCAGTTGATGCTCGAAGTATGCAACCTCATCTCTTCATTCATGTTCTAAACACCACCACACTGGATTTCTGTCAGTAAGGTGGGGCTTTAGGACCCAGATGCGGGAAGGCAGAGCAAGGAGGCCGAGGTGTAGTCCAAGAAAAAAGGTTTTAATTTCTAATGAAAAAAAAGCTATCTTCAAAGTACAAAATAGATTGAACTAACAAAACATGAATCTAAACATGGCTAAACAACTTAGGCAAATCTAACAGCATGACATGGTTCCTGACAAGGCAAAAAAGGACAGCGTGACGTGAAGAAAGACTTACAACAACAGCAACAATGAACCGACAAAGACAGGGGGGAGACACCTGACTAAATACACCAACACTAATGACATAACAAGACACACCTGGCTCAGGGCACTGATTGGATGACACATGAGGGTAATGGGGACACAGGTGGAAACAATCAGGAGTCAACTTTCAAACTAAAACAGGAAATGACAAGACAAGGGGAACACACAAGCAAAACAGAAGCTAAACGTGACAGGAACTAAACATGACTAGAAATAAACATGACAATTTCAAATGAAACGGACGCGCTTTGGTTGCAGACTTACACTTTTATTTTGAGGGGATTTTTCTACCAGTTATTTTTCACAACTGACTTACTTTATCATTAACTGTATTTCATTACAGTTACAGGAAAAAACATGTAATCAGATTACAGGTACATTTATTAAAAATGGGGATTACAATTTCTACGATGAGAGAGAGTGCGAAAGAGGGCAAGAGAGAGAGACAGAGACAGAGCGAGAGAAAGAGAGAGGACAGAGCGAGAGGGACAGAGCGAGAGAGAGCGCGTGCACGCCCGCGCAAGTGGGACCGTTGCTACATGTCGGGGAGGTGGGAACAAACAAACTGACTAGTCGTGTCCTCCACACGTGGGCAGTTTGAAAAAGCTTCTATCTATCTATCTATCTATCTATCTATCTATCTATCTATCTATCTATCTATCTATCTATCTATCTATCTATCTATCTATCTATCTATCTATCTATCTATCTATCTATCTATCTATCTATCTATCCATCCATCTATCTTCCAAAACAGCATATGGTCTTCAATCAATCAATCAATAGCCTACATGCTTTTTAATTACACAAGGATTTTTGCTATATGTAGGCTGTCTGGGTCCCTATCACAAATAGCAGGGGCACATTGTATAAAATATATATTGTGGTGAGATTTATTTTTATTTTGTCTTCATGAGCATACTCAATATTGGAGTAATCCAAAAGTAATCAAGTTACATTACTTTAACTCTTTGACTGGCAGACGTTTTCAGAAAAGGGATGCCGTCAGTGCCAGCCGATTTAAGCATTTTGACTGATCTTTCGAGGTCCACAGAAA
This sequence comes from Vanacampus margaritifer, assembly GCF_051991255.1. Lineage (NCBI taxonomy): Eukaryota > Metazoa > Chordata > Actinopteri > Syngnathiformes > Syngnathidae > Vanacampus > Vanacampus margaritifer. The sequence continues at coordinate 24,474,038 of NC_135439.1, read as the reverse complement.
ATGTTGTGTTTGGACTATGGAAACACACATACTACCAAATGAAAGATTGAACTCTCATCTTTCATCAGAAAAGAAAAGTTTGTTTCTACCTTATTCCATTTTTCAGTAATCAACAATAGAAAATGGGTAGTTTCACCCAAATGCTCTGTTTTGAAACAAAAAACGGAGAAATCATTATTTACTTATTTTCAGGGAATCAAACTAAACAACTAATACTAAAACAAACAAACAAACAAACAAACAAAAAGATTCAATTCTGCCTGAACTCTTTTTGTATGTCAGAGAAAAATAATACAAATGTATTACATTAATCAGGTGCACACATTTCGTCATTAAAATTATTTTCTTCATTAATTTGTTAATGTTTGTAACTGACCTGAATAAAAGGATGAAGCCATAAGCCTCCACCAGCATACCAATAAATGGCCAACGGCACAGCACCAGTGACACACCTCCCAGGAAGAAGAACGACCCTCGGAACTTATGTCTTTGGAAGAAGAAGTTAAATGTCCTCCTCAAACCTATGATGAATGTTAAAACTGTCAAAAATAAAATCTGTAGGGAGAAAATAAATGATGAAAAATTACCTGCAATTTATCTGTCATATTACCAAAATGGTAAAATAAAATACAGCTTACATTCCCAAAGGCCAGCAAAACAAAATCAAAGTACAGCAACACACCAAACAGTAGAAAAAATAAACCAAATCCCACCAGACCAATTCCAATCTCTGGAAGACAAATACACAAAAAAATTATTTAAACAATTGCATCTACTCATTTATGTCATTTATGTATATTTTAAAAGTCTTTTTAGGTGAATTGTTTAGAATCAAGCCACTGAGGTCGGCCCATTTAACACTCACTTTCTAGGAAATGTGTTGTATTGCTATACTTTATAATGAAAAAGAAAACAAACTTACTGCAGACTTACTCTGAAACTCCGTAATGGCAGCCATGGAAATCCTCTTTTATCGTTTCTCTTCCAGTTACTACCAGCATTTATTTTCAATGACAGAGTGCTTTCTTTTTCTAATCTGACCTTTGAGTGCTGATTGTGTCATGTAGCACACAGTCTCCCTGCAGTAAATAGTGATGTTGTTATCAGACGATCATTTACTGTGTATAGTTTTTCTGCGTTTATTGGTCTGTTTCATCTTCATAGCTGGTACTCCAACAATTATACTCTTAAAGCTTAGCTAATCGGTTCTATATTAACATAGCATACTGTTACTCTTGCTGTAATTTTATTATTATTATTAAATATTTATAAGTATTTTTCATATTATACAGTCACCTTGAGGACAATAACACTAAAAACATTATTACTATCATATGTAAATTGTTTTCTATCTTAAACAAGACCAGTAGTGATGTGAAAAAGACACACACGCACGCTATCTCATGTGAGAGTAATCGCCCCACAAAACAAGAGTGATAGCAAGCTAGCAACCAATGTTAGAAAATGTATCTTTAAAGTTGCAGAGGTGCATTGAGATGTAAAACAACTTGAAATAAATAAAAACAATTCCAGCAAACAGCGAGTGAATTTAGGATCCCAATGGGACTAAATTTTCTTCAGTAAACAGGTGTCACTTTACGTCATGTTTTGGGTGTCTGTAACTCGATGTCTTGCTTTATGCATGTGAGATTGAAGTTGCTTTAGCGTGACGTCATCATCCACTGGAGATCTTCCCAAGAATGTGATCATCATTTTCCATTCTGCAAGTGATGGCACATTAATTCAAATCATATCTAAAAACACAATAACATTTATATTTTCATAGTTTTAAATGCAGTTTATTATTATTTTGTTTTACTTTGTTTGTGCTTGTATTTTTAATGTTTTATTTCGTGACACCGTGACTGGTGTCAGAAACAATGACTTCTCAGCCTGTACTGTTGTGATTTGTGTCTGTCATACTTGGGTTAGTTGTTTTGGCTTTGTGTCCTGTCTTCCTGGTTGGGTTGTTTGCACCTGTACTCGTCATCCTGTTCCCTTGTCGTCCAATCATCTCCCCCAGCCACTTGTGTCTTGTCCAGGTGTCGCACGTTGTCTTGTCAGTTGGCTTGTATTTAGTTCCCTGGTTTTGTTCAGTCTTGGTTGGATCATTGACGCTGTCACCACTCTTGTGTTTTGTTGTTGATTTTTGGTATTTTCGTAACTTTGCTGATTTGGTTTATTTAGAGTTTTACGCAGTTCCCCTGTTAGTGTTTTTTGTTAAATAAATTGTTTTCAGTATTACATGCATCCCTGCCGTGGTTCTCCTGCCTGAGAGAGAGCGAGTGGGACCGTTGCTACATGTCGGGGAGGTGGGAACAAACAAACTGACTTGTCGAGTCCTCCACACGCGGGCAGTTTGAAAAAGCTTCTATCTATCTATCTATCTATCTATCTATCTATCTATCTATCTATCTATCTATCTATCTATCTATCTATCTATCTATCTAATCAACCAACCAATCTATAGCCTACATGCGTTTTAATTACACAAGGATTTTTGCTATTTGTAGGCTGCCCGGGTCCCTTTAACCCCCGCAAATAGCAAGGGCACATTGTATAGAATATATATTGTGGTGATATTTATTTTTATTTTGTCTTCATGAGCATACTCGGTATTGGAGTAATCCAAAGTAATCAAGTTGCATTACTTTAATATTATGGTACTTGGATTACGTTACTAACTACATTCTTTTTTAGCAGGTAACTTGTAACTGTAACGGAATACATTTTAAAAGTAACCCTCCCAACCCTGTCAAAGGAGGTTAGGTGCCCAACGTATTACTCTATGATAGGTGGTTTCAATGCAATAGTAAGCAACTCTGTTCACAGATGATTACTTTACTTTGCTCCTCCTGTTCTAATGAATGGCTTTTTTCCCCCCCACTTAATCGGTGATTATATTTTATTGTGGTCACAAAACGCGTTACGGGAATCAGTAATTGGAAAAATATTGCCAATATATGCCAAAATGTATTGCATTAACTCATTATATTACTTCATTACTGACTAAACGTAATATATTACAGCAAAAATGTTTTCATTATTTTGATAGTAACGGTAATATTTTTTATTCTGGCTTTCAAGTTACCACAGTGACTCCTTTCACCTTTATTATGGGACTGCGCTGCTGCTCCGCGCAGAGCAAGCAGGCACATATTGTTATTCTACCTAGGACAGTGGTTTATTATTATGGAACTGCTGAGCGTAGCAAGCAAGCAGCACATATTACTATTCCTAGAAAAAAGGGATTATTATTATTATAGCACACCGATTTTTCCGCAAGAATGCGGCCCGTACCGTAGATCGCACCGGGACAAATGAGGTATCAAACGATGCGGCTCGATCTGACTCGGTGCGGCATTATTTTTCTAGGAATTCCCACTTACCATGGCAACGCAATACCCCAAAAACTACCCCAAAAAGTGCCATAGGAATGAATGGGAAATGGAAAGAAAAAATCACACATCAAGCACCTTTTTCCAAGACACGCTGTGCACGCATACGTTATCCGACCGATACGAATTTTAGCTCATTTTGTAAGAATTTTTCCCATCTTTAGCTCAGTGTCGAAATTTTTTTTAAGGAATGAAAGCTCTCCCCTCTCTGCGGGTTCAAAGACAGTGAGTCATATAGCATTTTAACACACTCTGTTTTAGCTAATTGCTAAAACAGAGTGTGTTAAAATGCTAGAGCCAGTTAAAACGTAACGTGGCAGCCTTCACATCACGCTAAAATAACATATACACATACAACCAGAAAAAAGAATCCCCTGCACACTGACAGAACTTCACTCAATGATTTTATTTGAGGGAAACAACACGTTTCGTGTTGAGCAATTTTTTGTTGTTTCCCTCAAACTAATTGAGTGCAGTTCTGTCAGTGTGCGGTGGATTCTTTTTTCTGGCTGTCATACACGAGCTCCAAGCTCCTGCTGCCCACCAGCACCTGACCATTGGAGGCTGTGCATAGACACTTCTCCATTAATTAACATATACTCATATTAATGTATCGTATAGTTCGCTCCATTCATGGCGCCTTAGGCGCAAATGCAGCAACTTACCCCAGCCTGGACCAGGTTGAGTGGACCGGGGCGGCAGCAGCACCGCAGGTCGGATGGTCGGCCAAGCCGCCAACACCTGCTTGCCGCAAGCACCACTGCTGGTTGTCTCACAGCTTCGGGCCGAGCTGTAGCCCGGCCTGGACCATGTTGAGTGGATGTGGACCGCGGCGGCGGCCCTAGCATGAAGAGGTGGAACCACTGCCAGCTCTGGGAAGAGTTGCTTCCAACAACCCAACCAGAGAGGCTATGAGGGTACGGGAGCCCTTCACCTCTTTCTTCTCAACAGAGGGGTCAGTCCCATGGCAAGATTATGTGTAGTGCAAGGTACTACACACCCAAAAAGGCTCTTTTAAGAGCCACCCACACATACTATGGAGCAAAATTCCTGCATTACCTTATCGACAACATCATTATTGTATACCTGTTTATGCACACAATGTTAATTCCTATGCAATATCATAATGCACACTAGTTGGGTTTCCATCCACCCATTTTTATTCAAATTTTCAAGAAATGCGAAGATAAAACTGAATGCAAACGCTAGAAATTTGAAAAAGGGCCCAACATTTGCACAAAAAAAAGTTTTTACACTTATAGGTGGTGGATTTTGAAGTGAATTTTGGCTATGGAAACACGTTTTGCAAATAACTGCTAGCAAGACCAGATACATGTCGCACGTTTTAAACGGATATTACGCCATACGTACGTTTGTAGTCCCAAAGCACTGTCAGACAATAAAGTAAGGTATGATATTTGGCGCTTTTAATTTTGGTTCCAGTGTAGTGCTGAACTTTTTGAATGCCATTGAGTCACACAGTCCTGTAAACATGCCAGTTTCAATAAACATGCTAACCAGTGTGTTCTCCTGCTTAGGCTATTCATGTATGTTTACTGACCAGTAGCTTGGTTGCCGGTGGAATAAGTCCGTTATGGTCACAGCAGTCTCTTTGCCTGAATTCCTCGTACACTTTCTTGTGTGCACTTCTCAGATGTACTTTTAAGTTTGTAGGGTTTTTCCCCTTGAGAAATGTGTCGCACATGCGGTCCGTTTCTGTGACCATGAATTTGGTTTTGTCCGAGACACTATCATATTCAAAATAATCTTAAATGGGGCTGTGCCATTTTCTCCCAACTTTCGTCATGCTGCTTTACTATTGTGTGTGTGTTTTTTTAGCTATCAGGCCGTCATTGTGAACGTGTTCGCCACTATTAGACGTAGAGTTGCCGTACATGTCATTGATGTCAAGAAGGCCTTGAATACGGCTGGATTGTGGTTCCATCCTGTTCGGCCTGACCAAGATCCCCACGTAGAAGACCTTTGTGCGGCACCACTGACTTTTCAATTTGGCGCCTGCGGAAGACAGCTGTCCAAGCTGTGTGTGTGTGTGTATGTGTAGTCTTGTTTTTGTTACGTAATGGTGCCAACATTTCGGGATTTCACAGAGTTGTGGGGCCCACCCGTCCATGTGGGGCCATTTTGCTGGGCTCCACAAACATGACGTAAAGTCGAAATGACGTAGGTCGCATACGACGTAATTCGAGGACTCCCTGTATTGTATAATAGAGGACACTGACAGATGAATACTTTCAATTATTTTTGAAAGGGCTTGGGCATGCACTGCATTTATAGCACATTATGACCGCTCACCACTGAGAATACTTTTGAATGTGTGATGAAACCTCTGAAGGCAGATGTTCTAGCCACTTGTCTAATAGTTTGTGTGTATTTAAGGGTTTGCATTGACTAATCTTAAACATGAAAAGACAAAAGTCATTTTGTTTAGCATTTTATTTAGACATACAGCAAGACTTAAGAGCATTATCATCATTATTGTCATAATGAATGCGCTTATTGATGATAAGCAGGTTTCACCTCAGTAGTCTGTGTTTTTGGCAGTGAAATACCTCATTAGCAAGTGGAGTTAAATTATGAGCATACAATTGTACTGTATATTCATTCCAAACAAGACATATTTTATCATACAAAATGCTGTGATGAGTTCTAAAGCATCTGGAAAAAGACATTTGAATACATTCACTTTATTGCAAAGTTTTCTGTCAGCAAGCATATTGTCTCTCTCTCCTCTCTTTTTTTTTATCATTTGCATAGTTTAAGCAGTTTGTAGATTACCCCCCTCAAAGTAGCATTTGTTATACCGTAATAGAAGGATAACCTAATAGATTTGGAAAATACCATATAAACCGGCCAATTATTATTTAACAATTGGGCCCAAATACAAAGTATTTATTTTCAGCTGTGAATGTGACATACCAATTTTCAAAACCATTTGCCACATGTCAGATTCCAATTATTGAAAAATATCCATCTATGTTCAATCCAAAAGAGGAACAAACTTAAAACAAATCTTTTGTTGATGAAAAGTGTAAAAATTACATCTTGTTATTGTTTTTCCATACACGTAAAAATATAAGTATTGTACTGCCATTTTTGAGCACATTCCCTTTCTTCAAAAAAAATACGAAAAGGAATTATTTTTTTTTTTTGTTTTTGCTTAGTGAGGACTTGTAGCGTCACTGCTTACAGCAGAAAATTAATTTCCCCCAATTTTTGTAGCATTTCTTTGAAATCTGTTTTTTACAAAGACAGGCCACTTGGACATCGAGGTGCACAAAGGAAAATGTTATGACTAGCGATAAACAAAACAAAAGTGGAGCATGTTAAACATATTAAATTTGTTTAATTGTACCATTGATTTATCCATCTTAAAAAGGTAGTGTGAAGTTCGATCAATTACATTTTATATTTTGCATCAATATTAACACAGATTAACTTGACTGAATAATTCAGATGGCTGTAAAGTCATGCTTACACGCATCTGCATTTAAGCAGCAGCTTGACACAAAAAAATAACATGTTTAATTGAACATTTCATTTGAAATGTGAGCACAACAAAATAATTCTAACCAAAAAATTACTGGAATTGATTGACTTGTTGAGCCCTATAAAGCTATAAACTGACAAGAAATAAGTGCCATAGTACTGGTAATTGGAAATAAACTCCAAAATTTTGCAACTATACATTATTTATAAGTATTTATATTTATATTTGACCCATTTGTTTTCTTATCTGCATTGATTCAGTTAAAATCAAGGAATCAATCAAATTATGATGGCCATTTTGGTGTTTTTAGAATTATTGGCATTAAATTTATCTTTCAAAACTTTTTTCCACCCTGTGTAGTAACTCATGACATGTAAATGATCATGAACGTCACCATGACCAATCAAAATTGTATCAAATGCGCAAACATTTTAGACATATGGCACTGCATGTTTCCATGAAATGTTACCATTTTCTTATGAGGCAGTATTTTGTAGATACTGTATTTCCTCCTAGCTAACTCACACAGACAATTTTTGAGTTCCACTTCTAAGGACACTTATATTTTCATTGAATTTAAACAAATATCCAACGTTCTAAACGCACAGTATATGTGTAGACAATCAATGGGGTAATTTCTTGAACAATATTTTATGTATGTAAAATATGTCTTTAATAAATGTATGGAGGAGCTACATATCACGGCCAGTTGAGTAATAGTTTTTTGGTTTAAGGCTTTTAAGAGTTGCCTTGATCCGGTCTTTTTGCCTCTCTAAAAGAACACACCACTTATAACTATTTTTCCAGTATTTGTTTAGAAATTGTGTATAAAGAATAAAAGTGCAAATATCTCTGGCATCTAATTGCCTGAACCTTTTTTAAACCGATTAAGTATCTAAATAAGAACATAACGCCATTATTCCTGTCACATGACCGTGATGACGTATCCGGTGCGTAAACAACAACCGCCTTCATTCATTTGAATGGGAGTTTGCTGACGTAATGGGCAAGAAAAATGCCATCTTCTATTGCCAAATACTGTGCCAATTCTGATCGGAGTAATCCTCAGCCCGTCAGGTTTCATGTCATTCATACTGCTTTTAAAGAAGTGATTCTTTCTTTTATAGGGCGTAATTCCCCGTGATGTCCGCCGTAGGATGCAATAATTCCTTGTGAGTCTCTTAGTAGTAATTGCCAGCCATGTTATTATTTGCATGTTTACAGCACGTGATGTACGTCACGATGCTGCACATGGCCGATACTGTACTTAATGCAAAAGTATTCTTAAAAAGCAGAGATGGCAAATCCAGGTCCAGAAAGTAAAAAGCCCTGCCTCAGTTTGACTTTAGCCTCTCGTGCTAGCTAGCTAGCTCCCTAGCAGGTAAACAAGCTCCCTCAGACCTAGCTAGGGAACTAGCTAGCTAGCACCTGGGGCTCAAGCCAAACTGTGGCAGGGTTTTTACTTTCTGGATTTGCCACCTCTGATAAAAAGTACTATAATATCATGATCGCTGAAAATTTTTTTTAGGGAAGAGTTGAAATTAACCATTTCATAGAATAGCTGGTTAGTTTTTAATAAACAGTGTGTTCCTTTAAGATTTGGCTTAGTGTATCTCCACCAGAAACGAAGATGATGTTCATGGACAAATGCTTACTTTTGGATGGATTTGTGGTCTGAAGTCCATGTATCTGATAAACATAGCCTTGCACTTTTTCTTCTTCTTTTTTTCTTCTTTTTTTTTAAACGAAGGCCCAAACAGAATAACAAACCTTTTTTTCCAAGGAGAAAAACAAAAAACAAAAACGTGTCAATGTGAATACCGGTATATGTGCAGCTCCATTCCACTATCCATGTCAATGATACAGAAAAATTTACCCTGACAAGTTTCTTAAACATCTTTGGGTCGCATGAAAGGCTACATATAAATGATAAATTATTATATTAATTTAAAAATGATAGGATTGGAAGGAATCAGGTATCACTGCAATTCAGGAGATAATTTCATTTTTCACAATGACTAAAAGGCTTTTTGTTCGGTCGGTACTCAACCTTCCGATGACTGTCATTGTAGTTTAATAGCCAACCTCAATGAAAACTCATTGCAACTGAAATAACTGGCATGTGTTCTCATTGAGGGTGTGAAGTGTCATTGAACAGTTTAAAATCTTGAAAATGCATGATCTTGTTTTAATGTAAATTGTTCAAGAATTTAACCTTAGTGTGCTAACTTTCTTTCATCTAAAGTCCATTAGTAATCTCTACTTTGTCCTGAGCTACATTATGTTGACATATTACACGTTTTGAAGCATGAGGTATATTACACTTTAGAGCTCTTGTACTGCCCCAAGGAACATACAGTATACTGGCCATTGGTTTGTAGGTAAAGTAAAGAATATTATGACTTGAATGTTGGGGTGTTGATCTTTAAGTCTGTGTAGATTCCTTTGACGTAGAGATGTTTCCTCGTCGGGATGTTGACAGCTTGCCATGCTTTTGTTGGATCAACTGCTTAAAAAAGTTGACGTCACTTTGTTTGTATGAGGTAATCTTCTTTGTCAATTTCACACAGCAAGTCCTCAAAAAGATGCTCCATCAAACTTGACAGCAGACAGGGCTTGGGCTGTTGGAGCAAGAAGTAAAAAAGAAAAAACATAAAAATGGGATGCATTTTTAGATGACCTCCGTGTCCACTGTTACTGACTACTGTCCTTTGTTCCATAGAGGGTTTGGTTACGTCGATATTTATTTCCAGGATGACCACCATACCATAGAGGTGATTCTCACTGGGCCAGGTAGTGTCCCGTATTTGAATGCAGTTAGAGTAAAATGAACGAATTGGACATTAGGGGTTCTGTTTTCATAATCTGGCGCACATGCGTTCAGTGTAAAAATGGGCGTATCTTAATTTTCGTGGCAGCGCAACACAATTCTGAGCTGTTCTGGGCCATCGGTGCGAGCTTGCACAAAATGGCCAAATTAAACATAGAATACATTGATTTTGTATGTATTTGTAAATCCCTTTCAAACTTCATGCAAATTCTCACTCATTTTAAATTTGACAAAAGGACTGGGGAGAGTTTAGGCGTGCTTAAAGGGATACTTGACTCATTGAGCCATTTTCAGCAGTAACAAGTTAATATTTTGTCCAGAATTAATTTGATAACGTCATTATTTTTACATGAAAAATGAAGTTAACAAATTCAAATTCTGTGTTTCACTTACTGTTCTGTGTATACTACTGGATAGCTGATGGCCCATACATGCCCATGCAAGCCGTTGAAGCGACAGAGCGGCCATCTTTAATCCTCCATCTCGCGAGCAGACTACTGTGCAAATGGTAAGTAACTTGTTACATTGAAATGGGCTTACATGTGCACGGGGCCTTAGGTTGTTGTTGTTTTTTTAAGGGATACTTGACTTAATGAGCTATTTTCAGAAGCAAAAAAATTATATTTTGTCCAGAATGAATTTAATAACGTCCTCATTTTTCATGTAAAAAATAATGATCTATATTTCAATACTGTAAATGTATAGGATCGTATGCCGAGAAACATTTCTTGGGGGGTAATATGGCGGCATGGCGGCTTCAAAAGTCTATCGGCTATTCAGATCAGTGGTTAGTCTTCTTCGCTGATTCTTCTTCTATGCTTTCCGTTAACTCCCTGTGGCTGCGCTACAGCACCACTCCGGACTTGGCATATACATTACAGCCGCTAACACTAGAAAAGTGTTTGTATGTGTCCACACCAATGGGTTTAAATCTGACACTTTTCAAAGTGTTACTTTTTTCACACTTAACCAGTGTTAGGCCAACACTGTATAGTGTTAAAATCTACATTGGTATACACTGAGTAGTGTTGAAAGCACTCTACACTTATGTCACTGTTAAACATTTAATTCATGCTACACTTTAGCTGATATATATATATACAGTGTATATATACAGACGCTCCCCTACTTACGAACATTCGAGTTACGAACAACAGTACATACGAACATGTCTGCGCGCATGTCAAAAAATGTTCGGAAAGAGATGCTGTAAGTTAGATTTTTTATTGCGCACCTTTTTCCGAGTACTGTAGTGCTTCTTTCCGCCGCTAATACCGACGCTTGGCGCTGTGAGAGCTCACCAAGCATTGGAGGCTCAGCAACGTGTCGAGGAGGAGGAAGAAGAAGAAACGCCTGTCGCTCATAGATAAAGCCCATCGCACTCTTCGAGCAGCAAGACCCAAATATTGAACGTTGCACAAAGGTTGCAAATCAATTGAATGATGCCATACAGTGCTACCGCATCAATTATGATGAAAAAAGAAGAAAACTGTGCAATCGTAGTTAGATCGCTTCTTTCGACCAGTTTCTAGTAAATCCTCCAAGGAAGATACTCATCAACCCTCATCTTCTTCTCCGCGACCCTCAACTTCTTCCTACATTGAAGTTACGGAGGAGGAAGTAACTTTTGAAGCCCATTCCAGCGACGACGAAGAACCTCTCATGATATAAAATCCTCCTCTTCCTCCTCCTCCTCCTCCATCAAATCCATAAGCATCGAGTACATCTTCCAAAAGTAAGTTAAACTTCATTTTATTTATCTTATTACGTACATGTACATACTGTGTGTGTGTGTCTCTCTCTCTCTCTCTAACATACGTAGTACAGTACTGTACGTATTCTCTTTAAACATAAATTATAATACAAAATATAGCACTGAAGCAACTTACGAACAAATTCACCTTACGAACGATCGCTCGGAACGTAACTCGTTCGTAAGTTGGGGAGCGTCTGTATATATATATATATATATACATATATATATATATATATATATATTATACATATATATACAGGAAAATAAGTATTTCACCCCCTGGTGATTTTGTGAGTTTGACCCTTTACAAAGAAAGGAACGGTCTATAATTTTCATGGTAGGTTCATCTTAACAGTGAGAGACAGAATATTAAAAAAAATCACATTATATTAATTTTAAACATTTATTTGTCTTTTATTGAGGAAAATAAGTATTTCACCCCCTAGCAAAACATGACTCAGTACTTGGTGGAGAAACCCTTGTTGGCAAGCACAGCGGTCAGACATTTCTTGTAGTTGGTCACCAAGTTTGCGCAGATCCCAGGAGGGATTGTGGCCCACTCCTCTTTGCAGATCCTCTCCAAATCCTGAAGATTTCGAGGCTGTTGCTTGGCAACTCGAAGCTTCAGCTCCCTCCACAAGTTCTCTATAGGATTAAGGTCTGGAGACTGACTAGGCCACTCCATAACCTTAATGTGCTTCTTCTTGAGCCACTCCTTTGTTGCCTTTGCTGTATGTTTTGGGTCATTGTCATGCTGAAACACCCATCCACGACCCATTTTCAATATCCTACTTAACATTTTGACAACTGATGGCACGGTACCAGGAGCATCTTGGGGGTTCCGTATCTTGCTTAAGGTTACTTCGACATAGTCACACTGACCTGGGATCAAACCCACACCCTCAGAGTCAGCAGACGGCCACCACTCTTCCACTGATCCATGCCGCCCCAATAACAACAACTGGATGTATCGCTACTGAAATGTCAACAGCGCACTGGAAATTTGTAAATTTTCTCCTTCAATGGAAATGAGGGTGTGGTCAATTTAACACGCAAAATAGTGCTATTCAGGTTACACCCAACATCCACCCCAACACTCAGGACACTGGAAATTTAGCACTAATCAATCTGCTCTGTACATAACCGTACAACATGTATTCAAATGAATATACAGTTAGTTGCTATGTGCTACACTGTTCAACTCAGCCAGTAAAAAAGTGATCCAAGCTATGAGAAGAAACAGGGCTGAACACAGGTTGGGTGTGGTGAAGAACAGTCACTTACCTGGTCCGATTCAGGCATTCATAATGAGGAGGTGGGTAAGTCAGCAGAGGAAGGGGGAGGGTGCAGGCTGGTTGGGGAAGTGGGGGGATCTGGGGCGCACTGGGCTGAAGTGAAATGAAGGTAGGCATAAATGCAACATAAAACATCATATCAGCAAATCAAAAAGAGGAGTAATCTTGAGTGTAGCTAAAAACGTCATCCTCTCCGTTATTGTGACATGCAAACACAAAACATCCTTTGGGTTGTGCCTGTTAATATGCAGGGGTTAGGCTATAAATCTGTTTTAAACAATTCTCAAGTGTTTTTGATGGTCAACTTAATGTGTCTAGTGATTTCTGCTTTGACACGAATTACTGACCTCTATCACTAACCACTTTCTGCAGATATCACACAAAATGTTGTGTGACACTGTTATCTTTCAAATGTAGTGAGATTGAAAGGCCTTCATGTTGCAGTAAAGTTTGTGCAACACTAGACCAGTATCTGTAAATATTATAACAATGCAATGATGGAAATATCATCCTGGATTGATACATCTGTATATTCAACAACATGACAGTTTCATTAGAAAGCACTTTTTGTTATTATTATTATTATTATGTTTTAAATCTAGCTAAAAATGTTGCAACATTGTTCCATCTACCGCAATTGAGAAATTTGGTGAGTTCTCTAGTTATAGCATCATTATTGCAAAAATCTTTTTTGAACAAAGATGAAAGAAATAATCCAGTCATAAATACACTATTGATATATGTTTTAAAACTCGCAGCCATATTAGTGATTACACCATTGTTTCTTAGTTTTCACCCATTTGGGGAAACTCACAGTTTCATTCCTGGCCGGGCAGATCGTGGTTTTAAGTTGTTGGCTGACAGCGCAGCAAATAATTAGTGATTGGTATGTTCATGGGTATTTTACGAACATTTAATGACCTTTATTTGACATGAGACATCCCTAGAATTAAAATAATAATAATAATTTTAACAAATAAAACACTTAATCTCGTCAAATCATGACCATGTTTCACATGTGCCTCCACTCTCCTGCCTTGAGGATGATGTGCTAAAACATGGACAGAGTAAACGGCAAATTAAAGTTCTCTTTGCGTATGGGAATGCCTTCATTTGATATCCTTTTGGAAAAACGTTTCTTACTCTGAGCAAAATTATCAAAACCCAAGTACCTTGTGTAGAAAAGCTTTGTATTTCAGGTAAATTCTCTGCTAACTCAAAGTGCACAACTTTGATTAATTTGGTTGCATTGTCTCAGAGGAAGGTTGAGGTGTCCTCTATACAGTCCTTCCTGGAAATTTTTATGTATGTTACAGTGGAATAGTTAACCTATCTAACTAGAAAAAGTGCAATTTCTGGAGAAATTGGATGGGAATGCTGAACTGCGCCACTGAGCAGTATCAAAGAGTTGGCAATGATTATCAGTTGTATGTATGGAAGTGGGCATGGAAAGTGATACAGTGTTCCCTCGTTTCTCGCATGGTTCACGCAGGCCCGCAGCGCTCGAGTGGAGTTTCGGGGAACAGCGGCGATGCGGTCCCGGTCAAAATGGGTTTATACATCCTGCCTCCTATCTTCATCATTAAAATTAGATTGTCCACCCCGAACCAGTCGTGGCCGATTGAAAATCCTCGGTGTCCTGCATCCCGGAGATAAAGGGCCGGCAAACGACGGATTTTTCCCCGGGATGGGAACCAGGGTAACTTTTTGAAAATCCTCGGTGTCCTGGGATCCATTTCACAAAGCAAGTTTAGTGAGAACTCTGGGTCAAGAAACCCTGAAATGTGGGAAAGTCTGCATTTTCCGTTTCAGAAAGGGAGGTAATTGAAACCAGAGAAAAAGTGGTAATTCTAGCCTGTTTCATAAAAAGAGGTAATTTAAGCTCTCGGTCAGTTACTGTAGTAACATGTTCCATGAAGCAAACCTGGTCGGTTGCAGGTTTTCCACAATGAACCTCGAGGTTTTCTCTGTCCCCACCTCTAAAAATTAAATGTATGGCCTATGTTTATTTTCAATCTTTTTTTTCTCCCCCTCAAAAAAACTTAAACAATGATGGATTAAGCTTAAGGCTGGGAAGTGGGACTTATATTTTATTGCTTATTATTTTATTGATATAATTTTTATATATTAAATTTTTGCCTAAGGCACACCTGTACAGTGTTGGGCAAATTACTTCCAAAATGTAATATATTTCATATTACTAATTACTTGTGTTTAAAAGTAATAAGCTTCTTTACAATATTACCGTCTGGGTAGAGTAATGAGTTACTCAAGTTTAAGTTACTATTAAATTACTTTTTTTGTTGTTTTACTTTTTTTTTAATCAGAGATTTATATAATAATGATTTTGAGATTTAAAAATGAAAATGCTAAATTTGCAACCATAGCTGGTAAAGCTGACTTGTAATGAGGACCTTTAACTATACAGTATAGCATGTGGTATAAGATATCATATTTGTATTAATGTGTATTTTTTTTCAAATGTAGATATTGGAACTGATATTTGGTCCGGTAAATAAATGATCCCAGACTGTACACCATCAACATACTCAAATTGATTTACACACAACACAAGGGAAAGATGAGTTTATATTGCCAATGTGTGTTTCTCTTTTCAATAATACAATGAAATTTTCTGTGTAAAGTAAATTTGGTCATTGATGTAACAAATAATAGTGATATATGAAGTATAATTAATAACTGGTGTAACAAAATGAATGGATGGAAGTGTGTAATAAAAACAAAAATGTCTATGCTACTGCGATTGGCTGGCAACCAGTTCAGGGTGTACCCCGCCCACTGCCCGAAGCCAGCTGGGATAGCCCCCTGCAACCCTTGTGAGGACTATGCGGTTAAGAAAATAGTTGGATGGATGGATGTCTACGCTATGTTCACACTGCAGCAACGTGTCTAATGGTCCTCCCCCTTGCAGTTTGAACATTACAATAAGCTACAATGCCAATTTTTTCTCTTCTGCTGCTCTATAAATCGGATATGTACGCGATGTCTGCACTATGAACAAAAAGTTGTTTTGAGTATCATTGTCAAATTTATAGTTGTCTTTAATTTAATTCCATTTAAAAAAAAAAACATGAAGCATTAAGGCAGAGGTGGGCAATCTCGGTCCTCGAGGGCCGGAGTCCTGCAGGTTTTGGAAGTTTCTCGCTTCCAACACAAGCTGATTCCAATCAACAGGATCGTTATCAGGCTTATGCAGAGCTTCCTGATGAGCTGATCATATATCAGCTGTGTTGGAGAAGGGCAACATGCAAAACCTGCAGGACTTCGGCCCTCGATGCCCACCTCTGCATTAAGGTGACATTTGTGGCAACCCGGCGGTTCATTTATCCCGCGAGGCAATGGCGTGACGTAAGCTATAGTAGACGTTTCCAACTCTCCTTACATCGCCTCATTTCCCCAAAACATTTCCACCTCCTCCTGTCTCAGACTATATAAAATGATAAGACAAGGACTTACATATAAACCCATCTGATAAGGCGATCCGACACCACACGGGACCATATGTACTTCCATAAACATGGTGTCATGTTGCGTCATTTTTTGGATATACGTTTATTTTTTTATTTAAAACGCACACATACAAACAAACAAATATGGTCTCCCAGGCGGGGAAGCTAACCCACGTCAACCTGCATCGTAGGGAAAGTTACGGTACCACTCCGCCACCTGGAGCCCTCTTTTGGGTGTACGTGTATGGAAGTGTTGTTTTAGCGTGACGTCATCAGCCACGCTAGCTCTTCTGCTCAGAGATAGATTTGTATTATGCTTGCCAACAGCCAATCGGTGATCATCATTTTTCATACTGAAAGTGATGGCACATTCATTCAAATTATATCTAGAAACACATTGACGGTTACGTTTTCATAGTTCTAAATGCAGTTTTGTTCTTTCTTTCTTTTCTTTTACTTAGTTTCTGCATGTGTTTTGAATGTTTGGCGTTTTATTTTGTGACACCATGACTGAGTAATCTCACAAACAATGACTTCTCAGCCTGTAAGGAGCTGACTATCGTGTACAATGAAAGTGATGTGTTTCAACGTGTCACATCACTGCTTGCTCATGATATAGCTGCTCATGTTATATTTGATTGCTTTATTCACTTAATTTGTGATGGTTGTTTTTTTCTTGTGGTCATGAAATTGTAACTCATTACGGGAGTGAGTAACTGTAATAATATTACAAAAAATTAGTGAGTAACTTGAGTTATATTATGTAATTGCTGACTAAATGTAATATATTACTGAAACGTAGTGATGGAAAAACCAAAGCTTTCTGAAGGAGTGAATCAATATGAAGCAATGTGTCGAAATGGTTCAGTGTTTTGAAGCATTTTCCACGAGACAGTGTGGTGAGTCATGACACTGCTTCACCATTGCTTTTTGTACGATTGACGCAATTGTGTTGAAATGGTTCAGTGCTTCGAGGCATTTGACACAATTCAATGTGGTGACATCTGCTGGACAATGATATATTTCATTTACATTCAGCAAAAGGGCAAAATGTCATTAAGAAATAAGACACTCTTGTGTCAGTTTTAAATGAAAAAATGAAATGCTTGTGCAACAGAAAACTGATGATGGTATTTGAATAAAATGCTTGTGACACTGGGGCGGGGATTTTGGTGTTTCACGAAAAACATTTCTGCAGCATTCGGTTACAGTGGGTTCCTATGACCTCTCCAGCTTTGGAGAAGATACCCATGACCTTCTGCTTGGTAGGCAGACACTATCATGTGAGCCATATTAGTCTTGTTGTTTGCCATTATAGGCTAATGTATTTCTGGTGTGACTAAACGGAGCAAAAAATGGCTTAAAGGTACGAGGATTCCACCTGACACCACCAACACAGCAGGAGAGGCGTGGCACCTGTGCAATAATCATGCTGTCTAATCAGCATCTTGATATGCCACACGTGTGAGGCTTATCAATATTTAAGGGAAATGTCCGTTTTATGTATGTAGATCTTTGAATCCATGCAGCTCATTAAAAAATGGTAGCAAAAACCAAAGTGTTGCATTAATATTTTTGTTCAGTGTATGTTTTTTTTACAGCTTTGCCTTAACAATGGGTTTACGGAGAGCAGTCACTAAGACTGTTTAGAAGGGGAGAGTGTCCTCACCCGAGAGAAGGCGGCTGCGACGAGAGGCTTCAGCAGCCAGAGCACAGGAGATCTCAATGCGTTTCTCCTGTTCTTGCAATTGCTGCTCGGAAGTGACTGGTGCTCCACCCTCTACAGGACCGTCCAGGACAGGAACCACATTTTGCAGACTGACATTAGGTCAAAGTGAGAACAAATACACAAAGGTTAGAAGGAACTGAAATAGTGTGTGTAAGTTAATTTTTTTCCCCTTACAATTTAACTGTACAGTTACAAGCAAAATGGAAATATTTCCTCTCCTCTGTTTACTGTTACTAATTAAACAATATTAGCACTGTGTAGTTATTTTCATTCAATGATGATGAACATGTTCTTGGTCAATAATTGCACAATATAATTTTTTTTTGTCATGGCAAGTAGAGCCTAATGCCCAATTCACACTGACGGCATCCGGATGGACTGCAATTCACACCGAGTGTGTTGCAGGACCTGTTCGTGTCCGGAAATCTGCACCCGCCAGACCACAAGATCACGGGGTTCACGTTGGAAAGTTGAGTGCACTCAATAACAACTGTGTATATAGAGCGCTACTGGTAAACAATAGCTACGCTTGCCTGTCGTCGCATCCATATCCATATGCTTTTTGGACATTATTTCTGAAACTTCTACCATGGGTAAGTACGTTTTGTGTTTAAATAGTGTTTTTATTTATTTATTTTTCATTTATTCTAAGATCATTTTTTGTCTTTTAAATGTCCGACTCATGTCAAGCTATGTATGTAGCTTGCGTCCCAAAACGAGTTTCCCAAACTCGGTTTTATTTTTAAATATACCAGATCTACCTTGATGCCGACGCCTGACTTCCTGTCTGGCTCGTGTAATTTCTTCAGCTTCATGAAAATCCGCATGCATTCAAATGCGTTCTATTCCTTGCGGCATCCGTCTGTTCCACAGTCAGTGTGAATTGGGCGTGAGCAATTGGACATGTAGTTATTCAGTTGTAGGAATTTAAAATGAACTTATTAAATTCTGTAAACATACTTATAATAAACTTACTTGGATTTGGCAATCAGGGTCTTGATCCGCTCAAGTTTCTTCTGCTTTTCCTTTTGCTCCTCAGGGCTAAGAGGGGTGTTATCCTCCATATCCAGGTAGCGCTCTGGGATTATAACCTTGTCTGGAGCCATTAGCTAGGAGTTATAATGTATTGTGTCATTATAAAAGTACAATCATGTATTTGCACTTTCTGTCATTATTTTGTCTGTATTTAACAACAACAACAAAAAAGTTGGATGTCATGCATGAATCTACGACAGCGTATTAGGGCCACATATAAATATATATTTTTTAGAGGGCGGGGGCAATATTCAGAGTCAAATTTTTTGGGGGAAATATTGCCCCCGCCTTCTAAAAATATATATAGTTATACGTGGCCCTAGTAAGGCGTTTTATGAATCACAAGTAGGGTTTCCATCCACCCATTTTTATTCGAATTTTCAAGAAATGCGAAAATAAAAATGGTTAGGGTTAGAAACGCTAGAAATTCGAAAAAGGGCCCATAATTTGAAAAAAAAAAATGCTTAGAGGGGGTGGATTTTTAAGCGTATCGAAAAAAGGAAAATGCAAATTTTGGCTATTAAAACAGGTTTTGCGTATAAAGTAAACGCTGGCACGAACAGATACACTCCCACGTTTTGACCGGATATTACTTGACACATACGTTTATATTCACAAAGCAATGGCGGACGATAAAGTAAGTTTTGTTTGGGGACGACGACTACAGAGAAATATTTTTGGGAATTAAGTAAAGAAGCGAATATGAATGCAATTTGAGATGGAAAACAGCAAAAAAAATGCTTTTTTGTCACTACAAAATAAGTACTGTAGATGGCATTACCTCTTTGTTAATGTCCATGTCATAGTGTTCAGGTTCCAGCTGTGATCGTCTTAAACGGGCAATTTCCTCACGAGGTGACTCCAGTCCCTGTCCTCTGACGGCTGCCTCTAAGTCATGGATGTCAATCTCATGAGCTGTTACCCGCCGTCGAATCTGCACACATTATCGTTTATTTTATATTATTGCTCATTTTATTGCTTTTAATTTGAGTTAACGACCAGCTAAAAGATTCAACCAGTATTCCCCCTTTCTCGGTAGAATGATAGTATAGTTTGGAAGGCATAGTCAAGTACAGCTTCTGACAGACTGACATACACACTGTTGACAGTTACTTTTGGAATGTTCATGGAGCAAACTGCTTCAGCTGTATCAGTTTTGAAGGGTGCCTTTGCCATATTTCAACTCGTTTTACCGAGGTCCAATAGTACTCTCATCTTATTAGGGCTGTTCAGAAAAGTAATTTTATTTTTTTAATTTGATGACTTAACACCTGTAAATGACAGCAAGCTTTGCTGGCGTTGGGAAAAATCCTATGAAATCAGCACTTTTCAGGAGACCAACCATTAGCATTGCATCATCAGAGAGCATGCAACTTTCAACAATTTACTTACTTATCACTTAAAAAAAAAAGTATTTGTGGAAAATAGTTACATTTACCAAATTTTGACAAAGGAGGTTTCGGCGTGACGCCAGCGACATATTACAGACACCCTGTACTGGATAGAACAAAGCTGTCCAAGAACATAACTGTGCTTCCTCACAGTAGGTAGTGCGCCTTTCATTGTACATATGGCACAGGCAAAATTGATGTAAATTACCACTTTGTAGCTTGCTGGAGACTGCCCGCCTGAAAGATTAAGACTCCTCCTTTTGTCTCGTACGGAACTACTCTGGTTGCGTCGGATCCTTTCATTTTGTTCCTCCACACTCATTTTGGACCTTAACTCAGCAGGAAACACAGCACTCTTTGGACGTTCCTGTATCAAAGATAGAAAAAGAGAAAACCTTACTTGTATCCCTTTTCCATATGTAAAGTTCTTTGAGATTGGTTTTGTGAATTGGCAATATTCTGTATGGTTGAATTAAATTGAACTGAAATAGGATACAAAACTTAGAACATAGCATTATTTAAGGAGGGAATTTGTATGTGTTTTTTAGGTGACAAAAATGTTGGAACACAGATATCTAGCTATGAATGAATGAATAAGGCTTGATAATTTCCACAGTCAAAAAGTCTTTGCAGGCAATAACTGCATCAAACATGTGATCATTTGATATCTATAACCAGACCAGCATTTTTTATTTTCACTTCAGCGTCTTTCTTTATTTCTCACTTTCACCCTCTTCCCTTATCTAATAATAATGATAATACATCAGATTTATATGGCGCTTTGCCTTTTGCTCACGCACACTCAGAGCGTTTACAGTGGGTACTTATTCACATACTCGCACATTACACTCTGGTGGAAGTAAATTACATACTTAGCCAAAGCTTCCCTGGGGCATGCTGACAGAGGTGTGGCTGCCAGTGTGCAGCTAAGGCCCCTCCGACCACCACCAAACAATTGCACCTGCCATACACCAGTGTGAGTGGCATTGACACTACCTCCTGGCAGTATCTTCTGCTTATCAGACATTAACTCCTGGTCCACATCTAATTTTATGAAACAGGGACAAACCCGTAATTCTCATAATTGGATTAGTCCCAAAGTTGACAGCTTTACCATCCCAGTGTGTCACTCCTTAGTCTCACCTTCCCTTAAGTCTAATATTTATCTGACTTTCCCATGTCACTTGAGCAGAAAGCCCTGCTCTCCAGCTCTGGAACGCTCTGCCACTTGACCCTTACAACTCAGACTCTCATTACATTAATATCCAAATTCAAATCATATCTGTTCAGTATCGTGTACTCATCTTAACTTCATTGCCCTGTAATTTTTGGACGCTATCTAGTCTGTTTGATTAGGTGTACAGTACCCTTAAGGGTGTTAAAAGTTGCTTACAAATAAAATGTATTATCATTCTTTTTATTATTCGGTATTCGCATCAAGAAATGTTACTCGTACCCTAGTTATTAGCTATTCTAGCTACTCTACACTAGCTACAGCTCAGTCTATAGTGAAGCTCATGTCATAGCTAACAATATGCTTATGGCAGTTATGTCCAATTCATTTGAAACTGGGTTTAAAAATGTAACACACTCTACAAGTATTTTCAGAGGCTGTTATTAAGCAGAAAAAAATGCTTTATTGTTTTAAACTTCTAAAACTGCGTCGCAACTTTGCAACAACAGGAAGATGTGGGTCCCAGAGTGACAACAGTTGAGAACTATTGTTCGAAAACAGGGGTCTGTAACCGGCAGCTCATGTGGCTCTATAGTCCCTTTTCCGTGGGTCCTCGTGGATCTCTTTTTTTTTTTTGTAGAAA
Source organism: Vanacampus margaritifer (assembly GCF_051991255.1). Lineage (NCBI taxonomy): Eukaryota > Metazoa > Chordata > Actinopteri > Syngnathiformes > Syngnathidae > Vanacampus > Vanacampus margaritifer. Next base: position 24,451,809 of record NC_135439.1, on the reverse strand, counting down.
TTAATATTTTTTTTTAACATTTTTATTTAAATATAACTTAAAATATTAAACAATATATATATAAAATATTCTATAAATTAATTAAATATTCAAATCCAAGTTTGTAAGTTGCTACAAAAAGAGAGACAAAAGGTAGATTATTATTTTTTTAATTACCAAAAAATGTCAAAAAAGTTATCATAAAATGTTCAAAAAGGAAGAGGAAAAGCAGAAAATTTCCATATTCAGGAATGTCTATGAAATTGTCAAAAATGTCAGAGAATTGGGGGAAAAAAAGCTGAAAAAAAGTTCCAAAAGTATCTATAAAATGTCCAAAAAACAAAAGAAGAAATCTTGAAATTTATGATAATAATTATAATAATAATAATAATGCATCAGATTTCTATAGCGCTTTTCTAGACACTCAAAGACGCTTTACAATGGAATGGATATATTATTCATGCACTCACACATTCACAATGTGGCCATTTTCAAGAGACATCCACAAAAAGTCAGGAAAAGTCCAACATTTTTTTGGTCTGTCAACATAGCAAAGCCAACACAGCGTTCCTATTCTTCTTTATTAGCGGTTTGCATTATTGATACTGTTGGCATCAATTGAATATTGGATCATTATTAGCGCAATGAAATAGATATTGTACTTTTAGTTTTGCTTCTGTATGCATCGTTGTGGTTTCGTCAAACAGGCAACGTTGCCACCCTTATCGCTTCTGTCGCAGCTCCAAGCAAGCACAATTTGCACCCCCACATAACATGACTTGCTGTTGACTTGTGTTTGTTGACCTACCCTAGAAATCCCATTAGGCATTCGCCCATTATGACGGGAAACTCCAGCAGACCAACTAGGTGAGTCGTCAGCGGGTGACTTGGTTCTTGGAGGGACAATACCAACTGAAAGATATATGAGATTAGGTCACAACCGTGGGAAAGAAGATTATGTGCTTCTCAAAGCATGATAGTCTCATACATGACAAAGCATCATTATTATGCATTTTGATTTTTTCTTTCATCTGGCATTCAAGCATACCAGAGGACATGTTTAGCAGCGTAATCCCATGTCCCACTCTGTACCAACCACTGGATAATAATCATCAGATGAGTTCTACTTATTCCTTTAGGTTGTCACATGAAAACTTCAATTGAAATGTCCTTGTACCTTTATTCATGCTGGATTGGTCTTGTGGCTCACTCATATTGTTATGATCTCCAAACTTAATCTGTAAAAGAGAAGATTGATAATAATGCACCTACACTGACTTAAACATGCCTTTTACAGTAGATTGCAAATATCTGCTTGCAAATTGTTAAGATTTTGATCCTTCCCTCATGCATTTCTTTTCGTTGATATGTTTTATGTACTTTGTTAATGCAAATGAAACTTTATATTTTATATTAAATGAGGATGTATGCATTTGTTTTACAGTGCCACTTGGTATGACTAAAAATCATAAACATGTTTATCTACAAATGCGTGCATATTATATATGATTAACTCATTTAATCCCCCAAATTTGTAAAAACGTTTGTAGTCCTTTAAACCCGAGCATACCTCAATTGGGGGCCTCTCTGACTTTGAAGAAGAAATTGTGTGAAACAATGCACTAATCATGAAAGAATATAATGATGTCGCGCATCAAATTAAACTGCAGAGCCGGGGGTACAAGAATATATACTGTATGCCATTTTTACATGCCCCAAACACAGCTCAAACGCCAACTAATTTATCATTTGCGCTGTGTGCTATCTTCATTTACTTTTAGCCAGTAACATATATACACATTTCACAAGGGTTCCCTTTATTATGACACAAGAATTATTCAAATACGTTGTGGTTACAAAGATATCCTCTTTTAATTTTGGGAATGTCATTTTTGAGCAAAAAAAAAGAAGGGTTGAATACTTTGTCCTTCCCTTCCAAAAACATGTTTACATGTTTTATTTATTTTTTTATGCATACAGAAGGCTTTGATGCAGCTTCTGACATGAATAAAGCAATGGTAGTTATTTAAAAAACAAACAAAAACGGCCTCTTTTTGTCAGTGTTTTCACCAGGAATGTGAATATTGACGAAGCTTAGCTATATTTGAATGCTAATTGCTGCAAAATGGAAACAGATACAAATATACTCTTTTTCTTCCTGATAAATCTTTCTTTTGATAGGTTCCATGTTTTTATAACAATAGAACACAATATCCTGTGGGCCTTGCAAAATCAGAAACAATTCAGTAAAACAGGCGGGAGCGAAGGGGGTTGCTTCAGTGAAAATGGCTGGGAGTGAATGAGTTAACATGGTTTGACAGTGTACCAACATGATCTCATTGATGATCAGTATCACGTGTTTAAGGTAGACTATTGCGATCAAAGAGGGTAAAATATTATGGTCATGGGTTACACCAACATACAATAGTGTCAGGTTAATATTGATGGATTAAAAAAAAAGGATAATGGACAACATTTAAGAGTGGGGCAAAGCAGAGGCCGAATCTACAAAATACCTTTCTGATGTGAGAATCTTCAACATCAAAGTAACCATCATCGATGCCCAAGTTGCGTAGCCAGATGGTGCTGTCAAAGGGCAAGGGGGGAATAGATGGGGGGAAGGTAGAGGAAGATTCCAAAGGGAAATAGGACTTGGGGAGGGGAGGCCTTGGAGGTGCATTTTCCTAGATCACCAGAAGGTCAGGAGATAGCAAGGAAGAAAGGAAGCAAAAAACAGAAAGGGTTGAAGCAAGAGAATTCTGCACATCAGAGGGAGTGCTCACAAGGCAGCTAAATGCAGAGTAGAAAGGAGTAAGGAAACAAGTATGTTGCAAGGAATCATTGTGAATATTGCCTAATAGGAATATTAGGCAATTTGTCTTTATATTGGTCTTTATATATATCCTATATTGGTCTTTCTGATACTGCTGTTGGTTGGTTCCCAAATTATTTGTCTGAGAGAATGCAACATGTACACTTTGCGGGATTGTCCTCCCCCAATTTACATATTTCTAAAGGCTTCCCCCCATGGATCTGTTCTAGGTCCACTGTTGTTCTCTATTTATATTAATGGTCTTTGTCAAAATGTGGCAAATGCCTGTTTCCATTTGTATGCAGATGACACGGTTATTTATTGTTCTTCCAGGGTAATTGAACAAGCTTTTACATCTTTACAGTCTGCCTTTGATGTTGGGCAGCCTAATTTAACACAATTAAAGCTAGTTTTAAATCCAGACAAATCTAAATTAATTTAATTTGGTAAATTTCAAATGGTAAACAGATACCCTCAAGTCAGTCTAAGATTGAAACTGGTGAAGGAGCAGAAATTCAAATAGTACCTACTTATAGATATTTAGGTATTGATATTGACCAAACTCTCTTTCAAGTCACATATTGAGGGCCTTGGGTGAAAATTGAAGCTAAAACTGGGGTTATTTTATAGGAACATATCTAGTTTTATCTTTTACAGCAAGGACTCATCTTATTTCGGCAACTTTTTTACCTTTATTGGACTACAGTATTGTGATTTGCTTTTTATGAATGCATCAGCACAACAACTGAAGAAATTGAACAGTGTGTACCATTGTGCTCTGTGTTTTATTACTGGCTGTGGAAATCGTGTTCACCATTGTAAGCTTTATACTGTCGAGAAGTGTCCATCTCTGTATATCCGTAGATTCTAACACTGGTTTGTTTTATCTATGAATGTATGATTGGGCTCCTCCCTTCTTACCTTTATGCATATTTACATCAACAACAATAGCTTAATGGTTTACGCTCTCAAAAATTCTACAAATGATAGTTCCTAGGGTCAGGACAGAGTTGGGAAACGCAGCTTTCAAATGTGCTGCTCCCTTTTCATTGAATACCTTACAAAATAATTTGAACCTGCCTGAACGAATTCCTATTCATTTCTAATAATGGTATGCAGTCAGACGCACTGACCTAGCATATTTACAACTTCCATTCAATTATGTTCATTTATTTTCAACATTCTATTATCACGGTGGCTGACTGGTTAGCATGTCTGCCTCCCAGTGCAGAGCACGTGAGATCGAGTCTGGGCTTTGGCCTTTGTGGGTGGAGTTTGCATGTTCTCCCCATGCTTGCGTGGGTTTTCTCCGGGTACTCCGGTTTCCTCCCACATTCCAAAGACATGCATGGCAGGTTAATTGAACACCCCAAATTGTCCTTAGGTTTGATTCTGAGTATGGTTGTTTGTCTCTGTGTGCCCTGCGATTGGCTGGCAACCAGTTCAGGGTTATCCCGCCTATTGCCCGAAGCCCCCCCGCGACCCTTGTGGGGAAAAGCGGTTAAGAAAATGGATGGATGAATGGACATTCTATTATCCTCATTTAATAGCTATTCTCTTGGCTGCTCACCTTCCTGCCAAGGGTCGTCATTGACATAAGTGCTTGCCCATGGCACATAACACAATTTTGTTTTTTAAACTTCAATTTTCAGATTCACCAACCAAGAATTGTTAGCTATCTTAGAGTAACGTCTGCATTTTTCCATCCCATTATTGGTTGAATTAAATAAATGTACTTGTTTTTGGAGGGCCAATGTCAATTCATGATTAAACATTCCTTTTCAATGTAGATTTTTCAAGAAATCATTGTCAGGATAGGTCGGCCAACACCATTTGCTGACTGGTCTTTTTCAGGACTTATTCTGCATTTTTACAGCAGCTCGTATGAAGTGAATTTGCGCATTATCATTTTGCAATGCATCAGGCTGAAAACTCATAAGTCACATTTTGGTCAATTTCATATTTTTCAAAAAATCTATGCTTGTGTCCTTTTTATGAATTAGAAACCAATCTAAAATATTGAAAATGACTTACTCTTTTTGAAGATGCAATGTGTGAATTTGTTCATGGTTCCCATTTCATGGGTTGATATTACATATACCCAATACAAGAGAACGGTAGTTGAATGGTATGCTTTTATTTCTTTTTCTTTTTGTCAAAGATGGAATGTGATCGGAATAACTGATCAGAATCTACTCTAAGAATAATTAGGCTCAATACTTTTCTAAAGATGAGTTTGCATAAAAACTTTGTCTGAAGGCTGACTGGGTGAATCAGATTGTGTTACCATACAAATCATTGGATCAGTGTGATGTTCAGTTTGACTATAGGGGAGAGTGAGCATATTAGCATCCATACTAGCATTACATGTTGAATGGAATAGTTGTTGGTGGTGCTGAGTTTCAGGTTGATCACTTGTAAAATATGAAATTGGGATATCCATTCCATGACATGATGCTAACACATTAGTTTGAAAGATGTCTTGGAAAAGCAGGATCTGTGATTCAGGCATAGAAAAATGCCTGTTGGATAGGAGGTTTCTTTGACCATTTGGATATCCCACTAACAAGGGAGATGCACAGATGGAATCAGGAAATACATCTTTTCTTTGGCCAACCTTGACCTCTTGGCTGCAAATATTTGAGGTCAACCAACCAAAATTTTGGTGTTGCATGTGGGCTTGTTCCAAAACGGAATGTTGATTGGAAGTAGTGTCCTGGCATCGTACTTGGAGAAAGTCAATAACTGTGTTCTTGGAAGGGTTTACAAATTTGCTAATGTGTGAGTTGGTTCTGCATCCGATACTTTGATCCGTTTCCTCAATCACAGTATCCAATCTACCCATGGACTCGTTAAGACTCTGCAAAACTAGGGCAGAACGAGGAAATGTGCATTCATGCGTTTCACAGTTATTTGTATTAATATTTTCTGCATTCATGCTTTTGTTGGGTTCTGTATAACTTTTTGGTCTTGATTTGGGCCTGATTTCAGTGTTGAATTGAGGCATACAAGATTTGGGACGAGGTTTAGGTATATTTCTGGTTCTAGAGTGTGAGGCAGGTGTTGAAAAAGGGTTGACCCCTTGCTGGGTGTTTCCGGTGCTTACCTCCGGGCCCAGCTGTTTAGAGGGGGAGACCTGGGAGCCAGGCACTGGGGAGTAAGGGCTGAGAGGGCTGGTGAGGCTTATTGAGCTGAGGGGACTGGCTGGACTATTGGTGCTAAAGGAGCCTGAAGCACCACTGGCCACTGCAGACGAATAGAGTGAGAAAGGTCAGACTGAGACATTAGCAGTTGTCGTTAACCACATCATGTTATTTTTGATTGATACCTTTGTGCTTTGCTGTATCAGTGCCTCTGGATGAGTGATTCTTGTGGAGGCCCTCTAATACATCCTGGACTCTCCAAAACTCTTTCTGGATGTGCTTTCGAACCAATTCACTCTGCCCCATAAAACAACAACAACAAATCGAAAATAAATAATCACACTATCATACAAGAGGTTTAAAATGTGGTGAAACTACATGTGTCAATTTGTAAGGATTGCATAACTCATTCAAACCCAAAAACTAATAAATACATTTTGTTAAAATAAATGTACATATGTTATCCAATATTTACTCTTACAGTATTGCAAAGCATAACTCATGCTCTTGCAGCTTCAAAAACAAGAACTGTACCCTTATCACAAGATAGCGGCTGGAACATTTTGCAGTTGAACTGTTGAACTTTGACTGTTGAAACTTTCAGTGCTGAAGAAAAACAGGTCTACATTATTTTTTATCTGCAAAAAGACTCATATTCGTGATGGTTTCAATGTTGTTGCTGTGTGACACCCTCCCATTTAGAGTACCAACGGCTTTGTAACTAGGGAACGCCCTGTAAAAAAATAAAAAGAGAGGGCTCAGGAGAGTGAGCTTAAGAGCGGTAGGAGATTGTAGCTGAGCACATCTCTTGTCTTCCTACCTTGTCTGCTGTTTATTAAATGTTCTAGGTTGACTGAACTTGACACATTTTTAATACTTTATCCCTCTCTCCCAAAAACTTATTTATAAATGTATTCATTTATTTATTTATTTTTATTTTTAATGCTAGAGCACGCAGAATGCTTTGATACAGCTTCTAACATGAATGGGTAGCTTAAAACAATGAAAAAACAACCAGCAGGTGACAGCAGAGTATAAGAGATAAGCCAGGGCCATGGCGTAACAAGCTCTTTTTGCCAGTGTTTTCAACAGGTTTGTGAATAATGATAAAACTTAACTATATTCTAATGATAATTGCTGCACAATGGAAACCGATACAAATATACTTTTTGTTCCTGATGAAAGAAGAGACTGTAATCTTTCTTATGGTAGGTCCATGTTTTTATAGCAATAGAACACAGTATTCTGTAGGCCTTGCAAAATCAGTCAAAATCCAGTAAAAGAGCCGGGAGCGAAGGGGGTTGCTTCAGTGAAAATGGCTGGGAGGGAATGAGTTAATTGTGTACAATATTGAATAAGCGATACTGAATAAAAGGAAATGAACAGCCTCACAGAAAGGACATCTGAAAAATTAAACCAGAAGGGTTTACCAATTACCTGGACGCCTGCATTAAGTTGTTCCCATAGATCTCCATGAATGGCGTGGGCCTCATCCTCTAATGCTTCAAATTCCATACGAGTGGTAGTTAAAGCCTGTAAGTACAGTTTATGGTCACTCTCTGATTGCATTGTTCATGAAGCTGGGGCATTGGTTCTTCATTCTAGCATTCATATGACAATGATGAAAACAATTCCTGAACTTTGGAATGTTTCAAAACAAACTATTGTGTGAAATAAACTGTCTGGCATGTTGGGTTCGTCTTACATTTGAGGCCTGGGAAAGCTCCCCTCTAATGTTGATTAGCTGGTTTTGTAGGGTTTCTTTTTTGATATGTAGCTTTTCCATGACCACAGGCTGGTTATGGTACTTCTCCATTTCCTGATGAGTAGCCACCAATGCCTCCTCGAGGCTGTCCTGTAAACAGCAACCACAACAGCAACATGATGTTAACATATGGATAGCTTCTTCTTCTTTTCCTCCTGGCTTTTCCCTTCAGGGGTCGCCACAGCGAATAAGCGCCTCCATCTAACTCTGTCCTCTACACCCTCTGCTCTCACACCAACTACCTTCATATCCTCTTTAACTACATCCATAAATCTCCTCTTTGGTCTTCCTCTAGATCACACATCACACCTGATACTTTTCTACACCGTTTCAGCCTGCCTGCACACACTTCTTCACTTCTTTTCCACACTCTCCATTGCACTGGACTGTTGACCATAAATACTTAAACTCCTCCACCTTCCTGGTCTCTTCTCCCTGTAACCTCACTCTTTTAATTGAGTCCCTCCCATTCACACACAGGTACTCCGTCTTGCTACGGCTAACCTTCATCCCCTCCTTTCCAGGGCAAACCTCCACGCCTGTAGCTTCTCCTCCACCTGTTCCCTGCTCTCACTACAGATCACAATGTCATCTGCAAACATCATAGTCCATGGAGCTTCCTGTCTAACCTCGTATGTCATCCTGTCCATTGCCATAGCGAATAAGAAGGGGCTCAGAGATAATCCTTGATGTAGTACCACCTCCACTTTGAACTCCTCTGTCACACCTACAGCACACACTCATAAATGTCATGCACCACTTGAACATACTTCTCTGCCACTCCAGACTTTCTCATACAAAACCACAGTTCCTCTCTGATCACCCTGTCATAAACTTTGCAGCTCCTTCTGACCTTCTCTGTACTTCTCTATCAACATCCTCAAAGCAAATACTGCATCTGTGGTACTCTTTTTTGGGGGCATGAAACCATACTGCTGCTCACAAATTTTCACCTCAGCCCTCAGTCTAGCTTCAACTACTCTTTCCCATAGCTTAATTGTGTGGCTCAACAGCTTTATTCCTTTGTAGTTGCCACAACTCTGCACGTCTCCCTGGCTCTTAAAAATGGGCACCAGCACACTTCTCCTCCATTCCTCAGCCATCTTCTCACTATCAAAGATCCTGTTGAACAACCCAGTCAGAAATAATAAAATAATAATAATAACATATGGATAGCTAAAAATGTTTTATTTAAAAAAGGTAAGAAATATGCAGTGTTAGGGGAAATTTAAGTTACTTTTTTTTTTTGTATTTTTGTTTTCCCCCTTTGTTTTACTCATCTAACCCAAATCCCGAACACCTATTTATTTGAAACCACTTGCATGGGGGACAAAGACATCTCGTCCATGTCTAACAATGGGCGGAAGTGAAAATTCAGTGAAAATACTTATGTACTGTACTTGTTTTATGTTTTCCACACACTTAAAAAAATTGAGAAAGCAGTTAATTATTGAACATTGTTATGTGTTACAACTTACAGCATTATATAATAAAAAAAAAATCTTCTTGTTTACCTTGTCAATTCGCAATCTGTGGACAACTGCTTCGTGATCTTTCACAATGTGGTTCTGTTCACACAGCCGACCCAAGAGTTTCTGCGTAAGACATCATGCCAACAAAACAAAACAAAACAAAAACTGTCATGAATACAATTGTAGAATATTGTCAAACACACACACACACACACACATTATGTACTGTTGTGTAGAGATGGATAATACTGAGACATATCTATTAATTAATTAATAAAAAACATAAGCAGCCAAGCCTAGTATCTTTACTCATCTTAATTAACACCTTTCGCGTGAACTAAAATTATTATATAATTAAGTTATACATCACTAACCTCTGATAGTAGAATTTCTCCTCTGAATGAATTGAGAACATTACTACAGACACATGGTTAATAAAGCGGGACCAACTGTGTATTATTTCATTTTTATTTTAAGGCCTGGTACCCCAAAACTGCCCATTGAGTGCAGTATTTGAAAATTTGCAAGCTCATTTTTAGAGTGAAAGTGATGTCACTTACACTTGTTTCAATTTCATTTAGTTTCAGTGTTGGGTGTAACTCTCTGTAGACATCATGGAAAGGAGGCACCTGTGAAAACAAAGATATTAAAATACTCAACACAAAGCAAGGCTTTTATAATAACCGTGGTTCCATAACACTGGGATGCTGCGTTAAACAAATAGAAAAATTGCAATGTGGGAACTGTTTTCTACTTTTTAAACCAAAGCTCAGCGGTGCCTTGAGATACAAGTTACCTAATTTAAGATTGTTCGAGATACGAAAGCTATGCAGCACAGAATTGAGCCAAACATACATGAAAAACACCTTTGACGTGCTATCAATTAGCATCAATTGCCTTTAAAGTAGCACTAAGGAACTTTTCAACCTTAATAAAATATTTTCATATCTCTTCTGATGAAACATCGACTTAAAAGTAGTTGAATATACCTTTGCCATTGCCTGAGGTGGTCTGTATAATTTTTACTGGCACTAAGCAACTTTGAAGAGGATGGTAGGAAGACTGCCACACAAAAAAACTACAAATGTGCTGACTACTTTATGGCCATTCGTTACAAAGATGGAAGTCAAGTTCAATGTTGCTGCACGATTACTGCTTTCCTGGCATAAGCTGCAAAACAACGGAAAAGTTTTGTCCAAGGAGATCAAAAAGAAAAAGGGAAGCTACCCAGATAAAAGGACAGTCAACGATCAACATTGTTGGCGTGAGCTAAAAAACTACACAATGCACTTGTCCTCATGGGAAATGTGATCTTCCTTCAGGCATAACATTACCGCTTTTGCCCATATGGCACCGCCGTAATCAATGTAAACTGAAAGTTTCTTAGTGATGCTTTAAGCACAGGACCTTTAAGCACAAATGGTAGAGCAACACAAATAAACTGATTATATAGCTATACTCACAGGCAAATATTCTTTATTCTCTATGATCTATATGAAGTGAATAAATAATATGAAATCTTACAGTCACTTATTGAAGCTGTAAAACTATTTTTCAATGTTTGTGTCTGCATTACTGTTCCTCCGGTGGCCATCCAAAAGAGGAGCACATTGAATTGAATTGTAGCATTAAATCATGATGCACAAACGGTTTTGTCATTTACATTCTATTTAATATTGTTATAACTCTGTTTTTATAAAGTACAATATTATAGAGTGGTATTTTTCTTTAACACAAAAATGTGTTTTTCGGGGATTAAGGGGTGCTAAACAAAGCGTGGTCACAGAACAAATTCAACTTATATCGCAAGGCACTGCTGTATGTAAATCATTAAATTATTTCATATAGTCTCCAATTTAATGTCCACATTATATTTAAATTTAAAATACTTTTATTTTCAAAACCCATTATTTAAATTTATATCTCTCTCTCTTTCTCTCTGTCTCTGTCTCTCTCTCTATAAATATATATGGAATGTTTCCCCTTACATTTCAACAACAACAAAAACAACCACACTAGTAAATTTATTTTTAACATTCCACCAATAAACTTGATTAAAGCAGACAGTTTAAGAAATTACTGTAAAATATATACATTGTTCAAATAGCATTGTGGTCAATATGGCAAAAGTTTTTGTTGCAAACATCAAATTAAGCATACATTTATTGACACAAAATAAATGTAATGAGTTAAATAACATGTTTGGTGGTTAAAAATGATTTACAAAACTTTGCGGGCTACTTGATGCTAGTACGGAAAGCAACTTTATCTGAAACAATCACCACAACAAAACAATACAAAAACACTATGAGTGGACCATATGTAAAGTAAGATGGATGGATAATTAAATTAGTCAAGATGAGCATGGAGTTGGTTACAAGTGGCTGTGATGTAATCTATAATAGATACAGTATATCATGTCATGGGAGAAAAAAAAGCATCAGTATGCACTTGTGTGAGTCTGTATGCATGCAAAGGCATACGGGTCAACAACTCAAAACAAGGGCTTTTATAAAATGTGTAATCTTTTCATGGTGGAATTAGAATTAGAGGTCTAAAGCACACAAACGCACACAAACATACAAGACAGAGCCATAATCTCAAAGAAAATAGTTTTAATGTTTAGCCTGGGTTTTTAGCAATCTGATACATTGCGTGGAGTATAATTGCATCGTTCTAGAGCTGTGGGTTGGTGAGAAATCAACTCATCTCATAATGACACAAAGAGAGTGAGAGAGAGAGACAGAGAGACAGAGAGAGATTATAAGTATTTGTACATCATTTATGCTGCCAGTCATAAGAATGTACTCTTATGATAAAGGCACAGCATGCAGTAAGGCAGCCTTTCACATTCTCCTGACAGCATTTCCATTTGATACTAGAAAGGTGCCGATATTTTTTTTCTGTAACTATTCAGTCATAATTGATCCTGATACCCACATTATAGACAGCCTGTGGGCAGAACTAATCTTCAGAGAGTGAGACTCATCTCAGAATAATGTCATTTGAAGGGGTGTGCTCAAAAAATTTATACGGCAAAATAGTGTTCCCTCACTATAACGCGGTTCACTTTTCGCGGATTTTTTTCAGTGCAATTTTGTATGCATTTTTTTTTTTTTACAGTAATGTACCTATTTAATAAAATTCAAGGTTTGAATATTGAGAATGCTTAAACAAGAGAGAGATGTGAGAAAATGTAAATGCCTCGATGAGAAGAGTGTATAAACTGTGTGGTGAGGGGTTTTAGAGCCCTAAAGCATTTTTAATAAATATAAAACTCGTTTGCAGATTTAATTTATTGCGGGTATTTTTTGGAACCTAACCCCAGCGGAAAATGAGGGAACACTGTATATCGTTGCGGACCTCTTTACAATACACGTAACGATATGTACGTGTCAGATTCGATATTGCACATTCATTTGTAAATAGGCAGTCAAGTGTTGCTTGCGCAGGGCTGTGCGAACAACAGCTTCTTTGAAAATAATCGAGTCAATTAACTGCACGTGCAAGGAGGAGGAGGAGGGTGGGTAGCGGAGGAAAGAGACATGGGTGCCTTCTCAGTTTACTTAATTAAAAAAAAAGTGTACATGTGTACATTGTGTAGGTGCCAACATGTCCCACAAGTATTTTCTAAATATAGCTCGCCAATGATTGGACACTGTGTCCTACTAAAAAAAATTAAAACAGAGGAAGACTACTTTTTTATTTAAACTTAACATGGTACACGTTTCTTAATGTACCAATTTTCCTATATATTTTTTTAAAATGAAATAGAATGATGAAAAAAAAATGCTGTTTTTATTTCCCAAAATATTTCATATAAGAACATTTTAGAGCTGTAATTTAAATTCTTGAATATTTTTGCTCATATTGGCCCATGCCTATTTGTAAAGTTTCCCTGTGTGTCTGTGAAAGGGGCTCCTTGCTTTGCAGTGCGCGCACATTTAGACCAGGCATGGCACTTTGTGGTAAACCAGATGAGCTGCTAAAAAAAAGTTTTTGCCATCCAGGATAATAAACATATCATTTAGATATACATGTGGCTGTTATAATAAAAAATGCATGTAAAGTAATGTAAAATATCGCGATACGTATCACCTCGAAGACCATGTATTGAGATACATATGTACCGCAGTACATCGAGAAGGCGTTTGACCGTGTCCCTCGGGAAGTCCTGTGGGGGGTGCTTCAGGAGTATGTGGTACTGAGCCCCCTGATATAAGCTGTTCAGTCGCTGTATGACCGGTATCAGTTTGGTCGACATTGCCGGCAGTAACTCGGATTCGTTTCCAGTGAGCGTTGGACTCCACCAAGGTTGCTCTTTGTCACCGATTCTGTTCATAACTTTTATGGACAGAATTTCTAGGAAACATTGCATCTCTGCTTTTTACGGATGATGTGGTGCTGTTGGCTTCATCAGGTTGTGATCTCCAATTCTAACTGGAGCGGTTCGCAGCCGAGTGTGAAGCGGTTGGGATGAGGATCAGCATCTCCAAATCCGAGACCATGGTCCTCAGTCGAAAAAGGGTGGCGTGCCCTCTCCGGGTCGGGGATGAAATCTTATCCCAAGTGGAGGAGTTCAAGTATCTTATCACAAGTGAGGGCAGGATGGAGCGGGAGACCGACAGCAGCGTCTGTAGTGATGCGGACTCTGTATCAGTCCGTTGTGGTGAAGGAACTGAGCCAAAAGGTCGATTTACGTTCCTACCCTTACAGATGGTCATGAGCTGTAAGTTGTAACCGAAAGAACAAGATCCCGGATACAAGCGGTCAAAATGAGTTTCCTCCACAGTGTCCGGGCTCGCTCTTAGAGATAGGGTGATGGGTTCGTCCATCCGGGAGCGACTCAGGGTCGAGCCGCTACTCCTACGTGTGGAGAGGAACCAGTTGAGGTGGCTCGGGCAAATGCCCTAAAAGATTACTGATGGTACGGTATTGTCATAATATTGAAAGTCTTGTACAGTCTTGGAAATGTTCATACTTTTTGGATTCACAAAGCTATCCATATATCAACCTAACAAGGAACTGACCGGGTGACAAGAAAAGTTTAACAATGATGGATAACAAAAATTAAAAATGAGCATGACGTTATGAGAAGAACACCGCATGCAGACAAAAATACGACGAAAAGAGAGGCAGGCTTAGGGAAGAGTGGATTCTTTGCTGAATTGCTGTAGTTTTGCCTTGAATTAGGAAAACAGTTAATTCTGTTGCTTGTACAAGTTTCAAAATAGTGTCAACGTTGTTATTCAGTCTGGTTGATGGTTTGTTAAGCTCAACAAAGCTGATTTTCTATCTGAAGCCTGCCTCCCTGCTGTGCTCTCTTTCCTCTCTTACTTGTATGCAGAGCTTTGCTGCAGAGGAGGACCTCTCCACCCTTCGGGTAACCATACCAATTAACCGGCTTCCCTCCAGCACCTGAAGATTCAGCTCAAATTAAAAACACCTCACAGTCACAACAACCTTGTTTTGAAGGTACAACGACGAATTAGGGCTACGTTTAAATATATATATTTTTAGAGGGCAGGGACAATATTCAGAGAAAAAAAACCCTCACATCTGCCACTTTATAAAGTGACAAATTTGTGAGAAAAAAAATAATACATTTGTAAGTTTTAAAGTGGCAAATTTGTCACTTTATAAAGTGGCAGATTTGTGAGAAAAAATCTCTGAAACTTACGAGAAATACACGTAGCGTACTACTCGGATGTTTGTGCTAATACTTTTTGGTCGGGTTTTCAAATAAGGAGATAGTAATTGCTTTAGCAGAGATGAACCATACGATGTTAAGCATTCACTCTTTGAAGCGTTGGGTACGGCCAGGGACAAAGACACCTTGCTTTGTGAAGGTCCACACCACGAGGCTCAAGAACTTAAGTTAATTTGTTAAAATGTATATTTACTTGTGCATTTATGTTTCCAGAATTATTTACACATTCATACATTTTGGTATTTTTTTTGTACAAGTATCTAAATTAATGTGTCGAATCTGCTGCTCTCCGACATACACTTGCATTTACCTTAAGTATGCTAGCTTCTGATTGGTTAGTGTTAGTCAGCTGGTAGGGGATCAGGAAGTGTTGTCGCTCTAGCTGCGGTGAATGACGAGTAAAGTTAAAATTTAAGAATGAATCCATCTCCATCCTGTCTTTTCATTTGATAAACAGTGTCCCATTAACCACCAACAAATCCACACATTATACTTTTTTCTCTCGCACAAATCTGCTACTTTATAAAGTCGCAAATTTGCCACTTTATGAAGTTGCATATTTGCCACTTCATAACATCGCAAATTAATGATTTTTTTGTTTGCAAATTTGCCATTTTATAAAGTGGGAAATTTGCCACTTAATGAAGTGGCAAATTTGCGAGTTTTTTTCTCGGAATATTGCCCCCACTCTCTAAAAATATATATTTATACGTGGCCCTAATACACCGTCGTATCAAGGCAACCGTAACACCTCTAACTTTTAAATTAGTTCAAAAATTCCTGAGAATAGATATGGGGAAATAAGTGATGGCTTCATGAAGTATAGACAATGTCTGCATTTACAGTGAAAGACACCATGTATGACATGATTTCACAAACAATGCAGATGTGTGCGCCTACCTGCTGGTCTAAATAATCCAAGTTGCGTTGGAGCTGGAGATCTAATATGTCGTCCTGAACCAAGCAGCAGCAACAATGATAAATATGGTGAACACACAGACACATGCAGCATTGACAGACAATTTTTAGATCAGACACAAGCAGAGCAAACAAAGCACCCAATCACCTTCATTGGACAGATGTTTTTTGTTTGTTTGTTTTCTTCCAAATGTGTTATTCTACTGTAGTTCAAAAACAATATCTACATTTACATTGATTATTTACCTAACTAAATAGTTGACAGTTGTATAGTACTTTTTTGTATAGGCTGTTTTGTAACCACCATTTTATGCATGCCAATAATAACTTGTAAAGGAGTCCACAATGACAATAAAAATGAGCCTATATGTTTGGACTGAGAGAGAAATGTTAATTATGTCCCACAGTTCAAGCAAAATTGACATAATGAAATTGACAGATGGATTGATGTATGGTATAGGGGCATGCAGGAACACAACTCAACACTGTGCTTTGTAAAGAGGATTATGAATTAACTATTCTCAAAGCAAAACCACAATCCAAAGAGATTTTACTTATTTATTGTACATTTAAACATCTGAAACTTTTTTTTTTTCTTAGTTTGAGGAAGACAATTTTGCTAGTGGTGAACTAATGATTCATTAATTTAAAAAAAAACACTATCCAGACTGTGAACCACCTCTTTGTTGACCCAGGGAGAGGAAAAAAAGCATGCCACAATGAGTGACTGACGTGAGGTTAGACTGGCCGAGAGAGAGGAGAGAGAGTGCGTGTGCGTGCGCACGCTTACGATTACGATAACGGCAATATCGTGATATCGGGATATTAAAACTGCCACAATATCGTCGTTGTCATGTCACGATATTATAAGCAGCTGTTAAAAATGTCAGGTTGATTTCCATTTGTGCAGTTCTAGCACCCTCTGGTGGCAAGTTTAAAAAAATATATATTGTGCAGTTTAATTTTCATAAGGGATGTTTTGGCTCTTCTATGTTTAAAATCCACACTAATGGTCAGATAAAGGGAAACCTAATGTGCTTGTGAACCGAGTCAATATGAGGAGGAACTCAATGTGTGCATACATTAGCCTCAATATTACATAATAATAATACATAAAATAAAAAATAAAAACAGACAGAGATATTTTTTTAAAGACCATCCCAATTATAGCAAATTTCTTTAAAATTGCTTAAATTAATGGCAATTATATTTTTTCTTCACGTTCTCTGTTCATCATTCATCTCATAGCAGTGCAGTAGTCAATGATGATATAATATATAATATACAGAGATGTGTGTGTCTGCACTTCCAAGCTAATTATATTGTTGAGTACAACTGAAGACTGAAAACTGAATCGTACCGGAGCCCTTAATGGCGGTCAATAAATGCAAAATAACCATTTCAGTCTTTAGTTCCTGACCAAAAGACGGCCACAAAAGTAGGGACCGATACCAGTATCGATATCCGTCGCGAGTACCGATACCATGAAATGTGTCCTGGCCCAATGACGATACTTGGCATCGGTACTTGCCCAGCCTATATAAAATTAATACGATTTTTAAAAAGGCAAAAAAATTTCACCACCACGCATGAGTTGTGGACCGATGACTTCTTAAAAAAAACAAATAAATCTAGACCTTTTACATTTCTAATTGAGGACCACTGGCTTATATCTTCCACAGCTGGAGCCTGCAGGTGGTCGTCGCTGATTCCTGTGATTCGGGCTCCCGCCGCTTTTCTCCATCTGCTTTGGTCTCACTAACTTTTGCTAGCTTCTTCCACTAGACGCTCTTGTTAACTGCACCAGCTAGTTCTTGCAAACCACTCTTGTTCACCACTCCCACTGCTCCTGCTTGCAAAGCTGCTGACTCGCTCACTCCAAATAATAATTGGTAGTAATTGGTGGTAGCCTTGCGCAGTGTGGTCTCTGAAGCACCATAGTGTGTGTGCTTAAAAAACGTTGCATCCTATTAGTTCACCACTAGACGGCCCTAAATAATACACACTATCCCTTTAAGCAAAGCATCAGTCTGATTGGTATTGTCAATTTTTGTTAGTAGAAATTAGGACATGCAAACAAAAAAGTTGCTTTGAGCTACAGAAAGCTGTTATATATTTTATATAATATTTTGCAATTCATAGAAATGAAAAGTGCTTGTTACATTAGGCTGCAATGTTAATTTCACCAAGATGTAGTGGACAAAAGAAGCTTCAGAAAGCAATTGTGATATTTTTGGACTCCTCTAGATGGCACTCCTGGTTTTCATTGCACCTAGATCACAATCTAGAGGAGTAAAAAAACAAACAAAAAATATATAAATATATCACACATGCTTCTTGAAGATTCATTTTCCCATCGCTACGAAAAAAATGCACTACACTGTATGGTATTATGCAATCTACTTTCTCTAAAGCCCCTATCCCACTGAACTGCGAACATTGGCGAATGCTGTGAATGTTGAATTAGCAAAATATGAGGTTGTCGTCTCTGTCATTTTGAGACATATCTGCGACGTGTTTGAGATGTAAAAGCGACATTTGAGACAAGGCGCGAATTAACCTAAAATTTGAGTGAAATTGACCCACACAACAGATAAAAAATATTATTTTTGTTTCCTTTTTATTAGAAGATGTAATTATTGGACATTTTTATCCAGTCACGTCGTCGTCATCCGTGAGGCGTTTGCGTGTTCATTTTGGACTTATTTCCTGGTCTAATTGTGCTATAAAATGGGTATGGTGTCGTCAAGTTGCCATAATTTAGATATCACTCCATCTCAGTTTTCTTTCTTGGAGAAAGAAAGAGGGGGGAAAGACATTTTTAAGTGACTGGAGCAGAGCGCGCGACACAGCCAATTCCTTCATGTGCGCAACCGGTCCTCAGTGGCATTATGAAAGAAAACCGTGACTGGTTGTCCCCAAAATATGAGTACATGTGCAGACATATGTTAATCATAGTCTAAAAATATTAGAACGAATGAAGGCAGCCATATTTTGGATTATATTTAAGACGGAAGCGCTGCCGCCCATTCAAGGCCCAATAATAATAATCATAATAATCATCATAATCATCATAATAGTCATAATCATCATAATCATCATAACAATGCTTAACGCTTTAAATATTATCAAAAATATTGCGAGTTCCATTCTAATATTTCCAGACTATGATTATCATATGTCACATGTAGGATACTCGTAAATTTGGGTGACTAACAGCTGTTTTTTGTTTTTTGGACATAAAGTGACATAATGTTTTGTGTCTGTAGCGGCCGAGCACCTGTCACCTGTGTGTGTGTTGCGTTTTATCACCGGTTTGACTCATATCCACGCAGCCCAGGCTGGGGCACATTGAGCACTTGTAAAACAAGTTAAATACAAATTAGAAAACATGTTCAACACATTTCTCCAAGCTAGCCTTTTGTTTTTCGTTTTTGAAATATGATTGCAATGTGTGTGCTGTTCCTGGCAGAGACCCACTTCTCCAAACAGCGCGCTCCGCCTCAACACAAGCTCTCTCTCACCATAGTATATGGGTGTCAGAGTGAATTTATTAATGGGAAAGAATTTTTCTGATTTACCCCATAACTCCGAACACAAATGCGACATATTCCGACCAATTGCGAACCCTGTCGAACTCTGGCGAAAGGCAACGTTTGGCAACGCTCGTAACTCAGTGGGATAGGGGCCTTAGATTGACATTTCTATTATGCGTATTCATGTGGTGTGAGGAATCCACATAGCTCTTTTGTACTGTACTTCATAGACTGTAACAAATTATGGTGGCATGTTGTATTACAATGACATCAAATGGATATAAAATGATATATATAAAAATAACTGTGAAGAATTTACCCCACAAAAAAAATAATAAAAAACACATCACCAGTATGGTTTGGCATGCTTGGAAACTCATCTGACTCACCATTTACTACAAGTAGTGCACTGTGTCACATAACTTGGCAAGCAGTTACTGTAGATTTAATTGTAAAAAGAGCTAAACACTCTCAAAATTATTGCACATTCACACACATACACACACACACACTCAAACATATTTAAAACTGAGTGCATAGAACGAAATAGGAGAATGTCTGGAAGAAATTGATGCCCAGGTAGCTATGACAGAGAAACTTACTATTAGTAGCTGCAAAAGCTTACCTATATTCAAAATAATGGGCCTAACCACCACATGAGTATTTCTGTATGTTCTGTTATGCTATGTAGATTGAAATGCATTGCAGCACATTGGCAGCACATACCATTTTATTGTGGATGGAAGGGGATACAGGGTAGTTGTGGTGGTATAATCCTTGATTTATGGACCTCCTATCGCCAGAGTAGTCATACTGAAGGAAGGGAATACGATAATGAAGAAAGAGTAAGATGGAGGCATGAACGACAGCAAGGATGTTAGACTAGCGAAAGGTGAAAATGGTCACAACATCAATCTTTCATCCTTTCTTTTATCTTCGTCTATGGTTACTTAACATTTTTTCTGGAAACTTAGTAGAGACATTTGACATTTCATTAGTTTTGATGGTGCGTTTTGATTGTTCATTCCCCTTCTAAAACTACAACCTAAAATTACAAACTAACGTTAGTTAACTCATTCAAACCCCAAAATGTATAAATATGTTTTTTAATACTTTGTCTTGCACTCCCAAAAATTAGTGGTGCAACGGATAATCATTGGTTCCGTGATCCGTGGTTGGTTCGGATCAGGCCCCACAGTTCGGATCGCCCACGATCCGCGGATTGGTTGGTGGGTGTGGGGGGACAACAGTGCGTATTCACAATGGACACCATTCAGACATGTCAAGGAAGCTAAAACATATTCAACGTAACATGCTAAGCCTAACTTCAAAATAAAGTTGACCAAATACAGTAATACATTGAGGGCAATGTAAATAGACTTAGTACACTTTTACTTTGAAGTTAACCCATGTTGTGGCATAATGGCTAGCTCAACTTCCCTTTTAGATGTTTAGGCTTTCTTTATTGTAGTTTTGATCGACATTGTAGTTGTGATCAACACAACGCTATCCCAAACTCATATTAAATCGCTAATTTAGGGTGCTAAGAAACTGCTAATTAAGTACGCCGTCATTGTATGATATGGCAAAAGTCTACGACGTAAGTGGCTAGCGGCTAGCTATTAGCATTACCAACGAGTGTCCAGCTGATAGCTGTGAATGAGTTTGACAGCTGGTAAATGGCTTACTTGAATTATTTTTCCATATTCTGGACCAAGGCTGCATTAAAATTCACTTTCCATGTTTAAAGGAAAGGAATGTGCTTTAAATTGCACTTTGAGGTCTTTTCATAATTATTATTATTTTTTAAATAGAACTTCCTCATTCATTTTATAAAACACTTTTACCCATTAAAAAAACAACTACATTCAGCTCAAAATGTAAGGGGTGGGGGTCGGGGGGCGGTGCTAGAGTATACAGAAGGCTTTGATGCAGCCACTGACCTGAAGAGGTCGCTTAAAGCAATGGTAATTATTACAAAAAAACAGCCAGTAGGTGGCAGCAGAGTAGGAGAGATCAACCAGGGCCATGTTGCAACAAGCACTTTTCCCCATTATTTTAAACAGGTTTGTGAATAATGATCAAACTTAGCTATATTCTATTGCTAATTGCTGTAATACGGAAACAGATACAAATATACTTTTTTTCCCTGATGAAAGAAAAGACTGTAATCTTTCTTATGGTATGTTCCATGTTTTTATAGCAATAGAACACAATATTCTGTGTACCTTGCAAAATCAGTCAAAATCCAATAAAACAGCCAGGAGCGAAGTGAAAAATGTATGGGAGTGAATGAGTTAATTGTGCTGTAAAGTTAAGTATATATTTTTTCTAAATTACAGTGATGCGTATCTCACCTTTGGCGAGCTGAGCGATCTCCTTAGGTTATAGACAGACGGATCAGCATAGATCACGTCATCCCTCATTCTCCCCTTAAAGCGGTCAAAACGTGCAGATGGTGATCGAGCCGGTGAGACAAAGTTGTGTGATACTGGTGAGTAGGCCCCCCCAGAGGACAAGGATGGTGACCTGGGCACAGACCTGGAACGTGGCTGAATGGAAAGACGTCTCATAGACTTCTCAACTCCACTGTAGTACTGTGGTCCCCAAGAGTCCCTGGGGGATGGCGGACCGTACAATTGGTGAGGCCCATCCCTTAGTGAGCGCCGCTTTTCCTCAACAGCCCAGCGGTGGTCATATCCCCCCACAGCAGAGACAGAGCAAATGCTATCAGGCCGGATTCCTGGTGGGTACAGCGCATACTCCTCCAAATACTGGGGGTCACCAGAGTAGCCATAGTAGTTGAACCCTTGGCTCGCTGGATAATAATGGGATGGACTAGAAGAACAGGAAAAAGAAAGAAACAAAAATCTGATTGAATTTTTGTCTTTGAGTGACGATATGCAAACCACGCCATATCTTTAGGTGAATGTGGTATTGTTTTTTTTCAACCAGCTATAAGGCATCAGTAGTGCACATCTTCGGTCACCTAATCTATTGGCAGGGTATAGAAGTTGAATCCCACATACATTTAATGAAATATGACTACAGCATAACAACTTGTCACATACTCAACAAAAATATAAACGCAACATTATTTTTGCTCAATAAACTCAAATATCTAAAACTTCTTCCGCATACACAATATCACCATTTCTTTCAAATATTGTTCATGAACCAGTCTAAATCTGTGATAGTTAGCACTTCTCTTTTGTCGAGATAATCCATCCCACCTCACAGGTGTGCCATATCAAGATGGTGATTAGACAGTATGGTATGGCACTGGTGTGCCTTATGGGCTTCTGCACACCGGAGGCGACGTTGCTCGCTCTCAATTCATTTCCTATGGAAGCGGGGCGACAAGGCGAAAATCGCCTTCCCGCCTCCCCCTCTGCGACACACGACATTTGTGTATGTGAAAATTGCACGCGTAGGCCCTCGAAAGTTGAAACATGTTCAACTTTTGTCACTGTCGCCGGGGCTTCAACCAATAAGCAAAGGTTTCATTAATGAGCCAATAAATGCAGGGTATGCTACACAGTGGGCTATCAAGAAAAATGCAGTATCCGACTATCATTTAGTTAAAAAAAACTAATACATAAAAAAAAAACTATCATTTTGTACGATACTTCATGCAATGATTTCCGTGACTTCAACAAAAAGGCCGGTGCATGAGAGCTTGTTTGTACAGGGTTAATTTGTCCGGTAAGTTTTCTTTACCGTTTTTTGTAAGAGTTAATGATAATAATAATAATAATACAATTATTACGTATATTATATATATTATAATTACGTACTGTAGTAAAACTTTTGTGTTTAAAATTAAAATGTTTAGAGTCCCTCCAATTTAATAGACAATCAAATCTGATGTAACAAGAGAGCAACGTCTGCCGCCGCCGTCACGGCTGCTTATATGTGTTGAGATCTGGGAGGCGACGAGATACGTATTTCGCTGTCACTTGTCACCTCCCGTGTGTCGAGCCCATTAGACTGACCACAGTAAAAGGCCACTCTGAAAGGTGCAGTTTTGTGAAAAAATGACTAGTTTTTTGGGTCCCCAGTCAGAACTGGTGGGATGGATTATATCAGCAAAGGAGAAGTGCTCACTATCACAGATTTAGATTGGTATGTGAACAATATTTAAGAGAAATTGAGATATTGTGTATGTGGAAGAACTTTTAGATCTGAAAGTGTAGTTTTTTAATTGTCAGTCATTAAAACCCCTTGCGATATAACCCTTATTTTAATCCGGTAGATTGATAAAGTGGATTTCACGCAATTAAAAGTAGCAGACGACAATGCAATATGATGATAATAATAATACATCAAATTTATATAGCGCTTATTCAGACACTTTAAGATGCTTTACACAATAAAGGACAACAAAGACAATACACCAATAAAGGCTCTGCCTCCAAAGACCATTATTGTCTGCAAATGTCAACTCAAGCATATTTGACATTATGAAGTATAATCACTATGCATTAGCGACAGAAACTCAGTGCAGATTACTCCGCACAACATCGCTAACTGAAAAATTGGTCAACAACAATTTTAGGTAGCCCGCCCCCCACCAAGGACCACATAAATAAAAATACTCCCAGGTGAAGGGGCATTGTGATTTTCTAGGAGTTTGAATTGTGATTTGATTTTTTTCTTCATTTTCTTCATCTATTTCATTCATTTCTAAAAACCAAATAATATATATAATGTAATTCTAAAAGTCCCATATAAAGAATGAAATGGACCATAAAGACAACAAGTCCCCAATTCTCCCCAGAATTCTGTTAAAAAATAATGTAAGTTAAAAACAACATAAATAAATAAATAAATAACAGCTGGTCTCACACACAGTCATATGACTTTATAGTTCTCAGTTTACAATTCAGCTACTGACGTTCATAACAACAAAATTGACATTGGTTAATACGAGTAAAAGAGGTTAACACAAAAAACGTATTGTCTTTAAAAAGGAAAACTGTTAATAATATTGACATAATGATCAAATGTAATTAACCTATTTCATATTTCTTTAACAAGCTGGATGTAATTATACTTTAAAATGTGATGTTTGAGTTGGATTTTTTTCTTTGTTTTCTTTATTCAAATTGTTCAATAAACTGATTTATTTTGCAGAAACACAATGTTCCTTCAGTCTAGTCCTGAATCTTGTTTTTTTCCTTCTTCTTTTTTTTTTTTTATATATCTATCTGTTCCTTTTAACTTATACTGCATGGCTTTCTCTTATTTCAAATATTTCAAAAATATTGATTGGTAAAGTTTTATTGTGAGCTTTCAGCATAATTTGAAGAATACTATAATCTAATAATTGATGACATTTTAACAATTTTAATTTTGAATAAATAATTAGTTGGATCTCTAAATGGTGATTATTCTCGGATATTTCTTGCAATATAAATACTAGGTGAGTTTTAAATGATGTAAGATGTAAGAGAATTATAGAAATAAAGTGTCACATATATTTATCTGTTTCATAAGTATTGTGAGAAATCATGAACACGATTGGTGTTTTCACATAGATAAATGCCATTAGTTCCTAACAACTAAGGAAAAATCTTTTTAGAATTGCTTATCCTATCGATTGATTCTAGCAATTACTCAGTAATTGCCCGTTACAAGGCAACAATATTTGTGTCGGACAGTTTTTGTGGTCAACTTTGTATGCTGATTGCTGATTGTATCCAAATAATAAAATATGATAAAGTTGTATCAAACTTGTAGCCCTTCACACTAGTAGCCAAGTATCTCTCAGTTTAGGGACACATAAAACCATCTCTGGTCAAAATTTGCTGTTAACCAGTGTTATGTATGGCCAGTAAATGATTTGGAAGTTTTAAAAGTCACATATCGCCATATTTATGATTCTAACTACCTGTTGATGTCCTCCTGGGACACCATGACCCGCCGCTGATTGACCCAATGCTGCAGCTGTGCCATTGAGCTTTTCCTTTGGGCCACTCTCTCAGGGGCAGTTCTGGGAACAAATCCCCTCCTCAGCACCACATTCTGGTGCTGTTCCCTTGCGTCATTGTTGCCTTCTTGTTGTCTTTGAGGTGTACAAGTGCTGTGACTTTGAGATTGAGGGGGTTTACTGTTGTAGTTTTGGGGCATGGCGTTGGGGGGGAAATGATTACTGCAACCATTTGGATTGTGTTTTGTTTGCGCATGGCCACAGTCAGGCCCTTCACCTGCATCTTCACTTTTTCCTCCACGGTCTCCTTGTCTCCCGTTGTTTTTCACTGTGTCATGACCAGAACAAGGAGCTGACAGCGGGGGCGTTTCCAAATTGTCTACACCATTGTCATTTTTGTTTAGTGCGGTCTGTTGTTTAGGTTCTATTTGCGGGTCAGTGTCTCCAGTAATCATGGCCTGATCTGCTGTGACAGCCGTGTTTGATCTAACAAGAAAAAAAAAAGAGATTAATATAAATACATTTCATTATACTACATATACACGTGCATTATATTCAATTTCTATGCCATTTGCCCTCATTAGGGTCATAGGTGAGCTGGAGAACAGTGGACTTTGAGTCGAGAGGTGGGCTACACTTAGTACACGCAAGAGAAGTGATTCTTAACCATTGGCTTGGTTCGCGACCGCCATCTAGTGGGCTGTAAAGCCATTTCAGTTTTGTAACTGTGGACTGCAGGCAGCTTTCAATTGAGGCTTTTTACACATGTAGCAGGGTATTTTTAAAACCGAATATTTCCCCCCTCCCCGTGTAGAAAAAAAAGTCCATCAACACTGCCTCGTCTGTTTAAAAAAACATCTCCACATAAACACACACCAAAACGGAGAAGGTAATTTCTAAGCATGCCAAGCCTCTAAGTGGCAGTAATTAGACAAAATACTGCTCGACTTAGACGTAACTTCCACCATACGTCACACAACCACGGACTGTCAAGCCTACACAAGACATTTCCTACGCTGAGCATAATTTCAAAATAAAGCGTTCCAAATAATACTGCAACATTGCAAATACCCTTAGCAGGCTCTTACTTTGAAGTCGGACTGCGTGGCGGCGTAACTGCTACCTTGACTTCCGTTTTCGACGTGTTGGCTTACATATCGAGGTTTTTATTGAAAAGACATAGTTTCTACCAACATTATCACAATGCCACCCCGAAAGTATAAAATATTGCACTTAAAGTTGTGTTCCTAGATCCTAAAAAGCCATATTAGACATTTTGAGTGGATTTTTTTTAATGGGCATAAGCATTTTACAAAATAAATGAAGACAAAGTACTATTTATTTTATTAAAATTTTTTTGCTGATCCGAAAAGCAATCCGATAAATTTGGGATCCGAAACGTGACTATTGTGATCTGTTGCACCACTAGTAGTAAGTTTAGGCTGTGTTTTGTTGTCCCCTCACTCCACTTCCTGGTCAAAATGTCATGGGGACAACATCGAAATTCCAGAAAGAAAGTTTCTGATTTATCAAACCCTGCCCGCGATTGTCCTGACTAAAAAATGTATTGCTATATGAAACGTTCAATTACAAGCTAATAGTAAATGCCCTATGCAGTATTTGCTATGGCTGGGTACCTAAGCAAGGCAAGTCATGGTTTGCTGGAAAGTAATAGGTTGTGATTCAACATTGCAAGGACTCTTTGTTCCATTTGAAATTCAACTTAAGCCAAATCAGAACTTATTGATATGTTTTTGTTATATGAACATGTAATATTGCTATTGCAATATTTGTAATACTAATTATTGGCCCTCACACATTCCTGCAGCAAATTTGGATGTGCAATTGCATACTAATAAAGGTTAGTAATGACACGCCAATGAAGTTGAACTTTTTGAACCACTACAATACTTTAGGTCACGACTGGTAATCATAATATTTTCCGCTCCGTGAAACCCGTTAGTGCTAAGCAGTACACATGGCTCCTGAATGTATTTGCAGTGTGTGTCATAATTATAATGAGCAGATATTCAGTTGAAACAGGTAGCCTTCAATGTAACATTTTAATATATATTTGTAATCATTAAAGCATTTAGAAAAAGTTTTTTGGGGGGCCCACGCTTTTGTCCGTAGAGCAGAGCTTCTCAATTATTTTTTTCTGAAAGAAGAATATATTACGCAATCCCCCAACTCTCCGCCGGGAGTATAAACAGTATAATTTGCTTTTAAAATTGTTATAAGTACACCTCTGTATATCATTGTTTACTTATCAACATTAAAGAAAACTAAAAACAAATACATATCTGCAGAATAACTTTATTAATATTGTTTATACTCCCTGCGCACATTCTGACAAATGTGCGCCACTGCCAGCGACTGTAGTGGAAGTGCAATTTATTCTGGTACGGGGGGCAAAAACAAACAAACATGTTCCTTGTGGTCAAAGGTGCACATCAATTTTGCATTCAAGACATGTCAGGGTGGCCCTGTGCTCAACAACAACAAAAACCCTTCCAACTCTAGGGGGGTATTCCATCAAGCCGAATTAAGGAAAAGCCTGTCTTATTTCGCTGAACCCGGCTCTTTTTTTTTTATTTATTTTTTTATCAGAGTTCCGTTCCATCAATGTGGGTTATATAAATTCCCACTCAGTATCCGTGGAAATGTATGCTGTGGAAAAGCCTGGCTCATTTCAATAAACCTGGCTCATTTTAAGTCAGTGTTCCATTCCATCAACGTGGTTTGTGTGAATGCCAATTCGGTAACCCTGGAAATTTATGATGCAGACCTAACCTGCTCCGGAGCAGGTTAACTGTGAAACTTAGTTAAGCTGTGTGTCAAAAAAACGTGGATTTCTGCGCTTGTGTAGCACCTGAAATGGTATATTTGCTTTTGTATGACATTGTAGTTGATTAATGACATTTCTGCACATTTCGTTTTTTTCTTTTTTTTTAAATAAGATGTAATTTAGCACACTACCCTAGAGGGCCAACTTGCATCACTTATTTCATGTAATAAAAATAAAAAGTCCATGAAAATCATTTCTCACCACTTTCACTGTTTACAAAATCGCTTAAATTGCTTTAATTAAACTCATTCATATAGAAGTCTTCAAGTCACACATCAAATGTAACTTCCAAGATGCCTTATAATTATTATCATCATTATAAGTGTTCTACATAAAAAGAGGTAAAAACAATATAGTCACTTAAAAAATGCCTTCCCACCCACATGGGTCAGGGTTCCCCCCTCTATTCCCTCAATCAGTGCCCACCCCAGACTGCTGCTCAGCACCAGATCTTCTGCTGATGTGAATGTAGCAGGCGGAGGTCCCCCACCTCTGCCAGTAGCCTCAGTCTTTTTTCTGGTGGCTACAATGGTGGGCAACATATTTATAGCTCGACACCTATTTAGTTTTATTTTTTATATATATTGTTATAGGCTACCTGCCAACTTGTTGACATGATCGCTTTTGGCTACTGTTGAGATGTAACAGTGAAGAATGAATATATAGGTCAATTCAAAGTGCTTTACATTAAATTGATAATTAATAACACTATTAATGTGACATACACATCTAACATGAAACAATTATACATAGTCTGTCGGCTATTTATTTTTTTAAATTGCCAATGATATTTCTCTCGTCTTATTGATAGCAGCAGAATTGCCTTTTTAGATGATTTCTGCCTTGAATTCTTCATACAGCTCCATCAATAACTTTTGTTCTGTTTGTGAGAAGTATAATGCTCTCGTTTTGCTGTCTTTTGACATAATTGATTGCAATTTCGCCTATCAACTCATCAGGGTTTCTTGTCTACCCCGGGAGCGTGTACAAAGCCAGGCTATGCAAGCCTGTCTTACGTTAACCTTGACTAGACGCGGCTGGAATGGGTTAGTGGAACGACTTGGCGCTTTATTCGGAGATGGTCTTCACTACAGCCTCGCTTTTTTGCATGAGCCTTGCTTTCTTTAGCTGCGTTGATGGAAAACCCCCCAAGGTGTCCATTTCACAAAGCATGTTCAACAAACTAACCCTGAACAGCGAGTTGATAATGCCCTGAGATAGGAAACTGCGTTTTCCGTTCCAGGACAGCTGATTTGAGGTAGTTATATCAACGCAAAGTTGTTTCACCTGGCTACACTGGCTACACTAAAAAGTCCACATCAATGGAGCACCGATTTGTTTGTTTTTTACCCCTCTCAACTGAAAATCTTATTGCGATCATATGGCGAAGTTGAACATGTCTTTAGAAAAAAAAGTGCAACACTGCAGCAGCTCCCCATAGAGGAAGGCGGCGTGGGAGAACGTTGCTGCTCGGGGGTCAGGTCAATGCGTAAATTTAAATGTAGTCCTTTGCAATCACAATAATATTACAGAGGAAACCTGTTGAATGGTAGCTCATTAATTAATTTCATTAGGGTGCAATCCTGCGGGGGAGAAGCACACTTGACTTAAGATGAACTATAAGAACATTATTCAAACGGTTATAAGAAAAAAACGGAGCGCAACACACAATATATGCTGTGATGTGAGCGCATGACTACGGCTGGTAATGTTGCAAATGTAAGGATGGATTAAGTTGTGTATGAAGGTGATGGACTGTGATGTAAAACGGTACAACTCAAAAAGATAACTGTCCGGAAATGCCAGCTATCTATGGTCTGATAACAATGGCACGACGAATATTTAATTCCCTGCGCAATAACGCGGCACCTTCATCTCACGTTCTCACTAAACCTGCTTTGTGAAATAAACCCCTGATTTTCTTAAATAATGCTGTTTTAGTTGCCAACCGCTCTCTTCACAGCAGAGTTTGAAAAACAACAGGACTGAGACTGGGTGACAGGATATATAGTATTTTTCTTCTTCTATAGTGCCACTTCATTACAATTACATTTTGCCAAAAGTTGTCAAGTTATGCAAGTTATGGTAGCCTGTAAGTGATAAAAAAAAACAACAACAACAACATACACATAAAACACCCAGGGTAATGACATGGCAAAACAGGTGGGGACCACACTAACATTGAACTTTAACCTCAGGCTGCAAAATATATTTCTGCAGGCCGTGAATTTGAAATCCCTGGGGTCCATTTCACAAAGCATGTTCAACAAACACTGAGACTAATACTGAACAGCGAGTTGACATACACTGAGAGAGGAAACTCTGTGTTTTCGGTTCCAGGACAGCTGATTTGAGGTAGTTTTATCAAGTTTCACCTGGAGGTAGTTTCGTCTCGTGTTATCATTACACTAAAAAGACCACATCAATGGAGCCCCGATTCGAGGAGTTACCTTGGCAACGGGGAAGCAGAGTGCAGCGCCGCCCTCTGCTTCCGAATTTTTTACCCCTCTCAACTGGAAATCTTAATGCTAACATATGGCAAATTTGAACATGTCTTTAGAAAAAAAGTGCAACCCCGCAGCGGCTCCCCATGGAGGGAAGCGGCGTGGCCCGGGGAGAATGTTGCTGCTTGGGTCTATGCGTAAATTGAAATGTAGTCCTTTGCAATTACAAAAATATTACAGGGAAAACCTGTTGAATGATAGCTCATAAATTCATTTCATTTAGGTGCTATTCTGCGGGAGGAAAGCGCACTTGACAAGTTGAAATATAAAAAACTTAATTGAAATATTAAAAACATTATTCAAACGGGTATAAGAAAAAAATGGAGCGCAACACAATATATGTTGCGATGTGAGCGCATATGACTACGGCTGGTAATGTTGCAAATGTAAGGACGGATTAAATTTATATTAAATGAGGAAATTAGATGTGTGTGGCTGAAAGGAGGCGGGTACAGGGAAAAACTCAAGGTTCATTGTGAAAAACCTGCTACCGACCAGGTTAGGTTCATGGACACTGTTACTGCGGTAACTGACCGAGAGCTTATATTACCTCTTTTTATGAAACAGGTTTAAGTTACCTCCCTTTCTGAAGCGGAAAATGCAGAGTTTCCCACATTTCAGGGTTTCTTGACTCAGGGTTCTCTTTTTTTTTTTGACTCAGGGTTCTCACTAAACCTGCTTTGTGAAATAGACCCCTGCTCTAAACGCTAAACTCACAGAGAACATGAGGAGAAACGACCATTCCCACTCACACCTTTGGATTTAGAAGAAACTTTTTCTGCCAAAGGCCGCATACAAAAACATTGACGAATTGACCATTGACAGCAGGCCGCAAATGCCCCCGGTTCATGGTTTGGACATCACTGACCTCAATTCATTTTAACATGCATTTTATTGGAATCTGAAAGGGAGCTGGAGTAGCATTCCCATAAAAAACATGCATACTTCACATAGGAAGGTTGGGACAGGGATTCAAACCCTGAACCAAACTGTGATGCAGATGTGCTAACCAGGGTTATTATAGTTTTGCAATTTTTATTTTAGTTAGTTTTTGTTTTATTTTGAGTTTTGTTTTTTAAATTTAGTTAATTTTAATTAGTTTTCAGAGTGGTTCTGTGTTTTTTTTTTAAATGCTTAGTTTGAGTATTACTTTTCTATTTTTTATTTTTATTTTACTTGTGCGCAATATTTAATAAATATTATGGTGAAATGAAAAAAGTAATACATTGCTTACCTAACGTTGCATTTCGGCTGAGTTAAATGAAAAAGCAGACGAGCCAAGCCATTGGAGCCAAAAGTCAAGCGTGCAAAATTGTCGCCTAGGAGCGACGTCATCTGAAGGTGCTTTTCTATTGGCTGCTGCTAGATGACATCACTTCTGTGTGACACACTTTCAAATGTCTTTATTATGGTTATTATTGAAATAAATATACTTCAATCACATTAAAAATCATACCCAAAGGCTCATGTATTCAAATAATTACCAAAGACGAAAACCAATTATATTGATATAGCTATAACTATACTTAGTTTTTGTTAGTTTTGTTAACATTAAATGTACTTTCAGTTAGTTTTTGTTTTTTTAAAAAGCATTTTTGTTTTTATTTTATCTCGTTCATGAAATTGTTTCAAAAAAAAAAAATAGTTTTTTTTTTTTTAGATCGTTTTCATTAACTAAAATAACCTTGGTGCTAACCAGTAGTGGACCATGCTGCCTGTATGAAACGCCTGATTTAAAATTGAATTTGTTGGTTGTGTGTATGTGTAGGTGCACCACCTGTGTGAAGGATTAACGTTGACCTCTGCAGCCTCAC